>NW_009952973.1:4065272-4145413 GCF_000747805.2 Chaetura pelagica | reverse complement strand
TTTCTATGTATTTTTGGGATAACTCACTTGAGCAGCAAACACAGTCCTGTATATAACTTTTTCTGACAGAGGAATTAAAAGTTGAATCTTTTAGATAGACTATGGTCCCTGTAACATAGTTAGCTCTGCTATATAACTCTGCAAACCACTTTATCCTAATTGTTTGCAGTTCACTGAGTGATTGTTTCAGTGGAAATGCCATATTCCTCTTCTGAGTAGACAGACACCTTACCCTTCTAGGTCTGTGTACACCGTTGTGCAGAAGCAGATGTACAGGAGCTTGTAGCACAGCTGTGTGGTGCATGCAGCGTGGAGAGAAACCCATGTCACACCGTTATTGACCTGGTCTTCCAGAGAGCACAAAATGCTTAGTGATTCTGGCTTGTGCTGGTTGTGTGTTTAATCAGAGGTTGAGTATATAAAAGATTTGTGTCTACTCCAGAAGCCAAGGTCATAATCTCTCTTAATATTAGAAAGCGGATTCCTCAAAAGCACTCAGTTTGCCTGAATTGTTCTTCCTGTAGCAAAATCCCTGGGAGAGCAATGCTCAATAAATATCAAAGTCCGAATTTTTAAAGGCTTTCTGGATTCCTAATAACATTGCTGAAACATAGTTTGCCATTATAGATGTAATTGTAAATTTACCTCCACATTTCAGTTTCTGAAAATGTTAAGAAATTTCCTTTTCCTTGAAAAATAATTAAAAGCAACAATCAAAAGCACCAGAAGATGAATAAGCGTCACAGTGTAGTCTTTCAGAAACCTTTTGTTTTCTTTTTAACATGTATCTAAATGGCTTATTATTAGAGTTATTATGCCACAAGTCCAGGAAGAAGAATGTCTGAGGCTAATCTGAAATCTTCACCTATAACTGGTATTTTAACTTAAACAAATAATTTGTATTTGGACTGGGATTTCTGTGGTGCTATTGTAACTCAGTTTTAATAGCACTATATTAGCAATCTGGAAACAAGTGCATAACGTAAGTACCAGGCACAAGAAAAGAAAAGCTTACAATAAAATATATGCAAATAATTAAAAAAAAAGACTACATACTTGGAAATGCATAGTGACAGAATATCTTGAAAAGAGACAGAGTGGAATGTAGTAATATCACAAGTAGCCCAAGAGTGATTGGCAAACATTCATTTTAATTTGTAGCACCTTCTGGCTCATCAGCTTGTGTAGGTTCATTGGTCCCACACTGAACCAGGGCTCTATATGATCCATTTTAATTCACAACACCATGAGACGAAGGATTGTCACAGCACAGACAGTGATAAATATTAATGATAAATATTAAATTTAAAAGCTTACTCATTTTGCAGTCAGTCTTGCATTGTGCTTATTTGGCTTGCATTACTGTGATGCTATACAACAAGTGGCAGCACAATTAATCATGACCATCACATGGTAATTTGTTATGACAGAGAGCCATGTGTGCTCATTACAGACAGCTTCTCTTTTATCACTTTATATTATATTTCTCCCTTTGTGAGTCTTGTCAAGGAACTGCATTACACAACACTGTGAAATACTCCAGAACCACTTGAAGATAAGGGCTCATGGCTGGAGTGGTTCAAGGAGTTTTAGACGTGTTTAGTGGAGGACAAAGAAACTGTCATGGAAAATGAGGATTGAAAAACCCAACCAATCATGGTGATCTTCTATACTATTTGTTAGTGTAGGTTTTGCTACCAATAAGTAGGCAGCCCCTGGAGACGACTGCTAATTCAGGAGAGTCCAGATCACCCCCATTTCCCTGCTACCTGCCAGGGACAAGGTTAGTTTAGCAAATGATGTGTGGGATATGCGCAATGAACATGTAATTTCCCAAATCACTGCCCCTCTGGTCAGCTACTGCAACCACCAAGACATTCATGGGGTGGCTTTACTGTCCTCTGTCACCAAGTTTTGTGGCAGTTTTTTTTCTTGCTGGCATTGCATGACTGCAGTTTAAGGCTGATGCAAAGATTTTAGCTAGTGCTTTTTTCCTTATAACCTCTATGTCTGTGCTCATGCACTGACCCCTTTATAGCTATCTAATTGCTGACCTAATTTGCTAATTAGGCTAAAGATATGTTAGGCACAAACAGTAGTAATATAACCACTCACCTCAAGCATTACAGTACTAACACACAAAATAATATCTTTATGTCACTTCACCCTTCTACATAAATGTATTTTTTGCAAATGTTTTCAACATTAAAGTTTGAATGGCTAAGAAACAAAGGCTTATGCCAATACTAAAAGTCTAAATCTGTGATGCGGTTGCATTATATAAGTAGGCAGTATCATAGACTGCTTCTAGGGATTTGTTTCCTTGGTCCAAGGAAATGCAAGGATGTCTAAAAGGATGCATTATTTAATTTGCTTCTATTCAGCAACATCTTCTCTCTAACAAACTCAAAAGAACAGCCTAAAAGATTCAATGAGCCACTAATAAATTATTGATTTTCTAATGTTTTGAGGGACTAAGCTGAGGCAGAGACAAAAAATAATGCTGCCCAACGTTCACTTTATGCCAAGGGGTCATAGAGAACACAGAGGTTTCTGATCTGTGATTCCATACCCATAATTTCTGGAAAACACTAGAATATTGTTAAAAATATCTCATAATTTAACCTGACTCTCTGAGAAATTCTTACATTACTTACATATGAATAAACATATTTAAGGAAAAGCTTGAAAAAATAAAACTACAGTGGAGCCACATAAATATGTACTATTCTGTAAGAATTTTTTAAACAATATTCTTGGTATTGGAAAAATCCAGTAGAATAAGGAGAATATTTCACAATAGCAGATATTTCAGACGGGTTTTGCACCTTATTATCATGTACTTTGTGTCATAAGTGACAGAGATCTCCATTTGCCTTTCTGATGCACACATTTTCTTACTATTTGTTCTTTCACTAACCCACCTCCTTACAGCTTATTTTAACATTCAGAATGCCTGAGAGAGGAGCTTCAAACAGACATGATAAACAACAAAAAAAACTTGCATCAAGCTGACAGACTAAAAAATATGTCCTCTGATTGTTAATCTACCCTTTCAAAAATTTACCTTTCACTAGGTTGAGATCAACAATGAGTAATACCCAACCCTCTACCAGTAGCAGGACCAGCAGAAAAGAGCACAGTATGTCACATTCTGTTGGGCTACCCAGGCAAGCCACCTCCTACCAGCCCACCCTCCTGCCTTCTGCCTGCCTAGCCTTTGAATATTGAAATTCTTGAGATTTTGACAGGGCTTGCAGCAAAATGCATTTGCAGGCAATTTGGAGTGCTCAAAGCATTATTAGTTGTAATTTTCCAAAGCTAAATTGTTTCACTGTTGCCTGGAGGGAATGCTATGAGATTTTAACATTTTTAAATCCTGCATGACTATTCCAGGTGAGGAGAAATAAAAAAAACAGGTTATGTTTCAGTACTGATGAGAATGGATTTGCTCCCATTGCTGTAAAGTCTGGGTCAGACATGTTATTCTGGAGCTGGAAAATATCAGGATAGTTAATGTTCAGTTATTGTCATGTAGCCATTTTTATTCACATAGCAATAGTGCAACCCCTCATAAAAGTGTGTGCTTCTCTTCTCTGGCTGGCCTTTGACATTGATGCTGCATATGTTATTGGAAAAGACAGAGAAACAGGAAGATGCTCTTGAAGTTCTCAAAGCAGATTTATGTGTATTTATATTGAAACAAAGAGGTAGATCCATGAAGTCGGAACCAGCCCTTATGCTGGAACAGTGAGCTTCATCCTGCCAAAGGATGTTACAAACATCACTAAAATCTTTGTCTCCGTGTCCTGACCTTCATGGGTGGTGTAACACAACAGAAGGAGCTTTGTACAAATGTGTACAGTGTAGAATGAGTTGCAGCACCTACATTTATTACAGAAAAAAAACCTTAAGTCATCTTCCTGCCAACCCACCCAAGTGCTAAAACATTCCTGTCATCAGACACTCTTGTGCTCCTTCTTTGGGGATTTCACTGACCATCCCCAACATCATGAAGACCAGTACATGGCAACTCAGGCCAAGCACAAAAAGAAGTTTACCAGAAAAAAATAATTTAAGAGTGCTTTACAGATTAACAATCTTACTAATAAATAAATTATACTGGTTTTGTATCATTGTTTTAGACCTCCATTGCATTACCTGTGCATGCATGCACACATACAGATGCATACAAGAGTTTATTATCAAATTTGCTGTTGAGAGTCCCGTCAGCTGATAAACCTTAAAGGCACCACTGTCTGGTTCTACATATTATTTTGTTAGAAAATCTTTTGTTTAAAAGAAGAAATTAGAATATTAGTATGTTAGTGTTTTGATATCAAAATTGCATTTATTTTCAGTTTCTTTCTCTGCTAGTTAACCTCATACACAGTGGGCTATCTTATATTAACTTTCTGATCTCCATACACTTGACATGAATTATGTCTGCTTTAATCTAGTACCACAGTTTGAGGTTTTTTGAGACAATTGCATAGTTCAGAACAGTATTCTCGGAATTTTGACTGCCAACACTACTTCATTAATATATTTTACCATTCAAATAGCAGAAACATACAAATGTACAAACATATGGAAATAACATAATTATTCCTTTTCTCATACCAAATTGTAGAATGAAACATTGCTACAACGAGAAGTAATAAAATCAGCCAGGATAAATTATTATAGGAAAACAGGTATTTGGGTCTAAAAAACCTTAATGTGTATATTTTCCTAATGCACTTTTGTTTGTGCTGCATGAGACACAGAGATGTTTGCAGAGTCAGAGTCATAGAACTGAAGTGTCAACTTACACTCTCTCAGTAGCTGACAAAATTTATTAATATCTGATTACCTAAAAATAAACATTAAGCAAAGTGTGCCTTGTCAATGATTATCACATCTATATACTGGGAGTGGAAGGGGAAGAGAGAGAGGTTCACTAACTTCTTTCCTCTTGCTCATGGTGTAGGTCCCCAGCGTGTCATTTACTAATCACAAAAGAAATGAGTTACGGGATAGGAGGGAATTACTTGGCTGTGGTAATGGTAAAAGATGGAAACACCAGTGGATGCAGAGGCAAAGCAATGGGCTTTGATTTGTGCTGGCTGGTCAGGCCTTTAAAAAAAAAAAAAAGGGGTTTTTTTTTTTTTTTTTTTTTTTTTTTTTTTTTGCAGTTTATTACTGAGCAAAATTGAAATATCTTCATTCTGTGTACGGAAAAGATGCCACTGCCATTTACCACCTGCTCTGCCTGGTTGCTTGGCTGTAGGAACACACACCAGGCTGCAGGGGATCCAGGCCAAAACCTTCACAGGACTGTCCTATGCTCTCAATCCTTTTTTTTTTTTTTTTAATGTATTTTTAACATTTGGCCACACTGCAATGGAAAAGCTTCCCTGTCAAAAACATGCAACTTTACAGAAGAGCTGCTGGTGCAGGAAGACTGGCTGAAGGAATATACTTCAAATGTTTAGACAACGTTTTAATAAAAGTTCAGTGTCAAGCAGCCACTTTGACTGACAAGTAAGAAAAACAACTCTGACAGGAGAATTACCAACATGTAAGTTCTGCCTGGTACATATGACCCATCATATATCACTGTTGGTTTTAGATTAATTCCTACATTTTCTAAAGGTGTAGCAGCAAAGAGATGCTGGCAGCACCTACCCTCATACTCCAAAGAATGTGATTGTGAACAGAGAATTACTGACCAGAAAATATTACTCCGCTTTTCAACAGCTTCCAGCAGCTTTTCTCCTAAAGAGCAGCTTTAAACTAATTAATTTCATATAGGCTGTTGTTCACAGTATCTAGAGGATAAGACCATTAGCATGCTACCTTCATCACCAGGACTTCTTTGCCTCTGGGAATTCGAAAGTGGCACAACTAAGGAAAGGCAATGTTCTTTTAGCTTGGAAAAAAATAGTTTTAGCCCTTTGTGATAACTTAAGTATGCATTGCCAAGTTGTTACGGTTTTTTTCTTCTTTGCATGCAGTTTTCTCAGGACATTTTTTAAGATTGAGGTTATAGCTTGGGAAAACTCAGGATTTTTGTTTACATAGAAATAACTTCTGCTGAAGTCACCATTCCAAACTGAAAACTAAGACTTAAATACCAAAATGTTGGTGTTGGGGCAACATGCGAGTTAGAATAAGTTGTCCTTCAAAGGATTGTTTGCTATCACTGAACAAGTTGTATCAAATGTTCTGCAGCAGATTAATGGAGAAGGCCTTTAAAACCTTCAATTTTTGTTTGTTTAATGTAACTGTAGGAGAGCAATATACTGCGGCACCACCGACCCTGCAACATTTGTAGCCACAACAGAGGGCACTCAATCCAACGAGCTTACAACAAACTTGACTATTGTAAATGTGGGAGAAGAACTCACAATTCTTAACAAAACAAACCAAAAAATCCTTCCATCTATAAGATAATGGATTCCAGAACAGTAAAAACTCCTGAAAATGCACTCAGACTATCTACATAGGGCTTAGAATTCTTGACTTTATAATGCATGGCTTTGAAATTAGTGATAAAGACCCTTATCCTGCAAGATGCTCTGTAAAACCTGTGCTGATAATTAATGACATGATAAGGAAACAAGCTTTACTTCTGATAGTAAAATAGAGGTTCTTTTTGCTTGATTATAACATTCCAGTTTTAACAGGGTAATAAATTGTTTTGGCTGAAAAAAATCGCTCTCAGCTGGGATGCTGAGCAAGAGTCAGGAAGAGCAGTACAACTGACAGCTTCAAAAGGATTGTTGGTGTGATGTGTTTGGCTTTCTTCAGCTTGATGTGCTAGGGTTGTTAAACGTCTGTGTCTGAGATCAACACAGATAGTTTTTTGGCTTCAGCTGAGGACACAGAGTGATTTAGTACCCAGAAAGTGTGTCTGCTTTTTGGTGGCCCTAGCTGCCAGAAGTGACAGAAAGATCTGAATTCAGCCATGTAAGGGAGGCATACTTTTGAGGAAAGGAGTAAAGAAATCTCTGCTGTCTTAGAAACACTGATTTCCTGCATACAATTTAGCTTTTCTCCATCTGAAGGCTATCTAAAGAAAAATCAGGTCTAGGATCAAACTGGCAAACATTTCCCCACCTGTAGGGCTACTGGTGTTACCAGAGTATGCAGCCACTGTTAGAACTAGCAGCTGAGATAATGGAATGGCTGTAAAATGCTTTCTGGCCTACTATGATATCGATAATCTTGGTGGGGTTTTCTGGGAGTCAATAATTCAATATGGCATTTGTGCAGCAAGTGCAGCCTGTCTCCTCCCTCCAGATTCACCAAAGAACTAAAAAAATCTTTCCCAGGAGATAGTGTATTTGGGGAAAAAAAAACAACAACCAAACAAAACTGACCTCAAAGAATTTTGATATTGATGATTTTGTTGTAGAAAGAAACCATCCTAGAAGCTCATGATTGTCAGTCTATTGTTATGCTGCATAGTTGCTGCCATGTCAGTTTCTAACCTCCAGCTACTGAATTATTATATATTGGAACAGTAGCCATATATAAAGATATATGGTTAATGAATTTCTTCATCATTCCTCAAGACTGATGATACTACCCAGCTATGTAATATTATGTCCTTTATTACTCACCAGGCTTTCTTGGATAGCTATAGCTATAGGTAACAAAGCATTAAAGAGGAAATCAGTATTCATTTGTTTTGCATAACTGCTCAGTACACAGTTTGCATGCATGAATATGCTGTGCTTCAGTTCTTAGTTCAAGATCTATTTAAATGGAATCTTTAACAGGAAACTTATGTGAGTTATTAATATAAATTGTTTATAGCAATTTTAGATTTAACCTGGAGGGCTGCTTTGCAAGCCCTGAGCTTGACTGAAAGACCTGTATAGCTGTCATGATTTCTTAACAGGTTATTTGCAATGCATAACCTGCCTCAATTATTCTAGCCATTAAAGACTACAATTTTTATGAGGTAAGATTAAAGATTACTTGCGTAAAGCAAACAGAGAAGTAAAAAATGTGTCTTTTTATTAGTTGCTGTTCAGAGACCATGGACAATTGATTAGTCTGTGGCTTTTTCATATTTTCTTCAGGAAGTGAAGGGTTTTGGATGCTATTTCAATTTTTTAAGTATTTCAGTTATACACTTTATCTATTGATTCAACTGTGAAGTTTATAACTGCAACGCAAGATCTTTTTTTAGTTCTCTTTATGCAGGAAAATACAAATATACTTATATACCAATTTACTTTTATGTTTTTGACATTAAAAAGATTTTTAAGATGGAAGGTGGATTGCAATGTTCTCAGAGATTGTAGATGAGTGCTCTTTGACGAAATGGTAAACAGAGAATTCTGCTTCACCTGGCAGTTTTGTGAGGAAGGGATGGAGTTTTCTACCTGATCCCAACTGCCCTGTTCTGCACCCACACAGTGAAACAGGAGAATTTCTCTGCCCACAGAAAATGGGAGAAAAACACCCTTGGTAAGCTCATGATCAGAGTGTTTTGTGGACCCAGGAATATATCTCTACCTTGAAGCCTGAGTTTACTTAATTGCTGCAGCATCTTGGTGCCAACACATCCCTGTGCCCTGCATTTCTTTTTATTCCAAATTCTGTTCTGCCATTTCCAGTGGCAAGTGCCAGTAACACCAGAGGGACTTGTATTTAAAAGCAGGCAGTGAAATTCTTATTCAGTGCATGTCTGTGAGCAACCCTGGCTTCAACTGAATCCTTGTTATGATGATCCCCTTTTTTCTAAGTAGCAGAGAGTATTGCCAAGTGGACTTCATGTTTCCTCTATAGAAAGGGCCAATTCAGCTATGGAGTCCAATGCTCTTTCACTCTAACACTGGTGCCAAGAACTCTGTGCTGCTGGACAAGCAGTGAGTGATTGAACGCACTCCTATGACCTAGAACTCAGTATCTGAGTTTACTCACATATGGGAATTTTTCTTCAGCATCTACTGTCCTTCTCCGGGAAAACTAATGTACTGTAAGGTCTCATAAAAGAGTTTATTATGATTAGAAAATGGCAGAAAAAAGCCCCGAACAATTGGTGAATGCCCAAAGTCTCACCAGCAGAAGGGGTCTGGCGAGGTCCCAACAGTATCATGGCAAAAGTGTAGATCCTCTGCAAGGGCAGCCTTGGCTTTCTGCATCTCCTGGAATCTACACTAGGGACTGCTTACATATTTGGATTTAGGTATGTCTCATTCCCACAGAGCAAACAGAAACACTGAGGACCTTTTACTGGAAAATATTTTTTCTTGGATGTACCATACAAAACAGAAATCATAGGGCAATACTGAAAAGGCTGAAGTGTCACCTTGTTGTTCTCAAAGGAAAGTTTGTTAATTATGTCAAAATTAGAGCTCAATCCATGTCAAAAATAAGAGCTCAATCTTACTACTTGTAAAATGTGCAGATATAATATTGTATGTCTGTTTGTTACTGTTTAGAGTTTAAGTAGGTACTTGGGTTTTCATATGAAGTAATTAATTCCTGGATCTCTCTCATCTCTCTCCTACATGTATATGTGAGAGAGTTAAGTTGCTTCAGTTTCAAAACCTCTTAAGCTATTCAGACACGTCTAATGTTTTAGTTAAAATGTGCATGGCATTTTTCCAGCACTGCAATTTGTTTTCTACTAGCAGAAATAATTTTAAAATAATCTCTAAAAAGGAAAACAGCAAAATCTGCTAAACAGCATATTATACAATCTCACATACCCAGAGTAAATCCTTCTTCTTTCAAATTAACTGTGAGTTCTTTTACTTTTGACTTTTCCAAGAAAACCTAAAACTAGGTGTACTAGCAGTATAACCTGTCACCAAGCTCACTGCCTCCAAGGTGGGCCAACCAGTACCTGCCTCCCTAGTCTGCAAGTCACAGACGTGCATTTAGCTCCCAACTCTTTTGCCACTGTCTTAGATCTGGAGAAGGATTTGTGTTCATGAGAGTTTGTCTGATAAAAACATGTTATTGCTATGCACAATCCTTGTCTCACATGACATTATCCCACAGTACTTGTATTGATTTAGAACTTCCGTTTACTTCAAATATATTTTCACAGTTCTACTAACAGTCTAGTTATTTCCTCACCTGCTGTATAGAAGCATTGTCCTACCTGTTACATTTGTCATCCAGCAGTGTTCACTTTAAGAAATGTAATAAATTTCTTTGTTTCCCATCTCCAGTTGCCAGACAGCCACTATAAATTTTCAACAGGACTTTCCTGGCAGGTTTGCTCTAATGTAATATGAAAGTGCACATAAGTCATCCATTCAGCTCTAAGTGATGTTGCTTAGAGCAGATTAGCCAAGAGCAGAGGTTTAAAGTTACAGAAAACAGTATTTGGACTGTCTGGTCTGAGTTAGGTTTACTCTTAGGTGAAAGTCACTACAGAGGAGATACTTTCTTGTGTCTCACAAATGTCTAATAAACAAAAATGTTATATCTACTAAAAAAGAAAACTGATTACACCATAGAAAACTCCTCCTCCTGATCACATTTTGTCTATGCACATGTTTCTGTTGTCAGTCAAGACTAATCTCTGGGACAGATACTTTTTAGCTTTTTGCTATACGTTTAGCTGAGTTCTAGTATAAGGTAGTTAATAGTAAGAATGACTGACAAACTGTTT
Source organism: Chaetura pelagica (assembly GCF_000747805.2). Lineage (NCBI taxonomy): Eukaryota > Metazoa > Chordata > Aves > Apodiformes > Apodidae > Chaetura > Chaetura pelagica. Next base: position 4,134,786 of record NW_009952973.1, on the reverse strand, counting down.
TTCAAATCTGAAATATTTTAATTTTGTTCCTATGGCAGTACCTCATTTTCTACCCTTCCTCACCTATTTTTCCTCAGTCGTGTGCTTCTGACTGAGGTTTTCCAATCTGAATCTCAAGATCAGAACTCAGGCATAAATTACATGAAAGCAAGTATATCTAATACTGTGTTTTTCAGTTATTGTCTTATTTGTTTCAGTTATTTTGTTGTTTTTAGCCAGAGCTGAGCTTTTTTAGGTCAATGACCTTGACATTTGATAAGTACTAAGTGGTTTTGGTTAATATGAGTAGTTTAAAGCCTTGAAGATACTTTTGGCTTTGCAGATTATGATCTAAAGTATCCAAGGAAGGGAAAAGAGTGTGGTGACAGCTATAATTATAAGATTGACCTAGCGTAAGCTTCATTATTAGACATTTCCAGGAACGAGGAGGAAAAGTAATAGGTGAGCTGTTCACACAGCAAAAATGCTTCATCAGCATCCACGGGCTAAAACGTAGAAAGATATAGGATTTCTTTTGTTAAGACTGGCCACCTTCCAAGCAAATGATTTCTCCTCCAATCTGCTAAGAGCTGCTGCCCAAAACATTTATTTCATTGATCCAAGTTAATGAAAACCATAGCATACATCAGAATTGAACACTACATAGAAAAGAATATGCCAACCTGTTCTAAAAATCCAACTTGATCCTAAACCCAAATCTATGAGGATTTTTTACAGACAGCCCAGTGAGCTGTTTCTTAGGAGATGCTGATTAAATTGAAATAATTCATGCAGTGTTTTAGGGCTGAATTCTCTGGAGCATGGCTCTCCTTTAAGATAGCTTTCATATAGCATGTGAGAGATAGGAACTGCCTTCAAGTCTTGTCTTGACAGATCTTTAGTTTGGCAGACTCCACAAGACAACAAAGCATTGAAGTTGTAGGTGTTTCCTGAGGCACTCACCCCACATTTAGTCGCCTATTGGCTTCTGGAATCCAAAGCCTTCTTGTAAACACCCAGCCTTCATGTACAATGTATAGACCAACAAAGAATGAGATATAAAAGACCAGCATAAGGCTATGCCAATAGCAGATATTATAAGGAAAATAAGGGGATATTTTAAACTACTTTTTCCCCTGAGACTTGAGACATGACTTTACATTTCAACTGTACCCAGCTGGAATATGATTACCACTTGAGCAGATGAGAGTGCACAATGTACAGAGCTTCTTCACTACAATTCTGAATTGCTGTCTGGTTGACTCAGAGAACTGGGGAGGTTTATCCAGTTCTCTTAACAGGATTCACATTATTTCCTACATTTTCTGCTGCACTCACAGTATCTTAGAAGCAGTGGAGAATATGTCTGCTTTTGGTTAAGATGGTATTTGTTGCCCTGTAAAGAAGTAGTACTCTTTCTTCAAGTTCAGGCTAGTTTAAAGTTGCAATCTATGGAACTTTTTTAACATTTCAGAAGAATTACCATTCTCCATGGAGTATGATGAGTGAATATGAAGAGCTCTGTCCCTTGGGCACATAGAGTAGACTATGTCCAACATTCCTTAAAAAAATTACATCTCAATATTTTTCAGTACAAAGCAATGCACAACACACAAAGCTTATTACTATTTTCATGATTCATTTGAAGCAGAATGCCTTTGTGCAGTGTAGGGTGCTAAATTGTGCATATCTGTCCTTTTAAATATAAAAATTCCTGCACACAATTACTCTCACAATCCTATTATCATTACTAATATGAATTCACCAGTGTATGGCTATGGATGATTATTTTGGCATAAAATTGAAGTTGTATAGCTTCACCTTACAATAATATGACTGAGTAATTCTAGAGACTGTAACACATAAGCAAAATATGATGAAAAATATGATTTATGGCCTTTATGAAATGTTCTTCTCCATCTGCACCCCCCAAATGTCTTCGAAGTGACATTTGATACATCACTGCTTGCAACAGCACAGGCCATGTAATAAAATGTGCTAAATAAAACCATTTCCCAGCACAATCTGTGGTTTCAGTTTGCCCTTTCCTGTCTTCAAAATTATTCTCTGCTTCATCTCAGCCCAAAGGTGACTTTCTGGCAGCAAGCTTGGAAAAAGTTCTGTATCTTTTATTTGTGACGTAATCCAACCACTCCTACATCAACCTTTATGATTTTGATGAAATTAATCTTTTAAAAGGCTTAATGTTCAAGATTTCATAATTTGAAGCCTCAGAAGGGAAAAAAAATAATTAAAAAAATAAAGTTTCATGGCCTGATCTGTGAGTCTGTGAGGTTGGTGATGGATCACTGACTGGACTGGAGAATATTTTCTGCTTCCCTGGTTGTCCCTGCTGTCCAGAGCACATGCACAAGGGGAGCCATTGAATCATCTTAGACACAGTCACAAGGAACTTCTAACTACAGGGGATTATATTAACCAGCAGCTATGTGGGACTTGCTCTTCTGTACTCCTGGGCTTCCTCCTAATGATCCATACTTCAGGAAGCATGGGCAGACTGCACTCACCATATGTGTGTGGGCTAGGGCAGAAGGGATGTAAAGCTTTCATACCCATGATTCTGATTCCTCTAACTGAAAACTAGAATCTGACCTCATGAGATGTGCAGAAAACAAGAAATGTCAGAGAACTCTACAAGTGGATTAGATTATCAGTCTCATTAATTGACCAAATACTTGATAGGGTCCTTTTCTTTGGCCTTTGGAAACGTCCTGCATGCAGTCTGTCCTGGGGTTGCAGGTTTGAGTCAACTCGAACTGAAATCAGTGTAGCTGCCACCTGCTCTGAGCTTTCATCCTTTAATGTTTTTACATGCCATGAGTCACAAAGCTTGTTGATTTGTAGATAGTCCAATAGCTTAGTTCTGCATAAGAGGACTAATTTGCTGAAGGAGCATTAATGCTCTAGAAAATAATTAGCTTTTTTCCTGGCAGCTACTCAATACGAAGGTGCATAAAAATATTTATACCTCTTTCTGGGACAAATTTTCCTAATGTCTGATAAATACAAGAAATTGTTACTGGTTTACTCTACAAGCCTTCCCTGAAAACTTTGATACATTACTGAATGCCTTCTTTGCTTCAGTCTTCACTGCTAAAGCCGACTCTCTTGAGTTATGGACTCTGGAGGTAAGAGATAAGGTCTGGAGAGAGGAAGACTCTCCCTCGGTAGAGGAGAATGAGATAGAGGCCATTTAATCAAACTGGACATCCATAAGTCCATTGGTCCTGGTAGGATGTACCCATGAGTTCTAAGAGAGCTGGCAGATGTTATTGCTTGGCCGTCATCTTTGAGAGGTCATGAAGAACTGGAGAGGTGCCTTAGGTCTGTAGGAATGCCAATGTCACTCCAGTCTTCAAAAAACGCAACAAGAAGGATCCAGGGAACTACAGGCTGGTTAGTCTCACCTCTGTCCCTGGTAAGGTGTCAGAACAAATAATTCTGGAAATCATCTCAAAACTTGTGGAAGCAAAGAAAGGAACTGGGAGAGGTCTTCATGGTTTCACCAAGGAGAAATAATGCTTGACCAATCTGATAGCCTTCTATGATACTATAACTGGCTGGTTAGATGAGGGGAGAGCAGTGGATGCTGTCATCTACCTTGATTTCAGCAAGACTTTTGACACTGTCTTCCATAATGTTCTCATTAGGAAACTCAGGATGTTTGGGCTAGATAAGTGGTCAGTGAGGTGGATTGAGAGATGGTTGTGTGACAGAACTCATGGGGTTGTGATCAATGGAGCAGGGTCAAGTTGGAAGCCAGTAACCAGTGGTGTCCCCCAAGGATCAATACTCAGTCTGGTCTTTTTCAATGTGTTCATCTGTGACCTGGACAAGGGAACAGAGTGTATCCTCAGCACATTTGTTGATGATACCAAACTGGGAAGGGTGGCTGACACTCCAGAGGCCTGTGCTGCCATCCAGCATGACCTGGACAGGCTGGAGAGCTGGGAAGAGAAGAACCTAATGAGGTTCATTAAGGGCAAGTGTAGGGTCCTGCACCTAGGGAAGAAGAACCCCAAGCACCAGTATAGGTTAAGAGTGGACCTGCTGGAAAGCAGTTCTGAGAAGAAGGATCTGGGAGTGGTTGATAGTAAATTATCCATGAGCCAGTAATGTGCCCTTGCCTCCAAGAGGGGCAATGGAATATTGTGAAGAACTGAAAAGAACTGTAAAGTTCTTTTCTGTCTTCTTTGAGGTGAAGAATTCCAAATGTACTTTTATAATTGCTACTTCAGTATCATATACAGTCATCATATAAGCTCCCCCAAGAAACTCTGTACTTGAAAATCAGTGCTTTCAAACTTGCTACTTTGTATTTTTTTAAGCAAGCAAAGCACACAGAAAAAGTCAAACCAGTAAGACTTTGCACTAAGACTTTGAAAGCAATGAGGCAAAAAGCTTCCTTGAGGAAATTCATAGTATATTCCCTGCACTTGGTCCCCACATGTGGTCTACAGACATAGCAGTCATGTTTAACAGACTTAACTGTGCAACACTCATTTAAAACAAAGAAATGCTACTGATACCTGGGAAAATTTTAGACTGGTTTGTTAACCTCAGAAAGTGGACACACGTGTAAGATGGGCACACCTTATGACAGTGATTTATTATCTGCATAAGGTGGATACATCTGTGTGTCCACGGCCAGGAAGGGATATGAATGCGTCTGTTCCCAAGCAGTATTTCAAGATTCCCAGAAATAAGCCATGTCCTTATTTGGGATTTCTTATTATTTATTACTGTGACACAAAGACCATGTAAGTCTTAGTCATTATATCTCACTTGGTGTTTGACTGAAGCTACAGAGTTTTAGCTTTGAAAATAATCTGGGAAAATTATGATAGGTTTGTTACTTCTCTGGCTTGGGAGATTCATAGGTGAACTTCAAAAATGTGAAGCAGTGAATTTATGTGGCTGAAGTTCAGATGTGTATGCTTTCCTTGCCCTTTACTGAAAGGTCATCTTGTTTAGTTCCCTAAATTCCAAAGTTAGCCTTTTGAGAAAGGATTGCCAAAAGATATGGAAGTATACCAAGATAAAATTGAATTACCCCTTTCTCACCATTTTTGGAGAAGATTGTTAACATTTCACTGCCTAATTTTTTATTCACCTCTCCTGTAAGGAAAATGTAGTTGCATGCAGTGTCTCTGTGTTTCCCACCATCAACAAAGCACAGTGGAGAGAAAAGAAAGAGACTGACATTTTTTGGTATTTCTTTTGCTAGAGAAAATAAGAAGAAACTGGCAGTTTCTAGCCCTTACTTTGCAGTAACAAATTCTTGGTAACCTTGCTCAAGGGTGACCAACCCTCATTCACATGATTGGATGGGAGGCGGAGTCTTTTATTTGATGGTGCTTGTCACTGTTTGACTCAGGTCTGACAACAATGCTCTCAATCCCCTGCCCCTCCCACCCAGGTAGGGAAGGAGAGAGAGAAAAAGAGAGACTTGGCTGGATTGAAAACTAAACTGCACACCTTTAATTAAACACTAATGATAGAAGAAAATATATACAATTATATGGAAATACGTTCAGGTGTGTGCAAAAGCCTCTCACCTCCCTCCACTCCCAGCAACTCCCACAGCATCTCCTGAGCTGGAATAGTCCCAAGAAATACCAGAGCTGCTGGAGAAAGCACAGAGTGATGAGAGTCAGGAGAGCTGGAGCCTGGGGATCGACAGTGATGGATGGACGGAGTCCTCCCTGGATGCTGGCCATGGATGGAAGAGAAGGGAAAGAAGAAGCAGGAAGGAAGCTGTCTTCTGTGATCTCTGACCTTCCTCTGAGCTTACGTAGATATATGGAATGGAATATCTCTGGCCAGTTTTGTTGTTTGTCTAATTCAGCCTCCTACAAGGTGGTCATAGATCTCCCCGTAATGTCTGAGCCAGCAGAGTAAAGATGTGACCTTGAAGACCCAGCAGCTAGAAAAACGTTCCTCTCTTATCAGCCTAGTTGGAAGGCTCTGGTACTAGTTAAAGGAAAGCTTACTGAAGGGGAAAAAAATCAGCAAAAGGAAAATTGTCTTCATCCTGGCTCAGACCAGGACATACCTGCACACTGTTCTTTATACACTCCAATTTCAAAGAGAAAATACTGCTCACCTTCCAGAACAAATCCAATTTATCCATGTTAGCTTTGGAGACACAGCAGTGTGTATGCAACCACAGTATGTCAGCTAAAATTTTGCTCTGTGGACGAGCAATAGATTTGCAACAGCTTTGTAACTTGTTTGGCTCATGTGGTGCTTTTTCCACTGATCTAAGTTATTGTGAGCAACAAGGAGATGCATTTTGTGGTTATGACATTCATGCTCTGGGTTTGGATTGGAAAGAGAAATACAGGGGTTTTGGTTTCACCTTTTATGATCACATATCTGCTCTCCTTTAATAATTTTTTTATATATTGGCCAATTCCAGCCAAACCTGACAAAGGGGTGGATATCTCTGCAGGATTCTGTTCCTGCTATACCAAGAGACAGGAATCAAAAAAGAAAAGAAAAGAAAAAAGTCCTTTTCACTCAGATATCAGCCAGATGATTAAAAGCCTCATGCCTGCCCACTATGAATAATTGTAACCCAAACTCAGCACAGCCCAGGGAAAGATAAATAAAGATCAGGAAAGGAAGCAGAGGATCCTGGGAAGAAGTTTAGAAAAGGTCACAAAAAGAATCAGGAGGTGACCTGAGATGTTTTTTTAAAACCGAAAGTGACAAATCATGAATCTGCAGGAAATGCAGTTCCAATAGTTCCCCCATTTACAAACCAGCTTGTTTTATATTAAATTGCTTACAAAATATTCTCATTACAATTAAGAATTAGATTCCAATTAACTTTTGAAAAAATGTCCTTTCATGCAATGTAGCCACATTAGCATAAATTTATTGGGACTAATTAGCTTGTGGGCAAAATGCAAGTATATTTGATATTAATTGTAATTTGTGCAGCTGGAATAATGTATGCACTTTTTTGTACATTTATGATAACCCCTATGTCTATTAGTACCTTCCTCTGTAAAGATGGATGGCAAGAGTCAGAATGACTAATCCTGCCTCTCTTACTCACTGCAAATGAGAATTGCAGTCAGTTATCTGCTGTAACCTTGTCATGACAAGCATTGTCACTCAAAGATACACAGATCCTTCTGGATACAGTGCTTCAGATCCTGTGGAAATAAATGGGAAGAGTCTCAAAGGCCTTGATCCAAGCTGGTTTTAGTGGTGCTGTAACCATAAGGCTAAAGATACTTTCTACTGTTTCCTTGCTTTTGATAATATTAAGAATGTGAAAACAGAGTAAGCAGACAATTTAATAAGAGTATACTTTGAACACCAGATGTTGTCAAAATGGTGGGAGAAGCTGAAAACAAAGAATGGAAAAGATAAAAGACTAAAATTATGGCATAGATCTTAATAACTTTCCTAAGACAATAAAAAATTCAGAAGCTGACTTGAAATAAAGTGTGACTCTTCACATTTCCAGGTACCTGCCCTTGGCAATGAGTAGTTATCTACATGAATTCAAGTTTGGGATGTTGCTAACTTGAACAGTTGCATGGATATGATACAATGCTCAATTCTCTGCATTTTATAAAGAAACTAATTACAATACAGTTTATTGTTGTGCACGAAAGAGTTATTAATTTAGAATCATCTATGCATTACAGATAGATTGTATAATAGATTGATTTCCAATAGATGAGTGACATTTAATGGAGCTGTTTTACATTAAATGTAGCTTTGCGAATTTACAGGCAATTCCATGAGAATTTTGAGACAGAGAAAGAGAACAGGAGGAACAGGTGTTGCATAAAACTTAAAAAAAATACTGAACTCAGGGATGAATCTCATTGTGCAACAATTATGAGGCTCAATGCAGCAAAAGAAAAAACCTTTTTCTGACTAGTTAACAGGCAATATACGTAAGTACCAAATATGCACATTAGTACAGAAGTGCTGGATGAGCCCTAAGAAAAAGCCCTCAGGAATTTGACTCACAGATTCTATAAAGTTCTTTATTTCAAGAAAATGTGTTTTTTTTAAGTCAGCCAACAGCATAGCTAAAAAATAAAATGTTACACTTCCTTCCTATTTTTTTTCCTTTTTCATAATTTAGATATTTATATGCAATAAAAATAAAGTAGTTGATATATTTGCAGTTATTCTTTCCTCATTTCATTCTTTTGGGCAGAAACCATCTGTCTTCTGCAATCTACACTCATTCTTTAGTTTCTGACTTCAACACCTGAAAAATTATAACAGAACACCAGAAAAGGTCAAGTACCAAGTCATGGCACTTTATAGACCAGTGCAACATTTTGCTTTCATTTTTGTGTTTCAGATATATGCTTCAACTTCAATTGATCTGAAATAAATCTCAAAGGCTGATAGAAATGACCTTTGGCTTTACTGTGAACTAACAGACTACGTGCCTCTGCTAGGCTGCCACATTAAAATAAGACCTTTATTCTGGCAGAAAAATACACAGGCTGCTAATGAGGACCCCAAGTTCTAGGTATAGACTAGCACCAGTCTTCTAGGCAAAAGAGAACACCAAAACTTTGACTTTCCCATTCAGAACATTTGCTTCTTAGAAAGACAGGAAAATAAAAATTGGGTGAAAAAAAACAGTATTGATTTTGGTCCATATCAAAATAGGTGAAGCTCAAGGAAGGCCTTTAGGTTCTAGAAGATCTCTTCTAAACAGATAACACTATACATTGGTTAAAATGTTTTTCACTTTGTTCGGTTAAGAGATATAAGAAACACTTTGACTTTAAACACATTTCCAAGTTCATAAATTTTATTTGGTGCACTGGCAATAGTTTAAAATGTGTCCTGTTTTTGTAAGCATCACTTGCTGCTGTGTGGAAAAGCTAAATTATTACTGGAACCGAATAAACACTACATGAATCTTTAAATACAATTTCAAATATATTCTGGTGAGGTAAATAAATTTCGTAATTACCATGAAAGATTAACCATAAAATCTTGTTAGGATACAATTTTATACCATTACAGAAAGCAACACAGTTCAATGCAGTTATCAACGGACTTTATGGGAAATCTGAGGTTTCCACAACCATTTGAATTCTTAGCAATGTGTAGAAAATGGGTGAAAATAATTTTACTTGTGATATTTACATTAGGACAAGGTTGTCCCCAAGAACCCCATAAATACAATACTTCCTGAGTTTCAAGCTGCACTGGGACACAGGCACAGCTACAGAGCTCTCTGTAGAAAGTGGCTTTAAAACAAGTAACTGACCCAGAAAACTGAGAATTAAGAAATATGCATCATGGTATTGTTCCTTATTTACTTCACTGTGTTGGCCACTGAATGATGGCTTCAATGCTGCAACATTCTTCCGTGAGGAAAAGGGACAAGTACTAAAAGCTACTAAATACTAGATGTCAATATGTGAGAAGGCAAGTGCAAAAATCTAAGCTGAATACTGAGCACCACTGAGTGTAACTGAAACTATTTAGTTCTGGCCTGTTTTTGAACATAGGAAGCTACTTAATCCACTTAGCAACAGTGGGGGCCTATGATCCCCATGCCAAGAAGAAACTTGTCTAATAGCTTGACAACCCACACCCCACGGACCCACCAGACTGCAGTGAGGCCATCTCTAGAGGTCCCTTCCAACTCCGACAATTCCATGATTCTGTGACTTAGAGGTGGTCCAGCAGAAGGGCTCTGTGATTCTCACATACAGTCTGTCTAATGCTCGCTCCTATCAGAAGTCACCTCATGGGCCAGTTACTTAGGTCTTGCAATGGAGGCAGCCCCTTTGTGGCCTCTGACACTTTTGCTCTCAATACCTACAGATATTTTGGCAATAGCTGAACTTCTTCAGAAGAGCACAAGAGAAGTCAACAGAGACATAAATAACTCTTGACCAAAATTTCAAGCAGTTTCTTATTCTTCAGAAAATGTGTCACAGTGACAAGTTTCAAAATGGAAAATTTATCACTGCAGCTTATCCTTCCTATGGCACTTTCTTGAGGATATCTTCTTTTGGGGAGACAGGCATCTTTACTGCACTCCCCTCACCTTGAAAAAGCACAGAGAAAACAGATGTCTCCAGGTCTTTCCATAGTTTTCAGAGCAATTTGTCAGTGAACTCCAGTATATTCTCAAAAGTAGTTAATCAATGACAGGAAGATATATATTTGGAGAGATAAACTGGACCCAGATTGCATGTTTCATGGGCACTTGCACAATCCAAGATAGGAAAAGAGGAGCAATAGTAATTCCATCAACTTTTGAAAGGGCAGACAGGTCCCCACTGCTAATGAGGGCTAAGAGCAGTATGGGGTTTGGACAGGGGTGGGCACCAAACCCATGACAGCTGTACAGCCTCAGCCTAGCTCCCTCCATCTGGCACATTTCATATGAAGGATGGAGAAGCTTCAGTTCTGTGCTGAGAACACGTGAAGAGTCAGTGGGAAGCAGAGCTAGGAGAGGTGCTGACTGAAAAACCTGGTATATATGTGCCTCATTATTAAAAATAAAATTTAAAAATAAAAATAAAAAAATAACACCGGAGAAAGAGAGAGAGAAAGAAAGCAAGAAAGAAAGCAGGGAGTCAGGAAGACAATCAGGAAGGTAGTCAGGGATGGAGGGAGGCAGTCAGGCAGGCAGGATTGATTTCTTGCAGGTAGCTCCTGTGTGCCTGTTTTGGGCACTCTCCTTTGAGGCACATAATTTACACACAGCCTTAATAGTAGCTTATGTATTCCCCTTAAAGGAGACATGAAGACAGGTATCTAAAGTATGATTCTGTTTTTCAATTCTGTAGAAGCTCTCTAAAATCCCAGCAGTCCATGTCTTGCTTTCAAATTTAGAATAAGCCCTGGCATCCCTCTGCATAATTTTCAAATTAGCAGTAAATAAAATTTATTTTTAAAATTGTTATAAATGCCAAATAACGATATGGTACATGTATATGAGAAAGAATTATGTCAAACATTATATTCTGTGTTACAAAGTTACTAAAACACTTTATTGAGCATCTGAGTTTAATCTCTGCGTGCTGTTTACTTTAGTATCATTTTTATTTTGTTACTTCCAAGATCATTAAGTAGTTACAATTATAAATTAGATAAGGTAAGAGTGTTATGATTCATGAACTCAACTGGCAGAGCACCAGATAGCTGGTTCTAAGTTTCAAGAAATGTGAAGAATGAGCTCTGAAACATAAATATCAAGAGAAAGCTTGAGAGATCCTTACAAAACATCTTGGAAACATAAATAAAATAATAAAGCAAGGACTCTTGATATCTTTACACAGCATGAGGTCAGATGTCCTCAAAACATTTGCTCTCCAATCCAGAGAGAGGTCTTTTGACGTCACACACCCAACAGCATGAACACACATTTGGTGTGACCGTAACAGAGTCCCTTAACCAACAGAGCAAGAGGAAAGGCCAGATAATTTTGATGCAAAAATTACTCCTGGCTTTATCTTGGAGTTCTGCACTGTAACAAGGTGGGACAAAAAAAGTCCTTTGAAGGCAGCACAGAACAGGAGCAAATACGTTCAGGTTTCTAAGATGATACTGCTGATACTGCTATCCTGGAGGAGAGGCCATAGATCCCAAGTGGCAGACGAAAGGTGCCCAGGAAAGCCAGAATGAGTGGAGAAATGACTGTGAGAGAGCAAAGAAGTTGCTTCAGGTGCCAAAGAATCAGTCAGTAGAAGCAACTATTTGCCTTGTAGTTATTACTGTTTCCCAGTGAAAAAAGACTTGACATGACCCCATGCATAGGGCAGGAAACATCTTCAGAAGCACTTCCAGAACATCCTCCCCTGTGCATGCATACAACTCTACACACTCACACATATAACACTGCCCCTACATTTTACATGTTTAGACCCCTGAGGTCCCTTTCCCATGCTGTCACACAGACAGCAATCAGGTTAAGACAAGGACTACCGTTTAGCTGGAAGGGAAACTCCCAGCCAGCTGCAGCACAAAAATTGATTGAAGGGTTCTCCCTGTTGCAATTGTTCCCATTAGACCACTTTATTCTTTCTATCCCCATAGAACTACAGAAAGGAACAGTATTATCATTTATCCTGATATAATCTCATTGTAAATACTGTTGAAAAAAAAGGACTCTTCCCTTGACAATAATTACATAAATATTACCAGAAAATATTGCCTCCTCATTTCAGGATGATGTTAAATAACAATGTCCTTCCTGAGGAGACCATGAAGACAAAGAAGGAGTACAATAAAAAAACTTTAGATGTCTAAAAGGAAACTGAAAGGAATAAGTAATGAACCTATTTTCTATCTCCATAGAGGTTAGGAGAAGAAAGAATGGTTTTAAACTGTGGCAAGGGAGACTTAGATTAGACATTTAGGAAAAACTCCAAAGGCAAATGCAGAATAACATGAGAACACAGTGCCTGGGGATGTTTTGGAGTCACTGTCACTTGAGGTTTTTAGGACTAAGAGAAAAACATCTGCCAGGAACAACACGGGGTATAGTTGCTCCTGCTTTGAGGCATGGGGGATGGACCAGAGGACTCCCTGAAAGTCCAGTCAAGATACAGTATTCACGATGTCTAAATGGAGGGCAAAAAATGTGATGGGTTTAAAATCTATTTCAAGATAATTGAACAGAGGTTGGACAAAGTCCAGATTTGTTGTTTTATTTTGGAGTATAAATGACCTCCAAATTATAAAATAAAACAAATAGACAAATCTCCTGTCATCCGAAAACAGGATTTATTTTATTTTATTAAATACAGTACATCTTTTGTATGCTTGTGATTTTAATACAGGTTTACTAAATCTGAAGGAATAAAGTAAAGCTTTATAATGTTAAATGCCTGTGCTATACTGAAAGATTCTCGAGTTTAAAAGCATTTTAAAGGCATTTTGCAGTCATAAGGGACAAAATGTGAAATTTCCTTTGTTTTATTCTCATAGAAGGCACTATAGAAGATAGGTAGTTCAAAAGTTTTTAGAAGTATTCAAGCTGTAGGCTGATGACCTGGTAGTTACTATAATTGGTTCTCTCACTCATTTGACATTACTTGACCATCTTATTCTTGAAATGTGTGGGTGGAAATTTTTCACTAGCACCTGAGTTGTTCCTTAGTGATCTGCATGATTAGGAGGACTTTCACATGGATGCCTGAGACTATCTTTGGAATACAGAAACATTACAAAATTGATATAAAAGATACATGAACTGTTACAGACCTCAGTTCTCAGTCTCTTATCCTAGGTACAGAATAAAAAAGGAAAGATTTTTCTTTTAAATTCAGATCCTTCCTTTGTTTTTTCCTTAACAAATATCTGAAAAGATCTTCTTAGGCAATGTCAGACATGATAACTTAATTACAACAGAAAAGGAACAACTCATGGACCTCTAACCACAATGATGTAGTCTTTCTCTTGCCAAGAAAAAAATGCTGAGGCTAATGAATATTATTCAGTTACACTAACTTCATCTGAGACTCAGGTTCTGTTTTCCTCTGTGAAGAACACTGAGAAAAACAATAATAAATGAAACAAAGTAAGGAATAGAAAGAAGAGAAAAGAAAGAAGGATAAAGAGAAAGCAGAAAGGCAGGGAAAGAAGAAAGACAAGGAGACAAATGAAAGGAGAAATGGAGGCATAAAGGGAGGGAAGAGGAGGAAAGAAGGGAGGGAAAGAAATGGGAGCAGGGAGGGGGGGATGGAGGGAGAGAGAAAGGGAGAGAAGGAGGGAGAGAGTGAAGGAAGGGGAGTGAGAAGGGAAAAGAGAGGAAGGGAGGAGAGGAGGGAGGAAAGGAAGGAAGAGTAAAGAAGGGGGAAAAGGGACAGGGGAAGAAAGGGGAAAGGGGACGAAAGGAAAAAGTAAGGGAAAGGGCAAGAGAAAGACCAAAATCAGCATTCCACCTCTGCGACATGGATATCTTTAAGCACGTAAGAAGAACAGTTTCTCAGGTGGCAAATTCTCAGATTATCAGCAGTCGCTTCAGGAGGCTTCTTCTCAGTGGTAGTACCTGAGCATAGGCTTTTAATATCGAGTAATTATAGGAAGGAAGACACATGAGAGCAACATTTTCTTCCATTACATTATGCAACTTATTTCCACTCTCCAACCCACATTAGATCCCTCTTACAATGAGCAGTGGCTCACAGTTGCTTACAATTATCTTGCATCATTAAAGGAGAGACCAAGCACAAGCAAGGGGCTTCTTCAGAATAAATGCATTCTGAAGGTAAGACCATGAAAAAAACCCCAATATTTCAGATTTAGCTTTTAAAATTTGTTCAGGGTTGGGAGGTAATCTGTGCTGTTTGGCACTCCCTCTGCATTGACTTTGCCAAATGTATTATTCCCAACAGCCGTCTCCTCTGCATCATTTGAGTCTCTCCCAAACATGTCATTAACTGCAGGCTGATATACTACAGACATCTCAGTTTTCCTCTTTTGCTAGGAGTCTGCCTAGCAAATATTTGTTGTGTATAGAGTATATTGTGCTTTGGCAGGATCTAATACTCAGGTCAATTCCAGCATGCTCACAAATCTCAGAAATACTTCAGATACTACTAAAGCACTCAAGATTTATTAAATCTTACAGTTAATTAGATAAAGCACACATGCTCATAAAATGACCAAAGAACAGCTTCTGTTCTGGAAGTAATGCATTATAGCATCAACATGTTTTACCATTATTATTACTATTGGTACATAATAGACCTCCATATATTTTCACAGCCATTAATTATCTCCACAATGTAGCCTTGGTTTGGAAACCAGATAATTTTATACTTACTGCTCAATTTAAGCATTGTCAATGCTCCCTGAAGCAAGTTTTTCAAGAAGAGTGTTGGCTGTTTTCAAAGTAGCAACTGTACTACCCTGAATATACAATTTATTGTCTTTTCAAAACAATGTCAAAAAAAGTTATCATGTCAAAATAAAGGACTGATGCTAGCATCCTGCTTTGACAGCTGAAACAGAAGTCACCCTTTCAGGAGCCACAGGCATAGATGTATGTCCATTTGTGAAGATAGCAATAATTTCTACTAGTTTGGGTGGTCACAGAATCACAGAATTGTTGTGGTTGTAAAGGACTTCTGAGATCACCAAGTCCAACCATCAAAACAAAACAAAAAACCAACCCTAACAAACACAACCAATTGCACACATTGCACTAGAAAACACAGGAAATCAGAATCTTTGGCCACTAGAGCATGCTCTGAAGTGCCACATCTACATGTTTCTTGAATACCTCCAAGGACAGTGACTCAGCCACCTCCCTGGGCAGCCTGTTCCAATGTCTGACCACTTTTTCAGTATAGAATTCTTCCTAAGATTCAAACTGAACCTCCCCTGCTGCAACTTCAGGCCATTTCCTCTGGTCCTGTCATTATTCACCTGGGAAAAGAGGCCAACACCCACCTCCCGACAACCTCCTTTCACATAGTTGAAGAGGGAGATGAGGTCTCCCTTCAGCCTCCTCTTCTCCAAACTAAACATCCCCAGTTCCCTTAACTGCTCCTCATATGGCTTGTTCTCTAGAACTTTCACCAGCTTGGTAGCTCTCCATGAGGTGCTCCAGCACCTCAATGTCCTTCTTATAGGGAAGGGCCCAGAACTGGACACAGCACTCGAGGTGCAGCCTCATCAGTGCCAAGTACAGGGGAACAATCACTTCCCTGCTCCTGCTGGCCACACTATTCCTGATACAGGCCAGGGTGCTGTTGGCCTTCTTGGCCACCTGGGCACACTGCTGGCTCATGCTCATCTGCCTGTCAACCAGCACCCCCAGGTCCTTTTCTGCTGGGCAGCTTTCCAGCCACTCTGCCCCAAGCCTGCAGCATTGCCTGGGGTTGTTGTGACCAAAATGCAAGACCTGCCACTTGGCCTTATTGAACCTCATACAACTGGCCTCAGTCCATCAATCCAGCCTGTCCAGGTCCCTCTGTGGAGCCTTCCTACCCTCAAGCAGATCAACATTCCCACCCAATTTGGTGTCATCTGCAAACTTACTGCGGGTGCACTCAATACTCATATTTAGAACATTAATAAAGGTATTGAACAAGACTGGCCTCAAAACTGAGCCCTCAGGGACACCACTGGTAACTGGCCATCAACTAGGTTTGACGCCTTTTACCACAACTCTCTGAGCCAGGCCCTCCAGCCAGTTTTTCACCCAGTGAAGGGTACACTTGTCTACGTTATGACTCATCAGCTTCTCTAGGAGAATACGGTGGGACGCTGTGTCAAAGGTCTTACCAAAGTCTAGGTAGACAATGTCCACAGCCCTTCCTTCATCTAATAGGCAGGTCAGATGGTCACTGAAGTAGATCAGGTTGGTCAAGCAAGACCTCACTTTCATAAACTCATGATAGCTGGTCCTATTCCCCGGGAGGCCCTGCCAGATTAAAAAATCTGAAATTAGTAAATGACACTTTGACATTAAAAATTGGTTTATTTAATAGCTATAACACACTTATTTTATATGTTTTTTGCTCTTCATGCTCATTTCCATACACTGAAAAACTTGCTATTTCTTAATAAATACTAATAGGAGAGTTCACATGTTCTCCATGCATACCTCTCTGAGTACCAGGACAACAGTAGGAGTAATCTCTAGATTCAAAGTCCAGAAGAGCCTATGCGCCCAGAGCAGAACACCTGGAATAAGGAAAAGATCATGTTAGTAGCAGCAGTGCATTTTACACAGTATCCCTTGCTTCTGTTCAGTGCAAACATTTATCACCCCTTCAGTTCATATTATGGTCAAGCAAAATTCATGGCAAGCAGGTATTTGTGATGTTGAGATTGTTTCTGTTACAAAGATCTTCACTGTTATTTGAATTTTTAGTTCAATAGTTGTCGATCTCAATAATAGAAATAAAAGATAATGTCAGTGATAATCTGTGAATGATACTAAATTTTCACGTATAGCTATAAAAGGTACCTGTTTTCTTAAACAATGGCACGTACATTTTATGAAGCAGAGCAAGGTGTTTGATAAACAGAAGCATTTGTTACTTAATGGGAGCTCTTTATCCCACATGAATTACTTCTCTGAGTACAATTTTAATCCTTTGAGTAATGTTATTCAAGGAAAGAAATATGGCTTTTGAGTTCTACTGACCCCTAAGCAGTGACAGAAATTCACTTTCATGCTTGTGAAGCATCATACCACATATGCTTGGGTTTTTTTATTTGTCCTTAGGCATCACTATAGCCACTCAGAGACAAGATATTGGATTAGGTGTGCATTTGATCTGACTCATTACTGACATATGTTCTTATGCCATTTTAACATTTCTCACTTTGAACATCTGAAATGTGAAAAAGCAAGGAGTAAGAAAGAATGTAAATCATTTTTACTTTGCTTTTTAACCTGACTAATCAACATCTTTTTGTTTTTCTTTCTAAAATGTGAGCACTACAAAAGACGAGCCTTTTTTTTTTTTTTATTCTGCCTGTGTATTTTATGTCTGTCGACTGTAATTCTTACAACCTAATGGCACACAAATATAAATAACTAATTTAATTATTTTTCATTAAAACAAGTTATTTGTTGCTAAACTAGTAATTGTATTTAGTACTTAATATGGTAACTCTTGTTCTTTCAAACTCTTTATACATTAGAGCAGTTCCACCGACTTCCTCAGACATGCTGGAAATGAGCAAAGGCTAAGGCCCTAAGGCTTGATTTTATCTCCAACGTTACATGTAGATTTAGGTTGGTTTATGCAGCATGTGGGTAGTTTTAGTTCTATTTAAAAATCCTAATCTTATTCCTTAAAAATAATAATTTGTACATTCTCCCAGCTCTGTCTAAGACAGACAATTCTGAATTTCTCCTGAGGTGCTATATAGGTCCCAGTGCTGAAATCTCAGTTACTGCCATGTGTCATTAGCATAAAAATTGAACATTTCCAACACAAACTACTTTTTGGAAGCTGATTAGTGGGCAAAGCAAAGGCAATTTTTTCTTTAGCAATGGATATTGTCATTTCAGACATTTCATCTCCCACACATTTTTGGTAACTTTTTACAACTACACAGTAACAGTAAATACAACAAAAAATTACTTCTTAAAGCCTGGAAAATCCGATGCAAATACAGAAGTTTGCACATTAAAAAGCAACTTTCCCACCCCAAACTAGCTGATCAATATTTTGTTTAGACTAAAATTCCTTTTTTAAACTTTCAAGAAATGAACTCTTCTGCCTGCTTACTTTTCTGCTCACTTGGCCTTGTTTTTCCTACCTTTGGAACCTTTGTTGCAGTTTCATTTGTTCTAAGACTCTGCTTGGCTTAGTGTGTTTTCTACAGCTACCACCAGCATTACTCCTTTAGGAGTTTGTGTTCTACTTTCTTATCTAGCAGACAAGGAAAATTATGAAAGAGCTGAGAAACAGTAAACAGGATTTGAGATCTCAACTTGCTTTCCATGAGGAATTCAGTAAGGTTTGCATGACATGCTCTGTCTCATTGCAATTGCTAGACACTGGCAAAAATAGTCATTGGCTTGACAATATAGTATTGCATTCTTTTTTACTTCTTTTTTTTTACTTATGGTATACTTTTTCTTGACTCCATGTACATTTAGTTTTTGTCAATCTTTCTTCTGGTGCTGTGGGAGTCCTCCTGTGTGTCCCTGAGATTACTAAAACATCCAGGGGCTCTGCCTGAAGTATCTCCTTACTGTGCTGGATATTAGACTCTGAAATGATTATGTTCCTATGCCAGTAACAGACAGTTCTTCAAAAAACTCCAAAACTGATTATAAAATTAGTTGCTGAGTCATCCTTCTCTTGCTTTTATGAAACTGTGTTTGCTCAAAAACCACATTGCAGAAAACATGAAATATTTATCTGGTCCTCTTTTACTGTACTCAGTTTCATCTGTGCAGCTGTGAGGCTTCTAGGCAGGATGATACCCTCTCTGGTAGAGGTCTCATAGACTGTGGATGTTAATCATGAACTTGACAGCATGAAGAAAGTTGCCATCAGGAGATGGGGGCAAACCTGGCTGCCCACAGGGCTGGTGTGGTTGACATAAATGATTTCTGCAGGCATGCAAGCCTGGGAGTACCTAGCATAGTGCAAACACCCCTGATTCTTTTGGGCACCAGCAAAAAGGAGTACAAAGACAAGTCTGACATTAAATCTTGGGTGTCCCCTCACACTGAGTCCATATTCCCTATCTTGTCAGCAGACGTCATACCCTCAGGGGCACTCTTTCAAGAAAGGATGGACCAGATAACCCATGCTGACTGTTTCATGGCTGCTGTGTAGGCAGTGCCAGGGCACAAGGAAATCTATCCTTCATGGCTAGCATGGTGAGACCTGAGGTAAAGCTGTCTGAGGATGCTTCTGAGGACACTCAGTAACACTTGTTACCAAGATCCATAGCACCAGGGTAAGGGTGAATGTGAAAGTGAAGCCCCCGCCCTTTTCAATAAACTGAGAAGGGATCAGAAATACATAGAA
Organism: Chaetura pelagica; assembly: GCF_000747805.2. Taxonomy (NCBI): domain Eukaryota; kingdom Metazoa; phylum Chordata; class Aves; order Apodiformes; family Apodidae; genus Chaetura; species Chaetura pelagica. Next base: position 4,115,311 of record NW_009952973.1, on the reverse strand, counting down.
TTTAGTCTTATGTATTAAGAAAGCCTCTCCAACAGCAATGACATCAGGAATTGTAGTAATGAAAAAATATTATTAACTAAGACCATCTTGCTTAAAGCAGAGGGAGGTTGTTCACCTTAGCACCTTACCTTCTTTGCCTTAGTCCCCAAACCCAAAAGAACAAGTGACAGTGTAACAAGATTAATAAAAGCAACTGTTTGAGTCTCCATTCACCTTTTCTTGTTGAAAATGTCTAAAAGACTGAAAGCTTACTTATTTCACATACATCTTTTTGGAGGGTCTTCTTTGATTACTGCCAGAATTTCCATTACAACTTGGCTTGGAAACTGGAGTCATTGCTTTGCCAGCAAACAGTCATGAATAGTGCTTTATGCTGTAATGTTAGAATCCAGTAGATATTATTGTATCTATATCTATTACATGATCATCTGTTAAGAATTCCAAATACAGACAATCACAATTCCTTCATTAAGCTGAGGTTACTCAAAGTCATCACTTCAATTACTTTCTATTTAAGACTCAATATAAAAGGAGATCTAAACCGTCCTCTGGTGCATTAAAGCCATCCTTTAACTTTTTATCACAGTGCACCAATATTTTTACAATAACAATAAAATAATGAGTTATTCCCTAAACAAAAACAATATTTAACAACACAGAATTATAAGAGAAAATTGATACCACAATTAACGTGCATTCTCTTTCCTAAAACAAGGTAAACATCACCAGCAACATTAGCTTCTCTCTTTCATTTAGCTTTGCCAAAGACTAAGATTAAAATCCTTTTAAAAAGCATATATAGAGGTGCTTTGGCCCTTCACACATGATCAGGGTACTCACGTTGATATCCTGTGTGAGCTTTAACTTATTTTGCCTAATGTTAAATTAATCTCTATGCTGTGGTTTGCAATTTTTATTCTAAAGACTGAAAAGATACTGGAAAAATCAGCAAAGGGTGGTAGTGAGATGAGACAGAAAAATATTGCAGTGGGAATGCACACACTGTGACTAATTGGTCTCCCATGTGAACTCTCTGAGGAGTGCTTGTAATTACACTGGAGGTGGATCTTTGTATCTCCCTGAAGGGCTTCCCAGGTTTCCCATGAGCGAGTCAGAAGCTCAGTGGCTTTGTGTTTTGTCTTCTGTCTCTGCCAAAAGTAACTTTGCATTTCTAGACAGATAATCATGTATTATAAAGGGAATTCTAAATACTCAGAAATTATGAAGAGCTCAGGGACAACTTAGCAGTGCTGATATGTGTGACAGGTTAACATAAGGCTATGGATCCAACTGGTGGGCATTTCTGAATAACTAGGTAGTATAAATTAGATTATATGTGATATACTTTTTTTTAAATTTAGGGCCTAATTTAAAAAAAAAGAAATAAATTGTTTTTGGAAGAGCTTATTCAGCTTTTCTTGGAAGCCTGTATGAAATGGCAGCACAACTACTTTGCAACAAGAGAGAACTAGATGAAAATTTAGAAAAGATTCAGTTGGATTTTTCTGACAGCTCAGTATTGCTCCCTTGGGTATTTCACTTTTGCTGTTCCACAAGGAATTGCAAACATCAGAGGTCAGGACTTAAATTTGCCTGAATACCTTGAGAATGCTTTTCTGTTTGAAAAAGGTTAAGTGTACCACGACGCACTTAAAAATGTTAGTCATATTTCTTCCATTTTGTACCTTACACAGACAATCTGCAATTCTAACTAAAAAGAAAATGGTTATTTGCTCTTTAAATAGATTTTGTCACTGTAAAGGAAAAAAGTAGCTAGAGGTGATCAGAAAAAAATACAGTGGCAGCATATTTGAATATTAATACAATCTTTCCAACATGTAAATATGCATGGAATAGCTACTGATTTATAAATGAAACTGTTAAAAATATGGGGTGGTGCTCACTGGCAAGGGTTCTATCTTATCTAGCAATGGGGTGAATATGGACATTAGCAATTAAATACAACTCCCTCAACATAATGAAGAAACCCAGTTTGAAAATATTGGTAAAATAAAATTAATGACAAATCCCAAAGTTTTCTCTGTTATCATTCAATATGCTTCAGAACTGATATATTACTGAAAAACTGTTTCCTTTCACTCCCCACCCTCACAGCTGCTCAGGGAAACAGATCACCTTAGCAGCACAGTATGAGCATTATGGCAACACAGCACTTCAAAGAGAATGTCGAAGAAAGAAATATGTGCCAATGTCTGGAAGAAAATATGGAAAGACATAGAAAAAGGGTAATACTGCATGTTTTTCTATAATGCTGAAAATGAAGTCCAACTTCTAGTATGTCCATGCTGGATACAAACATGCAACACCCACCGGTTAGCTTTGTATCATGAAAGGGAATTTTCACCACTGACAAAAAATAATCATGTACTTTCCATCATCGTTGAAACATTCATTCTCTTCCTTTCTCTGCTTCTCCTTCTCTGCCTTTCATTTTTCTGCAGTGTCAAAAAAGAACTAGGAAATAAATAATGTATGAGACAAAAAAAGAATTAGGATTTATTTATAAGGAACAATAGCTTTATTCATGAAGCAGTCCTTAAAATGCCTGAGTCTTGCAGTTGGTGAGGGTGAAATCTTACCAGGATTAAGCATAGAGACAATATAATAAAGACTAATTTATTTATTTAATACATGAGTCATCAATAAAAGAATATGTTAACACTGAGACACTTGCTGGGCTTTTTCTCCTTTAGACAAGCTTCCACTTCCCATTAGCCCAGCTCTCCCAGTGTCTCTAACCCCTATAAATCCCTGTCCTCTGTCTGCATTTTGGCTTCCACATAGTGGAGATCCTGTTGACTTCACAAGCACTATGAGAGCCTGCCAAATGTTGGCCTTGTACAGAAGGCCAATTCCTCTTTTTTTCTGCATTCCTCACACATAACCAGGCAACAAGTGGATGCAAAAGATGTGTTCTGCGGATGCGTATTAAAGGGCCTACATACTGCCATTCTCTATGCGGCTCCCATAGATTTCTTTGCCCCTTAACGCTGGTATTGCTTTATCCAATAGAAATCCGAAGCAGTTTCTATGCACTATAGCAACTGAACCCCTTTCTCCATGGGAAGTGACCCTCTGCATGCCCAACCCACCTGGTGGGGCTGTGCCAGGGCCAGGTACTCCCTTGCACCCCTGCTTCCCTCTCCTCCCCCCAGCAACAGCTCTCTTTTTATACAAACCAACCTGAAGTGGTGTCAGGGATCAATTAGTGGGGAACTTCTGAATGCAGAAAGTTACTTGTTGCCTAGCAGCAGCCCAGCAAGCCAGGCTTGACTCTGATTAATTTAACCCCAAACTAACCAAGGCTGCCAGATAGTTTTTCCTGTTCACCTTCCAATACTGTTCCAGTCTATCTGGAAGGACAAAATGCCTGATGTCATCCCTGCTGTTTTCAAGCAGGTCCTCACCTCCGTTCAGTGAACAGAATTTGTGGCCCTTGGTTTCACAGGAACCCCATGGGAGGCTTTCCAGGGCACTGTGCCTCTACCTTGTAAATACAGAGCAGGAGTGAAACTCCTCTGACTTCCAGAGCTGGGCACTGGCTGGCCTGGGAAGCTCATGCTCATGGTCAGGAGGGACACAGCTGCAGGAGGACAGGCAGAATCCCATTCAGAATCAGGAAATGCTGAGTTATACCACTGCTGAAATTCATGTCTCAGCCTCTGTTCTTCTTCTTAATAATTAATTCAGCAGAGAGGAAAAGACTGTTCATTTGCATAACTGAATTTTTCAGTCACAGCTATCAGCCTATTAATAGAAACACATATATTTGTCTATCAACTTACAGAAACTACAGTGTTTTCTTGTAAGACATGATACTTGGAAGGTCAGTAGCCCATAAACAAGAGGTACAGAGGCAGAGAAATAGCTTGATCCTCTAGTTCAAGATACATTAATCCAGACTTTATAAATAAAATATGTCAGTCATGGATATCAAGGCTGTGCCTTATTTTCCAGAACTTCACAAATGTTTCCAGGAAGATGCAGTATATAGTCACAATAACACCAACATCGAATGGAAACAAAAATGACAAGGAAATTTTAAAAGCTGCTGTGTTATGGCTGTACAGTAAAATCAGTGTTTTTTAATCAGATTACTAGGTTGCTGCACTGTAACATCTTACTAACGAATGCAATGGATTAATGCCAAAAGACCAGGTATAACTCTTCTGCTCACAAGGTGTCTGAAAATGAAAAACATACATTTAATGCCCTGTCATCTTCACCCATATTTGGACTTTACACGGAAGTGTTTCCATTATGGCTCCATTTTCAGTTCGTTTTTAATAGTCAATTGTTCTACAAGAACGTTTGTGCTTATTAGTTGCCTGAACAGCACTGCCTGTTCAGATGTCTGAAACAATTTCAGTACTGTACAAATAACATTTTTCTCATTAAAATATTGGTTCCTACCTTTCAGCAGATGACACTAGTGTCTCTTTCATCATTTTCACCTCTAAAAATACTATTTACACACAGCTTTCTGTATAAGAAATCTGGTTCTAACTAAATTAAGAGAATTTGGTTCAAATAAATAACTCCAAAGCACAGAGCCAAGGGTTTACCTGGGGCTTCACTGTGTTCAGTCTGGCTTACACACAAGGTGACAGGCAACTGTAAAACTAACTGGGTATATAGGAAGACAGGCCAAAACCCAGGAGTTGATGTCTGAAATCTGTCGGCAGCAGAGCCTTGCCTCGGGAATATTTTTTAGGGTAAATAAACACAATGCAAAAGTGATTGAAGTAAATGGCAACTGAACGTGCCCTGAAGGCTTCTAATGTGAATTTAAATTAATAAAGTCTAAAAAGCCTTAATGTAAAAAGCTTGATAAGTTGACTGCCACTATTTAAGACTATTTCGTTAGAAGAGGAAAATCAATTCACTTTTTCATGAGAGCAGGCTGTTGTCACACACAAGTAACAGAATGCCAGAAATTCAGAGGAGATCTGTACAATCTATTGGGTTCATGCATCAAAAGACTCATCTAAATGCTTGGGCACAGAAGCTTCAAATGGCCTTTTAAAATGTATATTATCACATTGATCAGTCCAATTTCCCACCAATATATATACCTTTCAGCAGTAAGACAGAGACTGTTTATGTAGTAGCAGCCTTTTACTTTTAGTAATGAGGAGTGAAACTCTGCAGCTAGAATGAGTTTTCCTGAGTGAAAATGACACAATTCAAACTCAACAGGATCTGGTGGTTAGTGAAAAGAAGATTAAGAAGAAAAAGTCAAGGCTATTTGAGTGTTCCAACTTGTCATATGCATAATTCATATGTATGCAAATCAGAATGACAAAGCAAAATAAATTTAACAATCCAGGAACATACTGACTATACAGAGCTGTGTCTGCCTTTTAACACTTTCAGAGGACAGCCATCTTACTGAATCATGGCAGCACGTTGCCCAGGTAGCGTGGACAACCCAGTACTAATGTAACTTGAGCAGCACTGAGTGCCCATCCAGCAGCACTGCACTGTACCAGCACAAACTCTGGTACCACCAGGTACTAGGTTTCACTGAGACTATCTGAAAGACATTGGTGATCAAATAGGAACACAACCCTTCCTGGTTTACTTCCCCAGGTACAGAATGGGAACAGCCAGTAATATCAGTTCTGTAGGAGTGCTATTTGCACTAGAAATGAAAAAAAAGGTGTTGATGAAGCGAAACTATAGCAATGGCTTATAGAAATCTCTTTCTGTTCAGCCTTCTTTTAAAAATAACTTTCAGAGTTTAATTTAAGTAGTGAAATCATCTCAATTTCTAGCTGTTAAGACAGGACATCAGTCCTGTTGTTTGCCCACATAACAGTGAGGTAAGAGACCTAAATGGTTTCAAACTTTGCCATAGACTCAGTGACTCAAGGCACTTAATTTTTCACAGCTTTGTATCTTTGTTTCCTTCTCTTATAAAACTGGGATAGCAGTACTGATGAGAATGTGCTTGTGAGGCTTTATTCATCAGTATCTCCATGGAGTTTGAAAAATCTGGAAGTATTATATAAGATGCAAAATGCTGTTTCATCCCACTTCAGTCTGCTGCCACAGCTTCTACCAGCAGTACTGGAAAAAACTCTCCATGTCTTAGTGCACCCATGAACAATTCTCCAGCCCAGCAGTGATCCTTTTATCCTCCATCCATGTATTTCCCTGTATTTGTTCTGCATAATTTTCCTCACAGATATATTTCCTGCATTTGAGACACTCTCTGTATTTCAGAGACATTTCGAAACTACAACCCCAAAGAAGCATTTTTAATAAGGAAATTGTAATTTTTAACTTAAGAAAAAAAAACATTTCCATACCTTGGTAGGTTTTAAAATAGGCTGTATTTTTTGCCTTAAAATCTTAGGTGCCTTAAATTAGGCATAATAAGCCAATTTTGCAAATTAGATTGCCAGAAAAAGCAACAAACCAGCAAAAAAATTAGGTGTTGAAACTTGTTCTCATGTCTCTGCAAAATCTTTCCTGCAGATTTATATCTACAGCACACAATTTTGCTTCATCAATACATTTTAATCTGAATGTGTGAAATTGCACCCACTCTTTCTGAGTCATCTTTAAATCTAAGCAGTATTAATTTCAGCTAACTTGAGGAGGACTTGTGCTTACTAATGAAGCCCAAATGCTGGCACTAATTAACAAGTTAGTAAGAAACTTCATTCATTTCAAATGCACTGGGTTCCTGGTAGGCATTTCCTGCATATTTAGTTAGGAATAAACTTTTCAATTAGCACTAGAGGGCATTGGAAAAGAAAATAGAGAGTTAGTGTGCACGGAGATCTGAGATGCAAATTCTTTTAGCAGTGAACAAGTACAATTTCATGCCACCCTACAAGAACAAGCTGCTTTTTTTTTTTTTTTTTTTCTTTTTTTCTTTCCACCATTAGAGATTTCGATTTTAAGTGAAGGCCTGAAATGCTAGCAACAGGGTTACATTATTATTATTTTTTTTTTTTTTCCACTAATGGATCACCTTTAGCGGTGATCATTTTAGCAGTCATATTTTATATACAATCATAGAAAGTCTGGGCGTGGAAGGCACCTCAGGAGATCACTAAGTCCAAGCCCCCTGCCAGAGCAGGACCACCTAGGGCAGGTCACACAGAAATGCAACCAGCTGGATCTTGAAAGCCTCCAGAAAAGGAGACTCCACAACCTCTCTGGGCAGCCTGCTCAGTAACCCTTTCAGTAAAGAAGTTTTTCCTCGTGTTGAGTTGGAACCTCTTGTGTTCCAGTTTGGTCCATTGCCCCTTGTCCTATCACAGGACATGACTGAAAAGAGACTGGCCCCTTCTTCTTTAGACCAAACAGCCCCAGGTCTCTCAGCCTTTCCACCTAAGACAGATATTCCAGTCCCTTAATCATCCTCATAGCCCACCATTGGACTCTTTCAAGTAAATCCCTGTCCCTCTTGAACTGAGGAGCCCAGAACTGGACACAATACTCCACGTGAGGTCTAATCAGGGCCAAGTAGAGTGGGAGGAGAACCTCCCTGGACCTGCCAGAAACACTCTTCCTAATGCACCCCAGGATACCATTGGCCTTTTTGGCCACCAGGGCACACTGCTGTCCCATAGATGACTTGTTGTCCATCAGGACTCCAAGGTCCTTCTCCACAGAGCTGCTTTTTAGCAGATCAGCTCCTAATCTGTATGGGTGCATGGTGTTATGCCTCCTCAGGTGCAGGACTCTACACTTATTCTTGCTGAATCTCATTAGGTTCCTCTTTGTCCAGCTCTCCAGTCTGTCAAAATCTTGCTGAATGGCTGCACAGCCTTCCTGTGAATCAGTCCTCCCAGTTTGGTATCATTGCAAACTTGCTGAGGATACACTGTGTCCCCTCATCCATATGAGAAATATGCTTGTTTCCCATACTGCACGCAGTGGTGCATAAGCATTTCAGAGAGGGAGTTGAGCACTTAGTGTTTGTTCTTGAGAAGTGGTAGGCTCTCTGATTCTCTAAAGTGTTAGTACCCTTTCCCACAAATGCTGGGCTACTACACTCAGGGGCCAGTTACATCCCCCTCCAAACCTAGTTTAAAGCCCTTTCACACAGCCCCTCAATCTCTTGTGCAAAGACTCTCTTCCCCTTTTTAGAAAAGTGTCCTCCATGAGATGCCAGCAACCCTGATGCTGTATAGGCTGTCCCGTTGTCAAAAAACCCCAGATTTTTGTGTTGACACCAGCTACAAAGCTACCTATTAACATACTGTATTTGTCTGTTCATTCCAGTGTCATTGTCTGCAACTGAAAGAAGAGAGGAAAAGATAACCTGTGCACCAGAATCCCTTACCACCCCACCCATCCCAGTGCTCTAAAGTCTCTACAAGTCTCAACTTGCTCTCCACCTACATGGAAGATCAATAGTGGGTAATAGTCTGAGGACCATACCAAAGTAGCAAGTTTCCTATTGATGTCCTTAACCTGTGTGCTAGGGAGACAACAGACTTCTCTGTGAGGAAGGTCTATCTGGCATATTGAATCCTCTGTTCTCTTAAGAACGGAGTCACCTAGGACTATAAGCCTTCTTTTCTTCCTTGTGGATGTTGGTGTGATGTGATTGGCAGATCTTTCTGACTGTGGACATACCTCTGGTGTAGGCTGCTCAATGTTCACATCTTCATTTGATTGGTCTTTCTCAACCAGAGCCTCATTTCTGCTATTCAGTGGCACCTAGGGGGGTGAGGTGGGCAAAGAAGGAATTAGTCTGTTGCTGTGACCATAAACTTGTTGCCATTTGCTCCCCTCATCCAGCCTCTGGGCTGGCAGGAGCAGGATACAGGGCCCCCTGATCCTGCATGCTTTCTGATGGGTGTTCCCATTTCTGTTCTATTTACATGTCACTTTTCTTCCCCAAATACTTCTCAGCCTGTATGCATTTTAGATCAAACATCAAAGACATTTCTTTAAAAAAAATAAATTGAAGGTTTTTATTAAATCAATGCTCAGTGTATTAATTTTCCCTTTAGTAAAAAATGTGCTGACTTTTCAACAGAACTTGCAAAATATACATATTCTGGCTTTTACACAAAATTTAGCCTATGTATTAAGAAAATAATATAAGAGATTAAAATATACAAAAGCAAGCTCAGGTGGGTATGCTCCTTAAGGAAGCTTCCATATTAAATAACCTTAGATGAATATTTGTCCTAATTCACTTGTTCAGGTTAGGATGAACTTCATGAAATTTCTGGTTAAAGTTTGGAGGAGCTGTCTGAACAAGATGATAACTTTTGTACCTGAAATATACCACTTGGCAACCACACAAGTTTGTAACCTGAGGGTGTGCGGAGGCTAACAGCAGGTTTTTTGAAGGGCTGAGATATATGAATATTTACCCATTTTGTAACCAGAAACTTGGGGCAATTATGCTGAAAGCCTTGGTCCCACAGGTCAAATACACGCCCTGCTTCTGCTGACTTTAATGTTAGTTGCAAGTCTACTTCACAGAAGTGACCTATCAATTGGACAGAGGACAGAAAATGGTAAAAAAATGCAACAAAGTAGAAAAAAAAAAAAAGGTAAAATTGCTTGAAACAGTCTATGATCAATACAGGTTTGAATACATGCATAATGTTGCCACACTGAATGGCTCTTTTTCCATATTTGTACTATTCATACTACAGTTTCAAACTATTGCATCCTTCTGAAGGTGTACAGACAGAAACTGTAGTAATAAATGCAGCAAATAAATGTCAAGACTGAAGCCAACTACTTAGTTCTTATAATTTGTGTTTCTATCCTCTGAGAGTAGTGTATATAGACATGTGTTCACAGATTTTTAACTATGACACAAAGGTTGATAAGGATCTTTGTGAAGCCAAAATTATGATAATAGCTGATGTTTTTATCTACTGGGTAGTTGTTTAAAGTAAAATGAGAATGTTCTTGAGAATTTTGAGAAAATTCCATTTAGTTTTGGAGTCTTATCCAGCAGATTCAGTGATGAATTTCAGAGCTATTGCTGAATAAAAATATTTCCAGGGCAGTTATTGATTTACAGGATGCATCTACAATACTTATTTGGTTTAATATCCAATACCAAGCTTTAAAAAGATTAATTTCCATTTGATCATGATATATCCTGTTAGTAGGTTACAAAGTGTGCAAGTGGGAAGCAAGTTATCCGTTAAAGGATCAATTAATCATACGGTAATAATGTGTAGAAGTACTTATGTAGTAATAACATTTGCAAACCACTCACATATTTTTACTTTCCATCATAACCCGTACACAGTAAATGTGCATTGAATACCACTCCCATCTTACAGAATGAAAGAGGAAGAGAGTGGCCTGTCAGGCAGTTAAACTGCATTTAAAACTCAGTCTTGCACATTCTAGCCATACCTGCTTGCATTGCAGTGTGAAAAACTAAATTTATTTTAATGAGTTGACTGATGGGTTTCTTTGGGGAAACTAAGACAGCAATTTTCATTTAGTTTAAACTGATGTGTTTGCCACTGTCCAGTTACTTTGATCTACATGAGGTGCTTTTATTTTAACAAGATATAATTTTTCACATTAAGAGCATCTGGGATCCACTTTCTGTTTATATTCTGAAATTATAAGCTCATCAGATACATCTGTTTGTATTTTAACATAAATTATTTCATTGTGGCACCCTCAGGAGCAGATAGAGATAGTGTTCTGACTATTCCCATTCAGACAACATTTTCACTGTATATGTACTGTATTTTCAGAAGCACGTGGAAATCAGAAAATTTAGGAAATCTGACATTTCTTAATCATTAGGCTGTTCAATATTGTTCAATGAAAGCAATAAGTATGCTTTAACAAGCTTTGATTGAGTTCCATATCCAAGTATAGAAAAAAAAAGTACTTTCATTTCATAGTTTGATGCAAATAACTGATTTCCAATAAACTATGGAAGATCAATTGCTAGGAAGTTATTTCAATGAAATTCATAATAAACATTATACTTGCATCAAAAACAGTAAGTTGAGTTAATAAATTATTTCTTTCTGTAATGAATAGCAAAACAATTCAGACCTCAAGGTACAGTTAAATCAATCTTATAAATAAAACATAGAGTCTATTACTCTTGTCCAGTCACTCCATTTCAAGAATGACTAAGGAAGGAAGAGACTGGAAAGTTGTTTTAGTGATGTTTCTAATTTGTGCTTGCAGACTCAAGTAATTCACTGTATAATGGTATGCCATATGGAAAGCTGACTGGCTTTATGACGTAGACAAATTAAATACAAGATATAGAGAATAGTAAAAAAAATAAAATAGAAATAGCTATTCTGCCTATAGACCCAGACTGAAGTATCTATTGTTTGTTAGTGGAAGAATTTGTTTGCATGGTTAAAAAAAGCAAATATTTGTTAAAGCAATTAGCCTGTGCACTGCTCCCTCAAGCCTGTGCCTTGTAATGGCTGGCCTTAGATTTTGTTTCTCATTGAAGAACCCCAGAAAGCTCCTGTACATGTCACTTGTGCTTCAACATACTGACTGTGTAGAAAGCTGGAGGACTACACTGTTGAAGCTGCAGAGGGAACTGCTACTGTGTTTCAAGGTTTTGGGGCAGATTGTTTCCTGTGTGAACAAAACTGGTATGGGAGAGTAACTCAGTAACTCATCAGTTACATGCTTTTCCTCCAAAGCCTACGTTCTACCATTTTCTTTTTCTAGGATCATACATTTGCACTACACTGCTGGAAACACTACTGGAGTGACAGCTCCTGTGAGTCGGAAGTGCATGGCCCTTGGAGAGCACCCAGGAGACTGATGAGGAGGAGCAGTAAGAACATCTATCCTGCTTGAGCTTTGTTAGAGCACAAGAGTGTCAGTGAGACATCCATGCAAAACGTTTCACTTGTGAACACAGCTACAGGAAAAAATATCCCACAGATGATGACCTTCTGCTTTGAGTAGACCACTATGTGCCTTGTTATAGGTAGTGTACTCTTCTGTATGGACCTCTGGTTCAGCATTTCCAGGCAAATATTGAGTCTGGTGTTTCCACATGACTAAAATCTGCTTAGCAGGTTAGCATGAAAACCTGAGGTCTTGCCATGCAATTATAACGCGCTTGGATGACCAATAATTGCATTTATGAGAACCTACAATTCTTCCTCAGCACCTCAAGCACACCCTGAAGCAGCTTTTGCTTCACATGTTTTTTCTTATGACCATTAGTATTGCTCATAACCAGACAAATGGCCAAGAAAAACTGGACAAAACAGACTTTAGCTACAAACAGGCACACATCTTTCCAGATTGACTTTCTTGCCTGCACTCATGCTGGTAAAATCAGGCCTTGTCTCACATAAAGCCCTCCCTCTTAATGCCTGCAGGACTTCCCTGTGCAGGTGGTTAATGGGTGATCCAGTGTGCCTTAAAGAAGGAGACTGGAGAAGCCAGAGGCCACCAAATCAATTGTTCACCCTCCACCTGTCACCACATCCTTGTACTACAAGGTCCCAAGGAGCAATGGTGTGAGGCAGGCAGGTCCCTGAAAACTGGGCCGCTTGTGGTCACAGGCTGCGTGTGGCACACGTGTACACACAGAGGCTCCATGTGGTGTACACACACACACACACACACACACACAGAGTTCAGTTCCTGGGAGGAATCACTGGAAAGACCTTGCTGAGAGAGCCATGATGACCCATGGGGAAAGGATCAAGATGTTATCATCTGTGGCAGGAGGAATATGGAGATATAATGAATTTGATTATACAGTGTCTTGAAAGGGCATATGCCAAAGGGCCATCAAAAGGCCTATCCCTCAGCAAAGGCCGCTTCATTTCCACTAAAGCATCCATCCTCACAGAGCAAACTGAGTGTAAAAAATTTTCTCTATCAGAGAAGCTTTCAAAAAACTCACGTTGGCAAGATAAATAAGCTCCCTAATCAGTTTATTTTGCTGATCTTCCTCTGAGGATACTGTTGCTTATTTTTGCCAACATAAACAAAAATATTTTTGTATATTAGACAAGACAGGTATAAAAACACATGTATTATTTATACATAAATGTGATTTACTGAAACCTCTGGTTTATGCAGCTTTTTTGTTTTCCCGGGATTTTTCTTTTTTTTTTTTTTTTTTTTTTTTTTTTTTTTTTTTTTTTTTTTTTTTTTTTTTTTTTTTTTTTTTTTTTTTTTTTTTTTGTTGTTGTTTTAGTTTTGCCTTTAGAAGGAAAAACAATATTATGCTTACAGAACTCAGATCTGTGTTGGATTTGTACATGATATTTTGCTATGTTATGTAGTAATTTAGAATTCAAATAAATACAGAAAAAAAAGGTTGACTCTACTAAAATGCAAATGTAAATCGCCAACAGATCCAAACACCCTTAGTGCTAGACTGTCTTTGAAGGAAATGTACATGGTAATACAAATGGTGAGCCAGCATAACTGAAGGTTTTGTGGAGGAGAAATGAGTAATGTGGAGATTTGCTGGACTCACCTCTGTTTTCTACTGGCTCTCCCCACCATACATTCCTAACTCAGATAAATACTATGTTGCAAACAGACTGCCCTTCCAGCTCTTTGAACGCTAATTGCCTACAAGTCTTTGCTTCCCGGCCCTCTGGAAACCTGGCCTAAGTTCTTAGCACTATGTATTCCATAAAGCATTAAACATCTGGATCTGCTTTTTTTTCACATTGCCAAAAAAACCCCTCAGTTCAATGTAATAATAGATTTTTCTTGGGTGAGAAATTATAATAAATTAAGCCTGTGTGTTTAATTTCAAGTGTTTTGTGAGATAAGTCTCTTTAATTTAGCTGTAAAACACACTAGGCCTACACTTATTTTTTTACTAAGATTAAATCTGAATTTAGTCAAAACGGCCTTTGACATCATTAAAGATTTGTGTCTATAGAATGTGAAATGTGTGCAATAAATTAAAAGGGAAATTAATAAATTCACGAAGTATTAATTCAAATGGTTAGTATGATTCCAGAAAGAAGGTAGGTCAGTCCCTTTAATTTATCTTATTCAAGCAAAAGCCCTCGCACAAAGCCTTGAGACATGTCATAAACTTCAAAATCAGACTCTCAGACCAATTTTTTAAATAAATTATCAATTTGTGTCTTTTAGTAAGCTTTGAATTTAGTATAAATATGAATCTTATTTATTAATATCAAAACTGGCTCTGGCACACTAGAACATAAGGAAATAGTTAAAACCTAAGCCAGTACTTTGCATCTGTGCTTAGACCTTCAGACAGTGTGAAAAGTTGAAGAAACCTCAGTCTGAATTGTAAGGGGCTGAAGAAATATGCTTTAATGTAGTCCTTCATGTTATTTTTCCATGGGCTAAAGTCACCTGTAAATTAAGGAAAGACAGAAATACTTTATACAGATACGTGTGTGTATAGGTCAGCTCTGGTGAAAGAATTTTTTAAGAGTACTGGAGAGCAAACAGTATAAGAGAGAAAATTAAGATAACCAGGCTTGTGCATCACTATAAACAATGTTTGGTTTAAGCTTCTTAGTCATAAATAAACAGAGTTGATCTTGTAACCTCTGTCATCTTCATCACAGTATTTTAAATAACTGCTAGATCACAACATCTCAGAACTGGAGATGTTTTATTTAGAATTTGTGACTTGTCAGACATTAGCAATCATGTCTGTGTGCATGTTTTTTTCTTCAGGCCCAGCAAGATACCATTGTCCTAATAAAAACACAGTGACATTCAATTTTAAAGTGGATGTTTACAAAGTAACACTTTATTAAACACTAAAATACGAAACATCTTTCCGTTTTTCTAAGCTGATGCAAGTTGGTGGTACAATGGTTTGATCAAGCAGGCTGGAGAGTGGGCTTGGTGACCTAGGAGTAGATTAAATACCTGTCCCAGACTTCCAATTTCAGCATTTAAGAGAAAACAGAGATGTTTTAAATCACAGCTGGTCCTGGTTTTACCTGAGACAACCTTCCTAGGAGTAACAAACAGGACAAGATCAATCTCAGCATGTTGTGACTGGCTCCAGCTGACTAGAGGCAAAAAAAGCACAGTATTTTTAGGATGCCTAAGTCACACAGTAACTGAAAGCTTTTCTTCCTGATAAAACATTAACAGCTTTTCCTAGGCCTCTAATTCCATCTCTTTAAAATGTTAATTTACAGTAATTTTTCTTAATATAGGGCTATAATAGTGACTGTAACGAGAGCTTCATGTTTCAGTGAATACCAGCTTTGTCTGCTCCATATTCAATCTCTCTGGATGATAAGTTTTATTATGTACATTGACAGAAGTCAATGTCTGTTTGTTATTTCAGTTTTATATGTTATCAAGCCTGAACACAGAGAAATTAAGTTGTTAGCTCTATTATGGTGCAGTTTGGATTTGAAAAAGAAAAAAGAGAGAAGTAAAATGGGACAAGGAACACCACAACAAAAATACATAGCAACAAGCATTAGGAGACTGACTGTAGCTCAAAGAATGAACAACATTTGCAACACAATAGAAATGGGAGGAAGTTTTATGGGGCATGGAATTTAGAAGACAGCATTTGCAACATTAAATGTTCTGAAGAACTTCTGGTACAAAATAAAGAGAAACACTGAGTCCAAAGCTTTGTCAGATTCAGAGATGTTTTCCAAAGAGTATTCAAACTGAATGCTTGGAGGAAGAGTGCTCAGAGAACCTCAGTCAGGACTAAGCCAGGCACGAGTAGCTGTGGAAGGATGGCACCTGGGAAATGCAGGAGAGAAAAGTGTGTCATAGAGCTGGCATGCTTCATTGTAAGACCAGCAAAGTATCTCCGTCTTTCCAAGGTAAAGGATTTTTCACACCATGAAAAATTAAAAAGAGGCCTAAGACAAACAGGTGAGGAATTATTGTGGCTGAACTGCACTAAATATAGAGATATATACCTTAAATGGAAAAGATTGGATAATAAAATGTTATCATTATCATTACTTGTTTTGTGAACTTAGCACAAGTATATAATAAACTTATATACAAACCTAATTCTACTTTCTACTAGTTGTGCAAAGTCCAAGACCTTCAGGGCAGACCTGAATAAACACCTGAAATAGTGACTCAGTGTCTCTTTTCAGGTTATTTTTTTCTCTGCAAATAATATAGAGGTTCTTTAGCTTAGTGTAGGCATGCATTTTTCTTATAATAAAAGTTTGATCAAGCTATTTATTTAACCAGTGTTTAGAGCATAAAGCCTGTGGAACAGAAATACATTAATTACTACATTTCATTTTGTTTGCATGGTATTAAGAGTGAAATCAAAGCTGGAAAATACAATCTTCTGTTTATTTCTCTAAAGGGAATAAACCCTAAAAAAGTGGTGCTTTCAAGTAGTCTCTCAATGACACATAACTGGAAGTCACTAACTGGGGAATACAACTTGTGTCTCTTTGAGAACTGGAATTGTCAAGTGCTGAGCCAGGTAGTATGAACCTGTTCCCCCATCAAGAAGGTGAGGAAGGGACTACACATGACTTCAGCAGCCCCAGATTTTCATAATAGGTAAACTCAGTATTACTATGTGCAGACAGGATCACTCCAGGCTGTATGGTAGCATTGAAATGGACTGTTTTCCTGTTTGAGAGAAAATTACGCACTAGCTTCTAGGGAATCTAGTAATTTGTTGTGCAATTAGGATGCTTGTGGACATAGGCACTTTTGAAGCAAGCTAACTGTAGTTGTCCCTGTACGGCCTCCTTAACCAAGGAATAAAATATTTTCTCAATTAATCCACTTACTTAGTGGTTTTTGACTGCAAGGGGAAAAGACTTGCTAAATTGGCTTAGATTATGTTGCATTTTATTGTACTTTTAAAATATTACTTTAATAACTGCTGGTAATCTCTTCTGCAACATCATCTGAAATGAATGAGGAGACAGTGCGAACAGTATCAACCCTGAGCTTTAAGTCCACTTCTGGTAGAGAAGTTACTGCCCAGAGTACTGGCAAGCTACAGATAGAGCCCAACCCCTAAGAAACTGGCAACACAAACAACACACAGTACTTGCTGGCGTTTACCTGCCAGGGCACCCACATTCTGTTCCCACTGTCTTGCACTACAGTTAGCTAGTTTTGTGGAAGATGTGTACACCATTCTAGTCAGAACACTTGCCTTCTTATACATATCATGCAAACAAAACAGTTAAGTAGACATGAAGTGGTAAGAACTATTTTGCAGAGATTTAGCTATTTGCTGAAGGGCAGTGAAGGCTTCTTGGTAACTTACATTCCCTACTAAGTAGAGTAACTGTTCATGTGTTTGGGAGTAAAAAGAAGATGGGAAATATTATGCAGTTTGCTGAAACACTTTTTAATAATATTCACAAATACTGAAAAAAAATAACCTATACATCTAAAAATGTACCTGTGAAGCTAGGTTCCATTTTTTACTCTAAGTGGTGCTATATCAGAAAGAGGATGCAAAGGATTTTTAAAATGTGCCACCAATACTTTAGTAGCTGATATAGAAGAAAAGCCCTCAGAGGGCTTAAGTCTTTCAGGTTTCCACTGATTTTTAGCAAACATTGGGATTTGCTATTATAATCCACTCCCTATACTTCTGGTAAATGAACTATTGCAGGAGATACATAAACATCACCTATCAGCTAAATATAGCATTCAGATATTACATTTACTTTTTATAAAATCCATTCCATAAAATACTCTCCATTCAATGCAGTCACTGCAGTATAAAAATATGTGAATATTACTTATGTGCCAATGGAATCACATTTAGAAATTAAAATCCTGCTGTGTGACAAAGACAAGCTACAAAAAAAACCTCCAAGATTTATGAAAGAGAGAAAAAAAACACAGAAAGCAAAAAATATCTTTGCTCCAAAGATTTACATGTATCATCTATTCACTAACGTTTGTTACAAAATAAAATAATCCAATATCAACAAAAAAACAACTAAGCTGTGTTAACTTCACACAAATCTTTTTTCTCTTCATCCTTGTAGTCTGATTTTGCATCATATTTTAACCTCAGTCTTTTCCTGTTGAACCAATGATTGAGGAAATATTTCTGAGAGCTTTGCATTGGCCCTCAGGGGAAGGGAATGAGAATTAGGAGCATTTCAGGAACCACCCCCTTTTTAAAAATGAACATCTACAGAGATTGCTATGTATGCAAAATGTCTGTAAAGGTGCAACATGGCTGGGAGGCATTTTATAGATTAATATTTTTTTCCAGTTCTGTTGTTCTCTATACAAATATGTGAATTTAAGCACCTACAAAGCATGCAGTGAACAATAATTTAAGCATATAAATAAAAAAATGGCACAGAACTGTTGTAGATGGAGTGAGAGGCAGGTTACAATATATAATAACACATTTCTAGAAATAATTTTCACTGCATGGGTGCAGGACTGAATGCATGACCCAAGGCTGAGAACAGTCAGCCACTCTTGCTCTGATAGGGACTGTGTTAGTATGATTTCTGACTTATTTTGTGTTGCCAAGTGTTTTTCTTAAACCTAATGACCTCAGACTATTATCCAAGATTTATTGCTGATGTGAGGCCATTGACCGAAATATCTGCACTACAGGAGGAAAAAGGTAACATTTTCCTTTGGCTCCCCATTTTTTATGCTATAAGAAAAGTGAAAAAATATAGCTAAGATGACCTTTCCAGAAATGTTTCTTCCTTCAGCCTGGGTGGAGGGGTACTACATCACGTAATGCATCCACTGTGAGCCTGCCAACAACCAGTGCGAGGGAAGACACACTGCCCGTTTAATTTCCAAACTGTAAAAATCCATTATTATGTCAAGGAACCCCACATCTTCCAGTGTCTGAAGGCACCAACTAATTGCCAAATCAGAAAATTGCCAAAACAGGATACACTTGGGTCATTCATTCTTTCACTTGAAACACAGCCAATCTGCAGCCGGATCATTGAATGGAGTGGCTCTGCAGCCATGCTGGTTAAAACGCCAACCATTTCCATATTTTCAACTCTAATCTACCCTATTTTTCCTCTAATCCCTCTCTGTAGGAAAACAGCTCTCCCATGGACATATTTGAGATGTCCTATTACTAACATTTTACTAGAAAATTAAATGCTGATTAAGCAACAATCACATAATTATTTCATTTCTCTATAAACAATACTGAAAATTATCCAAATCCAAACCTGAATTTGTTTTCCACTTGGCTCCAAGCTTCATTAAGTTTTATTGTATTTTTTTTTGTTAAAGGTCATGATAGCCTTTTATCAATCTATACATAAAACAATAATTTGACTGAATATATTAGCACTGACCAATAACAGTAATCATATTAAAATTAATAATAATTAGTTGCAGCATTGGTAAATCAAGTTATATACTTTTTTCATCTGGACAGTGATAGAAGAACATAGTTGTAAGTAACCCAAATATCTTATTGAAGCTTATGCAAATCAAAAGTAAAATTTAATTAATCCTATTTTTGTGTGTATTTCACAATAAGATATTGACTCCAAATGAATGTTTAATAATTTGACAAAAGCAATGCAGCATGATCAGAGATTTGCACATACTTGTCACTTTCCATGGGATTTCTCTGAAAAAAAACAAACAGTAATTACCAAAATAATAGCAGTATGTTCTCAGTGATGCTTACAACATTTTGCCAGGATAAAGGCACCAAAGCCTTCCAATCTCTCATTTAGCAGCTATAAAACAAGTGAGGTATCTATTGATTTATCAGGTTAGGTAAGCTTTTTAATAGTCTGCTCAAATTTAAGAGCTTATCTGAAAATAAAACCCAACATAAAACCAAGCCTAGACATCACAGTTCACTACAGTGCCAATTTTAAAACAAAAGTTTTCTATTCCCACATAGCACCCACATCATCTTTCATCCTCAGAGTAGTGTCTTCATCATATATCAAGCTTTTTCTACAAATCTGTTCACAGTTGCTTTTTCTTTCTTTTTGCTTCCCCCCCAACTTAATTTTAAGCAACTCCTATCCTAGGCTTCTGATGTGATGCTATGAAAGTTTATGATGATCCTTCCATTTTTCAAAGAATATACTAAAGGGGGGAAAAAAAGAGAAAAGCATGTTTAGAATTCCATTTATCTGAGTATCACAGTTGCAGTGAATTGTAAATAGCATGTATGTGTCCAGCAAAAATTTGAATTAATACCTGTGCTGAAGTATACAATGTAACTGCTGAAGCATCAATCTTCAGCACCCTCAATATCATTCATAAGGGTTAAGAAAGCAAAGCATTACAAAATGGCTGTCTTCAGATTGAAATACTATACTGTACTGTAGAGCACAGACTGCAATTTGTATATGGTAGTTAGAGATAAATATAATATATCAATTTACGATATAATTGGAATTGTGCCTGTGGAAATCAGACAACAGCTGTGGGATAAACAAACAAAGGAATGCTAGCAAAGTAAATTTTATAGAAATTTATATCGATTTACAGAAACCAGTGTCTATTGGAACCTTTGATTAAGGAGTAGGAAGCGGTTACATAAATTAATCAGAGAATACAAACCAAATTTCACAGGTCCTAAGGTGCAGAAGACTACTGATCTAAAGCTGCAGTGCATTATGTTTATTCCTCCCTGCAGTTTTACATTTTGGCATTTTGGGTGTTGAGGATAGATGAATCTGGGCACGAAATTGACTGTGTAGAAATCCACCATGACTTCAGCTGGCTGATACGTAGGAATCACAGCAATATGCTCTTAGGGACAGGTTTTCAATGTCTGTGGAATAGTTCTTCCAGAAATGTTGACAGTTCATAAATAAATAAATGCCAGCAGAAGAATAAAAGAAATTATTATGAAAACTGTAAGTGACACTACAAAGAGACAAGTTTTTTTGACATTTAGAGTTACCTGGCAGTGCAGTTTAAGAAAAAAGCATCTGCATGACACAAAAGAACATCAGGATTGTGTGAGTCTGAGGATTACATCTTTGGGAAAATTGAGAAGGGATGATGCTGAGAAATAAGAACATGTGTAAAATAATTCCAGAAGACTATGCTTAAAAACTTTTTTTAAAATATTATTTATGGTGGTCTAGATTGTGCTTGGTAGGAAATCTAGAGAAAATCTATAGATTCTGAAGTGGTAGCTCTGAGTTTATCTTGGTGTAAAATGAGAGCAGAATTTAATCCTCTACCTTCAGTTATATGACTGTATCTTCACACTTTTAGTTTCTATCCCCATAATACTTCATGAAAGCCATACAGAGTGGTTTGAAGCTTTGTGAACTTGTCAACAATACATAAAAAGCAGATAAATATAAGTGTGAGAAAATGGTTTCCTTTCCTTTATGTTTCTAGTTGTGTTTCAGAGAAGAAAGAAATTTTCTTCCACCAGGAGGGAAATTGCTTTGTGACTGAAATGGCATTAAACTGTCTCCTATGAATTTTCTGAAAGGACAGATAAGTAACAGCAAGAAAGAGCAAACAAATACTGCTGTGTGAATTGATTTGAAAAATAAACTGTGCTTTACGGCATGTATTTCAGAAGTTCTGAAGGCATTGTTAGAGATCTTGCATAGCAACAGAGCTTAGACCTTTCTTCAATTAATTCCTGTTTAAATTAAACTTGATAACAACAACTCAGTCTTGACTTAATGTGTTAACAGTTTTGTAGAACCTGTTGCACTATTTTGTAAGTGGTTCCAAAGGCAATTATCAACATTGTCGAAAATCCCCACTCAATTTCTAGCTAGAATTGATCAAGTTTCAGCTTACAGCTAGTGGACTTTATATCTTTGTCTGCTGTATTGAGAAGCCTCCTTTTATCAAACACACTCCCCAGGGCACTTACAGAGAGTGAAAAAACCCAGACTTTATCCACCATAAACATATTTCTTTATGGTTGGAGGTTGAAAGACTCCATCTGTAAAGTTTATTGAAGGAAAGATCAAGTCACTACTTTGAATAATATTTAAACTTGCCTGGACACATCCCTGTGTGATGTGCTCTAGGTGATCCTGCTCAGGAAGAGGGGTTGGACTAGATGATCTTTTGAGATCCCTTCCAAGCCCTAAGATTCTGTGATTCTGTGTAACCTAACATAATAATCTGGAGTGGAAAGATTTTTATTCCTGTGGGCTGGAGAATGAGGTAGGTATAAAATCCTTAATTTTTTGAAGTATTGATAACACAAAGAGATCCAAATGAGTTTCAGACTGGCGTTTTCTAACTGACAGCAGCCTGAAGCTCTGGAGAGAGGGAGCTGGAAGAAAGTGAAGTCAGTGAAAATACTTTGACCCCATGCCTGTCTTCTGATTCATGCTTCAGCCTGATAGATAATGTGTGGACTGAGGCCTCTGCACATTTCTGGCGTGTCTTTCTGACAGACGCAGCAAGGTAAATGAGAAACTGTCCATCAGCACATGAGACCACCTTCCGTGCAGTTGCTCACTTCTCCCTAGTGTGAAAGATGCAATAGAACAATGAGTAATGGAAAAAAGGGATGAAATTAATTGGAAAAGTAGGAGAGTCTGGGTTTCTCCATGTTTATTATTACAAGTTCCACAGAATGAGTACAAGTCCCTTAGGTGTGTCTTACATCCCATTAGAAAGATGACTTCACTAAGGATATTATGTACACCTGTGAAGGGCTTAGCTGGGAAAAATATCCAAGGCTTAATTTCAGAAGTGTTAGTGTGATGGATGGTTGTGTATTTGGCCATGTTATATCTCTAATTACTTGGAAAACACATTTATATATTTATATAGCAAAATTATTGTACATATTCTAAGGATCACTGTACTCCTGGAAACCCTTTCAGAGATCAGAGCACTCTTGACTATTAAAAACACCCTTTTTTGGCCCATGAAATGACAGAGGTAATAGGCATATTCTGAGACCTTTAAAACAAAAGCATCTACATGTTTGCCTCTTCTGATGCTGCCAGCACCTTGGTGGGTATCATGAAATAAGAAATACTTAACTCTGTTAATAGATAATGTTGTCTATATTACAGTAATAAATATGTGAACTCATAGATAAAGAATCTTTGTATGAAACCTTTTGACTGTTTTTAGTGGAAGACAGAACAGGGAGCAGATTTTTCAAAAAATAAAGGAATACAAATTTCCAAGATAGTAAAGCAAAAAAACCAAAACCAAAAATTCCCAACCAACCAAAACCAAACCAAACCAACAACAACAAAAAAAAAGTCAAGCAGAGCACCTAAGCCAGACACCATAGTCATCACTGAAATCCTGACAGTTTTCTTCAAAGCTTGTTGTAGTTGATAAACATCCCATACTTAAATATGTAATAAATATCATCTGCATACTGCACCATCATATGAGTACCAGTACAAAGAAAAGTACCACATTAAGGGCATTACAAGTGAAAAAAAATAAATCAGGGTAAAATTCAAACAAATCATCCTACTTTTGTAGAAGATACAGAAGAAGACCTACATGATCTTTATATAAAATTTCCTATGACACAGTTTTTTCAGTACACAACGTAAGCAGAAAGTAAAATGTTTTTCAAGGATACTATTTCACACAGGATATGATTAATACATGATGAGGGAATTGGTTGTCTCTGTAAATGCCCAGACTGGCCTTCCCACAAAGGCCAGTGTTAGCAAGGGAAAAATCAAAATTAATATCACTTATTGGAGGGTACTTGACCATAGCAGATTGCTAAATCTGCCCTTCTTTGTACTGATAAAGGTCCCCTGGACTTCAAAGGATCCATACAGTAAAGTTTCATATGGATGCCAATGTAAATAAGGATTGTAGACTATGCATCTGGATCTCCATATACATGTCAGAACTACACAAATTCCCAAACTCACTAACGGTTTTCTTCTTTCTGAGTAGAAAACTGTATTTTCAAGGAAGTTCTGATCTATGTTTTTTAGCTTGCCCTCTTTGTGACTGTGTTGAAAACTGCATACTTAGCTGATACAAATACAATTATATCATGATTCTCCAATCCCTTTCATAATTTTATCAGGAGCAAGTATTTCAGAAAGCTACACTTGCTTTCTTGACCAAAATACAAAATCTGAACAAGGAGTTATGTGAGTTACTTAAGATTTCACTAAAATGGGATGACTCTTTGGAATTCATTCTACCCTGTTCAGTCGGCAACTATTTATGTTCTCTATATGTTGCCATAAAAAAGAGTAATGCTAGTATAATAAAGTAAAATAATAGTATAATAAAAGCGAGAATATTCAGAGCTCAGGATATGCTATCTGTACCACAGATGAATGCCTAGTTTAAACTATGGTTGTGAAATGAAAAGCTGATCTGGATAACAAGTTTCACAATAGACTATTCCCAGAACTTCCATTTAATTTTTTGCTGAGAGCAAAACTATTAGGGAGATACAATCACAGCTGGCACTCTGGGGCTATGTCATTAAGAAAATCTTGTTCTAGGCAGAAGCTGACCTAGGACAAATATGAAAAAGTTTACATGGAGAACAGTAACTACAACAGCACTAAGTGTAAGTGTAATCAGGTATAGTAAATACTGAAAGCATAAAACTGAGAGTGGTGTTCCAAACACCTGTTCTAGCTTTAGTGCCTAATATAGAATAAATAAGAAAAACAATTTCTGTCTGGGACCTATGTAGGAACAAAATTTTATAACAGTATTATAAATAG
Source organism: Chaetura pelagica (assembly GCF_000747805.2). Taxonomy (NCBI): domain Eukaryota; kingdom Metazoa; phylum Chordata; class Aves; order Apodiformes; family Apodidae; genus Chaetura; species Chaetura pelagica. The sequence continues at coordinate 4,090,709 of NW_009952973.1, read as the reverse complement.
CTAAAATTAGCCACTCTTGTAATGTTTCAAAATGTATGTGACAGCTCATAGACATTTTAAGTAGTTCTTTGCAGGACAAACTGTTACAGTAAGTAAAGCATTGTGATGTGCAAAGCTTCCTCTTCCATATAAACAAGAGTTCCATATTTAAGACATTTGAAAGCACTTTCAATACCATGTGACCATCTCTGCACACTGACAAAATTGAAGAAGCAGGCAATATAGTTCTTTGTCTTCCCATGCTGGTATGAACACCAGGGGTTTTGGAGACTTACATGGATCAATTCCTATTATTAGGAGCAACGTATGCATAAGTTTCATTTTGATGAGAAAACGGATTCAGGCACATCTCCAATTGAGCCACTTTAGCTATGTTAGTATAAGATGCATAATAGTCTCTCAAAATGCTTGCAATACAGTTGAACATCAGCTGAAATACACTAGTTCAGGATTCTCTTAGCCCTCTTTCATGCTGAGAAATGGTTCTCTCTTCTAATTAAACTGACGGAGATGGAAACCCTGGAACAAGTGAGGGTTGTGGGAATGACCAACTAGGAAATATAAGACTAAAATGATCCTGTTCCTGGATGAGGGGTGTTAATTTTTATTAATGTAAAAGAAGTTTTTGTTTGTTTTCCCATTGAGCAATGAGCTCTGCTTCTATGAATGTTAGATAAGGCCAAGATTTTCAGTTCTGTGTAGCATTCGATGTCTGCTTGGGAGAACCAAAACCAAGCCTCTCTGGTCCCCTTCACATCCTTCCTTTTTGGCAAAATCCTGTACTCTGCTGTACATTGCAAAACACTTTGCAGAAGGGAAAAGCAAAAACATGGATGTACTGGATGGCAAAAGTCTTTCTAACATAATTTAATAGCTCTGACTGAAACAGAAAAAGATTAGTTTTCGTTCACTTAATGTGTAACATTTTTATTTTTCTTCTCTCCATTTCCTCTCCATTAATGGATTAGAAATGCACTTTTGTAACTGTAAAGAACTAACAACAACAATTTGGTATTCTAACAGCATGCCATAGCTCCATATTATCTGATTTTGTGCCGTGAATTTATTACACTTCAATTCAAGCGATACCTAAGGAATGGCATCCTTACATGAATAAAGAGCAGGATAGATTATATACGTAAGTATATGTTACAGTCATCAATATAATAAAAAAATATCTTTTTCTTCTATGTGAATTTATAAAATACTCTCACTGCTCAGGCAGTGCTCATTTGTGAACTGTGTTTGACTGGCTTGGGTGAACACACGCAAATGAAAAAGCAACTTTATTCTGACTGAATAACATGTCACATTAAATTAAGAAAGTGAGCTGCTTTAGAGGAAACATTAATTAAATCAAAGAGAACTATGAGCTCAAACTCAGAATTTGTTTGGAACTGCTTTAGGGGAAAAAAACAACAAACTAGCAAAATGAGAAAAGAATCACATCTCAAACTATATTCAGAAATCTATAGCTGGAAGCAGACACAGTCATAATCAGAAACCTTCCATGCTACTCTAAGTAGCTTGATATCAGTTAGATCCTAGGATGAATGAATTTTGTGTTGCATTCCCCAAAGTTTTTATAGTTGCTTGTTTGCCAGATGTTCTGTGTATGTTTATGGCAATATGAAAGAAAGTCAAAAGATATAATACATACACATGTAAGTTTGTGGTAGGAAGTCTCAATGTACTGCATTGCAATACAGCATATGTTTTAATATCTCTTTCTTAGAAAAAATAATGTCAGATAGTAGAGTAACAAAAGACTATTTATTATTTTTTAGTCCTGTTTTAAAAATTAAACTTTTTTTAGAAGGAAATATCACTGTCAAATCCATAGATTCCTTTCAAAAGAGACTTTTGAACCCCATACCATGGCTTCATAAGAAATGATGATTCAAGACTGCTGTCTTTTCACAGATGGTTTTAAAACTTTGAATTCATCACAACAATGGAAATCATTACATTTAGATACCATGTGCCACTTAATAATGTTCATAATTTCAAGATAACAAGTATTCTTAGTGAAACTTGATAATCAGCTTGAAATTAATTTATTCTGATGCTTTATGTGCATTGTACACTGATACTCTATACACCACAGATGAATGCTGTACAGAATGGGAATAAGAAGGGTCTTAGTTTGTTTGCAAATTTGGGTTGTTCTTTTTTCCCCCCTGTATTTTCTAATACAATCAACCATAGCTCTTCTTTTAGAAATAAACATGGATACTGAGGGTCTGTAGCTGTTTCATTTTTTTCTGTGTGCCCAATCCAGAGTGATACTGGTTCTTTTACTTGCATCTTAAATGATTCCAGTTAGTACCTTGATACTCTGATGCCCATTTATTACAGAAGATAAAAGATGGTAGAGGACAAGCTAATCTATGGAGAAGTTATGTTTTGAAAAACCAAGGAGAACTCAGGAGAACTGATATAGCAGATTGCATGGCTGTATTTCAACCATTTAGGTACAGCAAATTAAAAACAAAAAATCCAAACAAAACCCCAAAGAATTAAGACACATGTCCTCTTATTCTTGGAAAAAGTATACACACCTTCAGGTAAGTGACAACCTGAGAAGTGCATAAGGTGCTAACAAAATAACCAATATTCTTGGATTACTTGCTATTTAATGATATTCATTTCTCATAATAAAACAAATGAAACTTACTTCCTCACTATGGATTTCAAATTCAACAGACTTTGATATTCCAAACCAAAATGAATATGTAAGAATTGGAGAGGTGAGTAGAAGGGTCTAAATGCTAAAATCAGAGATAAATATCCACAAGTTTTCTGAAGAAGCTTACACAGTATCAAAGCAGTATTTGACAAGTATCACCTCCTCTCCCTTAATCAAACTCTTTTTCTGTTCTGATAAGAACATTAAAATCTTACCAGAAGCACATTTCAGCCAGTAAACTGGCTAACGTAGACAGTGAAACACATGGAGGGTGGTGTAAGCAGAACAAAAGGTTTTATCTCTAAAATATTCCACTGAGGTTCCATAGAGACCTGAAGTAGAATACATGAATAGTAAGGATTAGCTCATAATTTCTGATCTTTCCTTCAAACCAAGTATAGAGATTCATAGCTGGAGAATTCGGTACATCTGTAATGCTGAAGAGTATCTGAGCAGCTGCTATGGCACTAAATAACACTGTGCCTATAATTCTACATGGCTTACAATACATTATTAATCAGTGACTGATGCCTGCTTCCTGAGCATCACTCTCATGTTGCATACATTTAGCTTACTGGACAGGAATATCATCAAGAATATGGAGTAATGCTGGAGTAATGCAATGACTACCCTTCTGAGAGAGCTCTCATCCAGACGTAGCGCGAAGGTGAATTGTCCGAATGTTACATGTTCCACAGATCATGATCATCACTTGTTCATTTCTAGAAAATTCACATTTACAGAGTTGGGTGTTACTTCTAGATATGTTGGCTATTTAAAATCCGATTTGTGATTCTAAAGCGGTTTTTATCAAAAGAAAAATAACGAGAAATATTGCTGCTTCAGATGCAAGCCCATAGGGAAACCATCTTCGCTCCCTTTGAAGTCTGGTTGCTATTTAAAGAAAAGTGTTTTGATTTCAAGAAAGTTCTTGCTGTCAGTACCATGTAAACATCATAACTCAAAAGGACCAGCATTTTATGGTCAGTGTAATGAGGAAAGACTATGATTTATAGGACACAAAGACTTAATGACTGTGTTGCTTTACTAATAACACCTGTAGAACAAAGCATACATAAGGGACAGTACAAAAAGATATTATATTATTGCTAGTGTGCAGTGTTTAAGGAATTTTCTCTAAATATATTGGCAGAATGTAATAACTAAAAAATCACATTATGCTGAAAGCAGAGGTCATCAAAGATTTGCACTCTAAGCCAGCATATCATTGAGCTGGAAGATCCAGTAAAATTTGCAAGTGATTTAATGTCTTTGCTGTTCAATCATGAGTCATCAGGGAATTTACTAGTACTTATTTTTCCCTAAAAGATCACAGTTCTATACCTTGACTTAAATATTTATTTTTCAAACTCTTTATATTAAAGAGGTAACATTAAATGGAGGACATACTTAATCAGAAAAAAATTACAACCAACCCCACATAGCAGCCCAGAATTTCACTCTGGGTGCAGAAATAACTTGTCACTGTTTTGGGGACTCTACAGACTATTCTTGGGTTTTTTAAATGAGGGAATTTAAAAGTAAGAATGAAAATCAGATTTTTTTCTGGCACTAGACAGTTCAGATATGCCTGAAAATAATTTGAAATTATTCTCACTGCTTTGTAAAAAGAATAAACACTGTATCTGAAAATATATGTTTATTACTTCACACTAAACTTTTAGGTTTTTACTTAAATCTGCACCCTCCAAGCTTCTATGAAATTTTACCATTAATTTACCAAAAGAATTTTTTTTCCAGTAAATAATTGTGCAGTAAAGCAGCACATTTGGTTGAGTTTTCCTGAAAAGCCTGTATGATGCAGAGAAGTTTTCTTCTACAAATTTGTGTCCCTACTCATTGTGAATATGAAGAAAAATTTCTCACACTACTGTATTTCTATGCCTAACTTGGCCTCTTTCAAAAACTGGTATTTGTTGTTTGAGCTAAGAACTATAAATGGAGAGGAAAAAAAAAAAAAAAAAAAGGGGGGTGGGGGGAGGGTTGGCCAGCAGAATAAACATGCATTTATAATAGTCTTCTGAGAAAATTATACACTTTATACACAATAATGAGAGAAACAGAAGTTTGCACTAATTCTACGTGTATATTTTGTTGTGTTGCTTTATTTTCAAGATGATATTGTTCATAAGTTTCTATACAGAGGCCATCAAATAAATGGTTAGGTTCAGAATTGCCATCTGGAAGAAAGCTTATAGGTATTTTTTATGCCATTAGGTTTCCTGAGAAACTCAGTGGTTTCCATTTGTTTCCATTTTTTGCATGTCCCTTTTAAGGGAAGCATTGAATACTCAGAACCAACAAACCATGACTACTTTTTCCACCTTGCTGCCCCAAATACCAGCTGCACTCTAGTGCCCAACTCATTTTAGTGCTTGTCTCCTTTCTACTGCAGAGCACAATGGAATGTCTTGTTTACCAGTACGGTATGTTCTACTATTTTCTCCTATCAAACTAAAACCACTTTGTTTGAAAAATAGAGAATCACAATACAAAACCACAAACTGCAGTGAAAATCATACCTAAAACCAAAATGCAGAGAGGAGTTGTAAGAGTTTGACACATTGCAATAGGCTGTTGCATCACATAAATTGGAAATATGGCTAAAATATTACATTGTTGAAAAGAATACATTCTAAAATGTGTTTATTAGATATGCAACCAGAGCTAATGAGATTTGATTTTTTATTTTGAGATTTAAGATTTGATCTTCGATTTCAGAGTAATAGATCATATAGAAAATCTAAAAAAATTACTTTTAAAATTAATGTAATACTAAGACATTCTTAATATTTTTAATCAAACTACAAAAGTATACACACACGTCATATAATAGGAAGCAAGCTCTGACTCATACTATTCTTAATGGTTTGAGCCAAAATGATATTAAGAACTGCAATCAGGTTTCAAAGTGCACCAAAGTATTTCAGCCAAATGATTATTCAATTTAGTTTGCACCATGATCTCTGAGTCAGTTGTTTTGCAACCAGACTCTTAGTTTTAATTACAAAAAAATAGAATTTCTTTTCCATTTCCACTTCAGAGACTCAGACCATGTTATTCCACTTGAAGCCTCTTATAATTCATGTTAATTTCTAAATTATTATTATTGTTAACAGCACCGTGATCATCTTTACCACTGCAACAGCTAGGGACCCTAGTCGTAGGTGCAGACTTCAGTATGCCAGCCATTGTGAAAACACAGAGCTGAAAGAAAAAAACACTCTCCTTGAAACTATTTTTGTGAATATCAAACAAGAAGTAGATGAGGAGTTACAGCTAAGGGGAACCAACAAGAAAAAAACATGTCCATTTGTCATAGCTACTGGCCTCAGTACCCTGTCTGCTCTGCCAAGTCCTCTGGGCAATGAGTTTTGACAGGGGAACTGAAGGCAGTAACTTTTCAAGCCCTTTGCCTTCTGTGCCTCTTTACTGCATGTACCAGCCTGTCCCTATGTATGGAGTGGGAGAAAAAAAAGAAAGCTTCCATGTGAGAGAAAAATAACAAATGGATAGAGGCCAGGAGTGGGGGCTGGCCAGAGGAGGTAATCAACACTGCAATGGTGATAAGTGGAAGGGGACAGACCTTGAAAGGCCTTGAAAACAGAGAAACATCTCTAACCTGATCTTACAGAAAGCAGACGGGAATGAAGTGCTGCATGCAGGAAATTGATACGTCAAAGCCAGTGGACTAACAGCATGTTCTGTAGGTCATATTAGCGGCTACCGAGCAATGCAAGGAAGCTTTGCTGGGGTTTGTTTTAAAGAGAGAAACCTGTATCTCGTCACTCGCATTTCTTCTTATGGTTGAGCTTTAGAAAACATCCTCAGACCTAGAGGACCTATTGGATCTACGGCCTTAGGGACAGAAGTGGCTGCCGGAGTTTTAGGCCTTGAGATGAAGGGCCCACGGGGTTACTTGAGGTCAAGCTCGACCAGAAGGGCCTGAAGGAGGATTCAGCAAACTACAGGACTGTCAGCCTGACATTGGTATTGGGTTAAATCATGGAGTGCATTCACACAGCAAGTGCAGGACAGCCAGGGCACGAAGCCCAGCCAGCATCAGTTCAGGAAGGCTGGGTCCTTTTTGACCAGCCTGATCTCCTTCTATGACCAGGTGACCCACCTGGTGGATGACCAAAGAGCTGTGGATGTTGTCTCTCTGGACTTCAGTAAGGCATTTGGCACCGTCTCCCACAGCATTCTCCGAGACAAGCTGGCAGCACATGGCATACGCTGGTGCGCCCTGCACTGGGAAACAAACTGGCTGAGCCCAGAGAGTTGTAGTGAGTGGGGCTGGATCCTGTTGGTAGCTGATCACCAGTGGTGTCCCTCAGGGCTTAGTTTTGAGGCCAGTCTTGTTCAGTACCTTTATTAATGATCTAAATGAGGGTATTGAGTGCACCCGCAGTAAGTTTGCAGATGACACCAAATTGGGTGGGAATGTTGATCTGCTTGAGGGTAGGAAGGCTCCACAGAGGGACCTGGACAGGCTGGATTGATGGACTGAGGCCAGTTGTATGAGGTTCAATAAGGCCAAGTGGCAGGTCTTGCATTTTGGTCACAACAACCCCAGGCAATGCTGCAGGCTTGGGGCAGAGTGGCTGGAAAGCTGCCCAGCAGAAAAGGACCTGGGGGTGCTGGTTGACAGGCAGATGAGCATGAGCCAGCAGTGTGCCCAGGTGGCCAAGAAGGCCAACAGCACCCTGGCCTGTATCAGGAATAGTGTGGCCAGCAGGAGCAGGGAAGTGATTGTTCCCCTGTACTTGGCACTGATGAGGCTGCACCTCGAGTGCTGTGTCCAGTTCTGGGCCCTTCCCTATAAGAAGGACATTGAGGTGCTGGAGCACCTCATGGAGAGCTACCAAGCTGGTGAAAGTTCTAGAGAACAAGCCATATGAGGAGCAGTTAAGGGAACTGGGGATGTTTAGTTTGGAGAAGAGGAGGCTGAAGGGAGACCTCATCTCCCTCTTCAACTATGTGAAAGGAGGTTGTCGGGAGGTGGGTGTTGGCCTCTTCTCCCAGGTGAATAATGATAGGACCGAAGGAAATGGCCTGAAGCTGCAGCAGGGAAGGTTTAGATGGCTGATAGGAAGAATTTCTGCAGTGAAAGAGTGGTAAGCCACTGGACCAGCCTACCTAGGGATGTGGTTGAGTCACCATCCTACGATGTATTCAAGGAACTTGTAGATGTGGCACTTCAGGACAAGATCTAGTGGGCATGCTGGTTTTTTCAGGGTTATATGTTGTTGATTTTTTTGGATGAGTGATTGTGGTTTTGTGGTTTTTCTTTTTTTTTTTCCCCTCCCCCCCTCATTGGATGCTTGGACTCAATGATCTTAGATGTCTTTTCCAACAGTGGCTATTGTGTGATTCTGTGGTAGACAGCAGCATGGTGCAGAGGTGATAGCAGGGTGCCAGGAAGCATGGAGGGAGGCACTGGTGAGAGGTGGCAGCACCCATACTCTTGGGACTTAGATTTCAAAACTACTGAGCTGGCACAGAGAAAAGTTGTGCACAAGGCATGGAGTCAAAACAACCACTCATGACTCAAGGGAACTCATGTTCCCTATCCACAGGCTGGGTCTCCTGGCTTTGGCTGGATTTTTAAAAATGTGCAGAAGATATAATATGCAAAATAAAACCCTGATTATTTTTTTTTTTAATCCCTATGTAAGGGCACAAAATTCATCCCCCTGAAAAAAAGATTAAAATAATTTTGATTGCTTAGCTTAAAAGACATGAAAACAAAGGCAAGTGAGACAGATTTAGAAGACCTTCTAACGTCTATGACAGATAAAAGAAAATAATTGTCCTTCACTTCCACAAAGTAAGATTCAAATTAGGTAATAGAGGAAACCTACTGAAAGGCAGGGAGACTTTTTTTCCGGAGTGCCCACTAGTGAAGGTCTTTAGTGCATTAGAAACACCTGCAAGGTAGGACACAGACATCTCATGGAAGGGGGTGGGCTAGATGGTCTTCTGAGGTCCCTTGCTGTGCACCCACCCCAGCCAAAAGACCAATAGATCTATTATTTGATTAGGCAACTTTGTAGAGACATCAAAGCTTCATGTGAAGTCTAAAAAACTGGAGAATCCTGTTAAAGTTTGTTCTTAACCATCTCTGCTGCTAAAAATATGACTGCTTTACTTTTCATTTTAATTATTCAAGCTTTAATATGTAGCCTTTGGACTTTAATTTGCATGGTCCATCAACTGGCTTTATTTGTCATCTTGAGATATTCATAATTTAATGCTTCAAAAGACTGTGTACACATCATGTACACATACATATCAGAACTAATATATTTTTTAATATTAGCATTCATATTGGCATAGCAATATTTTCTAATATGAAATATTAAAATACTCACAGGTTGAAAAAGTCCAGTTCCAGCATTATGCCTCTGAAATATTTTTTTTTTATAAATTCAGACATCATAGAAGAATGAGAATAAGTAAGATTCAGCCCTGTGACTTAAAATGCATCCAAAATCCACTTGGTAGAAACAGCTTTTGCAGAGACAAAGATATAATGAGCTAACTGAAGGGTAATCCTGAGGGAAAAAAATATTCAAAGCACCCTTTGATAGCAGGAGAAACAGGACTGCACACAGACAACAGTGCAAATAAGGTTGCAAGTAGCTGCAGGAGTATCAGCTAATCCATTAACAGAAAAGAACAAACTCAGTTTTTGCATTGGTTAAAGTGAGCAATACCAAATACATAATACATGCTGGAATAACTTTCTATGGCTTCTGTAAATAGTGATACAAACATACAAATCCAAAGGTATGGGCCATCTGCTCTTAATATAAAGTGAAATTATCAAATAAAGGGTAATGGGAAATGACTGTGAAACTCACCTGAGTATAAATTTCTGTGACTGCACTTGGGGCCAAGAGGGAGAAGAAAGCCTGTTGAGAATTTTAAAGAGGTCATTCAAAGAAGGAGGAGGAATTCTAATTTCACCCTTGTCTAAATACATAAGAGCTTCCAAGTTTTGTTTCATCTCTTCTGTGTTAATGAAAAGTAATATACATCATTCAGATACACAATCAAAGGTACAAGCACAGTGTTTTACATGCAAGGGATTACACTTTTGTTTTGCTAAGTCCAGCTATCGACTAAAAATCATTGCTATGATGAAAGTTAGATGAAAAAAAATATTGATAAAAAGTGTCTTGTCCTTCCATCTTTGTCACCCTTAATTTCAACACTCAGCCTACCGGACTTTACAGTGTAATACAGCAGCAGGGTCTGAAGATGTCTTAGCACTTCCAGTTCTTATAGCGAGTTGTACAGCTCTCCTTGAAGAAACTCTACTTAATACTCTTAAATTTTGGAGCCATTTGTGAAACAGTGCATTCAAATCTGCTTAAGGATGATGTACGTGAATGATGCTGGTGAAGAACTATGAAGGACAGTGTTATTTTAACAAGGCCAAGTGCAAAGTGTTACACCTGGGCTGGGGCAATCCCCAGTATCAATACAGGCTTGTTGATGAACTGATTGAGAGCAGCCCTGCAGAGAAGGATTTAGGGGTATTGGTGGATGAAAAATTGGACATGAGCTGGCAATGTGTGCTTGCAGACCAGAAAGCCAACAGTATCCTGGACTGCATAAAAAGAAGCATGACCAGCAAGTCAAGGGAGGTGATTGTCCTCCTGTTAGACTCCTCCTGGAGTACTGCATCCAATTCTGGGATCAAAACAGTCAGAGGGCTGGAGCACCTCTTCTTTGAAGACAGATTGAGAGAACTGGGGTTGTTCAGCCTGGAGAAGAAAAGGCTTCAGGGAGACCTTATAGCAGAAAGAGATTTTTTACCAAAGTCTGTAGCAACAGGATAAGGGTCAATGGTTTTAAAGAGAAAGGTTAGATTTAGATAAGTAATGAGGAAGAAATTTCTTGCTACGAGGATGGTGAGATGCTGGAACAGATTGTCCAGGGAAGTTGTGGATGCCCTATCATGGGGTGTGTTCAAGATTAAGTTGGATGATGCTTGGAGAAATGTGAATACTGAAAGTTGTTTCTACCCATAGCAGAGGAGATTGGACTAGATGATCTTTAAAAGTTCCTTTCAACCCAAACTGTTCTAAGATCCATTTGTTTTCTAAACAAATCTATGAAACGGTTAAGAACATAATTAATGATGATAAACATATACTGTATATATCTGTGGATAATCTTCTAATCTAACTCCCAAGTTTACAACCAAGTTGTAAAGCTGAATAGCTAGGATGATAATTTCCACTCAAATATCAAAAAAAAAGAAAGGTCATGAAAATAATTATTCTTAGAGATTCATAAACACTGTATTTTAATTTAATTAGTTTTCTTCACTAATTTGATTTCCCTTGCACAGATTCATTCAGTCACTTTCTAAAAATCTTCAGTGCTTCAAATATTGCTAATCTAAATTTTATAGATCTATAAAGTTATGTGAAGAGTAGCTACAGTAACATAGCCTGTTTTCAATTTCCAAAGCCATATTTTGTTCTTTGACAAAAACATCACATTAGTTTTCAGAAAATAAAATATCTTAAAGTTTTGCTTTATTTTTCTTCTCAGAAAAATAAAAATAACTGAAAAATAAAGGCTGTTCATAGTGACAAACTGTTCTTGAATAAAAGTAACAAACAAAACAATGAAAAGAAGCTAGCTATCCCTCTTCATGGCTCAGGAGGAAAGATCTAATATTTACCAAATAGAAATTATTTCCAAAATACATCTATTAAATCTATACATCTAGATTTGTCTCAATCTGTTCATTATTTTTTTTTCACCTCTAGAGCAACTGGAGCTTGGATTTTTATCTCTGTGAAATGTTTACAGTTTCATCAGAGAGTTAAAGTTCAGTATTTCTTTTACTGGACACCAAAACGCTACCTTTTGGTGCTTCATAAAAAAAGCTCAGAAACTCCTAGTTAAAGGATATTTTCTAATAAATATATCTCTTGCTAATTGAAATATATTATTGCATCCATAATTCTTTGGACAGATACTCATCTCTGCTTTTAAAAATATCCGTTGTTCTAGATAAACCTTGTAATCCATGATACAAGTCAGCATGGCTCTGATCTTGATTAAGGTCTCCATTGTAAAGAAGCCTCTAAACAATAATACTTTGCAGATCTTACAAAACCATGGAAATATAGTGGCCCTAGCATAAAGCCTCTGGCAGTAGTTAACAAGTCCAGCAATCCCAACACCCTCTGGTACAATAAGATGACTGTGTAATGAGTGGAGTTGCCTCCTTTCAATAGAGAGTGAAATGAGTGCCTTGATATTTGGAGAAAGTCTCTGATGGCTGCAGATACTCTATTGCCACATTATTCATCTTCCTCCCTAAAAACACTCTTGCAGCTGCTTCATTCACTCTGCAGAAAGCCTCTTCTCCAGATGGCGTGGGTGGCTTACCGGAGACTGATGCCAAATCAGATCCTGTTGCAGGAGGTCCGGGGCTGAGGCAAGGGTGAAAGAAAATTCGGTCTCCTCTGAAAATGTGGAATGCCCTTGTAAAAGACACAGAAAGTTATTATTATTTCAGGGACACAATTACTATTCTAATCTGGAGCATAGAGACATCAGTGAAGGGTTACGGCACTAAAATTTCTCTTTCCTCTTGCTTTTCTAAGTTTGCATAACTACTTGCTCCCATTGGGTTAGATGAACTAAAGCTGAAGTATATTAAAATTATCTTGAGTTTCTTTGGTGTCAGTTGGTCTACTGGGAGAAAGCCTTTTGGCTTCTCTAGAGGTATTGGGGCTGACTGTGCACTAACCTCTACCTTGTGCAATCGCGCTGATGTCAACAGGACCAAGCAAGGGGGGTGCCTGGGAAGACAGCAGCGTCGATGCTCTGTTAGGCAATACTCTTGGGGAGGTTTCTCACTTGCCATCGTGCATACAGCTGGGAAGGCCATTCATTAACAGTATTTCTTTCAGGATCCCTCTGAACTCAGGATGCCTTTTCTTTTTGGAATGGTGAAAAAAACAAGTGCACTATTATTACAGTTGTTGACACTATCTTTTATTGGCATGAATAGAGATTATTTGGACAGCAGCAGTAAATGATGTGCAGTAAATCAATCAGGCCAAATTGGCAGAGATTATTAACTAAAGAGACAACAGTGGTTTTCATCTGAAAATAAATGCACACAATGTGGTAGCTACTGTTGTTCTTTGCATGGGGTGAGTCTATTCACAATTTTGAACGATGAACATGAATGGGGGAGAATTTAATTGTGGGATGCCTTTTACAGAACACACATTTTAAAACAACAGACATTTATCCTGGTAAAACAAATGACAGATTCTGTTATTATTTCCTCATGAACCACTGAATGCTGTAACAAGGAAGTCCTTATTTTCTGCTGCAAATCATGCATCTAAAAAATATCCCAGCTCCTAGGTTTCAGGTCCTAATGTTCCCTAATATACCACATAGAATCCTGTATTTCAGGTATTAATCTAATGCTGTATTTTACTAATCTTTGAGACAGACAACTTGCTGCAGCACTGGGACTCTACTTCCAAATTTCTCGTCTTACAAAATGAAGGTATCTGAATAATTTGCAAAGACCCTGCCAGCAACCACGTCCAGAGCTGCTGATTTTTCCTGGGTTTGGAACCTGCTTGACTTACAGCTCTGTGAAACAGTTGAGAATATATAAATTACATAATCTTTTGGAATAAAAGGATAAAGTTTTTTGTTTATTTTGTTTTGTGGGTTGTTTTTTGTGTGTTGTTGTGGGTTTTTTTTTCCCAGCACTTGAAATAGACATAGCAGAATAGTTAAATCTCACTATTAATGAGGTTCAATGTGCACAGTGTACACTTACATCAGCACAGTAACCTCTGCTCAATCTTGTACCAGCTACATTCTGTGCTCACTGGTTCTGCTACTAGAAACAATCTTTGTAGCTTAGCCATATTCCCAAACATAAGAAGCTATGCTACAATGAAGACTTCATTGGCAAGATATTTATCTTATTTATCTTTTGCCAACTGTTAGCCAAGCAATTCTTTTCACTTTACTCAATGGTGTAGCTATTCTGGCAAAAGGTGTTGGCAGAGAGCAGATCTGAGGAGTTAACACTACAGCTGGGAGAAGAATCCCAAGGGAACACCACTGCTTCTGATATACAGAGTTAACCCCTCTGGCGACAGTTTTCCTGACGGGTTTAGCAAGTTTCCTTGGGAAGGTAACTCAAGGTAAAGATTTGTTTAAATATGTTTGCCACCGTCAGGTAAATATATATATTATTCATTAATAAATGACCCAGTTCTCATTATATCACACTAACCATAAGATAAATGGTTGCTCTGGAGTCTTAATGTACTACCTCATTCAGTGGCTGCTCTATAAAACCTCTTTTAATTTTCCCCTGTAACTTAACTTGATAGCAATTCATTCTAAGCAATTTTCTTCAATCCATTTTCTGTTCTAGGAAACAAGTTTGCATAATGGTGCTCTTGTTCTTTGTGTCACTCAGACACTTGAAAATGTCAGTCTGCTAGTGTTAATTTTTTGTCATTAGATTCTTTTTTCTCTCCCATTTCTAATCACCAAAAATACTTCTTTCATGCAGCTCAGCACCTATTTAAGTGCTACCTCTTTTATTCTTTTGAAACAGAAGGAGTAAGTGATTAGGAACACATATTAATTATCCTTGTACCAATGAGAGAGTATAAGCAGAGACTCTACAATTTTGGATGGAAATACATTAAGAAATTTTATCACTCATCCTTCTATTTTAAACTGTTTTCTAATAGTACAGTGCATAAAAATTAAATCAGTCCAGGTAAAGCTTTCAATTCCTTTCTTAAAAATGATACTTTATTCTAATATTTTACCATATAATTTAAAAAAAGTTATGAATGGCCTCAGATATTGTATTAAGTGTAGAAAGCATTGGGTAACGCTATGGTGTTGACCATGTCCTGGCAGACACTTGCACAGTACACTGACATAGATACACAATGAAGATAAATGTTCACTTGCTTCTGAAATCAAGATTCCAGCAATAATTGTCTTCCTTCCATTTAAATGAAGAATAGAAGGGGTGGGAAAAGCTTTCAAACCCAAAAGTATGGAAGAGTTCTCCTTTTTCAAGATTAACAAGCTTCTTTGCTACCTACTCACCAAGCTTCCTCAGTCAGAAGAAACAACAGCTCATAACTGAAAACAAAGATCACCTTAAATAAATATAGTCTGTAGGTCCCCACTGGTTCCTAGGATATGTTTTCAAATAGATCACTACATTTAAGATACCTGAGCCTGTTCCGCAAAGCAAGAAGCCAAGGATATTGTGATTTCAGTTTAACTTAGGCACATACTGCAGGAGCATTAGCCTGTAGAGTTCACAGACACTCCTAAAGAGCCTATAAGGTTAATCTGGTTTTCCCCACTCAGTGGGGAAATTGACAATTTAATTAATGTGTCTTCAGATGCAGGAGAAACAGCTAAGCCCACCATTGTGTCTGACTGGTTGCTCCTGAACAATAATTTACAGCTAGAAAAAGAACAAAAACTGAAACAAAAACCTAAAAAGCAAGATCCTCACTTCATATTCTCAACATTCCCAGTTACAAAGTCAAGGCAAGGTACTACTAAGGTAAATTTACATGAATGAACTTGATACCAGCCCATTGGCAAGGTCTTTTTTCTTCGGATAATGTCAACAATTTTTATAGCCTCAGCTTGCCAGGCTGCTGCTGGCAGCGCTGACCAAGGCCTGAAGGTCTCTGGCACCAGTGACACTCCCGCTCCCTGGCAGCAGATGACAGTCAACTGGCTGTGGCCTTACAGCCTGTCTCCACAAGGAAGACTCTCAAATTCATGGATCTTATTAAAGCAAGATAGTTCATTTTCCACCACAACTCATGCTTGCACATCTGCACCCAATGTTTATCTTCAGCCACAGCTGGCGCACCAGAAATATTTCTGCTGGCTGTGGCTCCTTCCACCTCCTCATCTTTAGACTTCAGTTTCAAACGTCAGTTAGAGGCTCCCTTTGAGGTTACACATAATCTGTGTTTATTATCTGACTGTCTTAGGTTAGGAATCCCATTGTTTAATTTAGTTGAGGACTTTCAGTTTAAGGATAAGTCATTTAATTAATAAATGGCAATGTATGCCTGAGCAGCTATGTTTAAGGCTCTTCTGAATCTGATTATAGCAAATGGCCACTGCTGAATATGTTTGATTTGCCACGATGGTCCTTTATGTGATGTATATTCCCTCTTCTTTCTATTTTTTTTACATTTTTCCAAAAGAGTTCTGTCAAGTCTCTCTGGTTCACAATCTTTCATCTACCAAGGCGTAGTAAAACATTTCAATATTTATTTATTTTTGCCAAGGTCGTACTCTTCACTTTCTGATTTCCCTTCCTGGAAATTTCAGTCCTACAATTACAATGTTTTATCTCCAGGGAACCTCTGGATGACATTTTGTCCAATGTCTTGCTCAAAGCAGAGACATCATAAAAAATAATATAAAGTTCTGTTAGTAACTTTTGCCATATACTTTCCAGAATACTTGAACAAATAAATCACTGGACTAATCATTGAATTAATTCCTTCTACCAGAATATAATGGCAATTAAATAGAAGAGAGAATAAAATCTCAACACCTTGCTGAAATGTTAAGCTATATTAATGTGTATAGAAATAAATTTAATGTAGCCTATTTCTTTAAAAGGATTCTAGTTTTTTTATCATTTAATTGTCTATTATTCAACTAAAGTACATAAATATTAACATAAGAAGAGGCATTTATTTGTGAAAGAAAATATGGGAGCATATACAGTATGACACAGATGGAAGGGACAAAATTTTGATTTTTTTAAAATGAGGGCCATCTTATATATAGGAAGCACTGTAACTAAGAAAATATTGCTACAAAACTTTGAAGAAAAACAAACACCCCTTTTTTTTTTTTTTTTTTTTCCCCTCTGTATCATCATCTAACTACTTAGCATGAAAATATCTAGAAAATCTGTTGGTCATAATGAATTATGTTCCTTTATTTTACCTGATCCTCTTAACTCTGAGACGCATTTGCCCTGTAAGTTACCTGAATGACTGTCCCACTTAGTTTGATCTAATTCCTACCTTCTGTACTATCCTATTTCTTTAAGTTCTCTGGAAGAATGTCACAATATTAACCTGATATAAGCAAGCTCCCAAAATTAGAATTAAATTAGAACAGAGGTTGCAAAAAGGCCCAAAAATCACTACACAGTACAACTTTGTCACAGTATTTTTCAGTCTTTGAACTTACCAGTCACAACTTGTCCTCAACTTAGAAGGGTCTCATCCATCAGGAAAAAAAATCTATACCATCCATTGGAAAAAAATATTTCAGAATGTATTCAGAAATATTTCAGAAATATCCAGGAAAAAAAAAAAAAAAAAGCTTGATGAGTTTCTTGGTGTTCAATTTTATCCCTTGATATTAAAATATCTATCATCATTTAAGACTTTAAGGGCTCAAAAACAATTGGACGGACTCTGTAATATTGAAAAAAACACAGGGGAAAAAAAAAAAAGGTATCTATCTGTATTTTTTTGTGGGGATGACAAAATTAGTCAGATAAAAGTCAAAGCTGGCATTTCAATAAGTGGTAACAGGATAAACTGGAGATGTTATAATTCCCAGTGTCTGAAAACTTCCACTATAGTAAAACAGAGAGTTCAGACAGGGTCAGTCACAAACTATATTCCAAACCAACAAAGAATCTATCTCAAAGAAGTTCTTATTAGCTTCTTACAACACTTTAAAATTACTATTGGTTGGGTCTTTTCTTTGTTTGTTGGGGTTTTTTTGTTTTTTTGGTTTTTTTTTTAAAGAAAGTAATTCTGGTTCATATCTTCTCTGTAAGGAGAACTCTATCTCAATCCCCTTTTAGTATAATTTTACATTGCAAAATAAGATAATTATAATGAAAACAGCCACTGTTGATGGTTTTATCAGGTGAAAAAACTGACTAATTTCCTAAGCAATTTATTCATTCTCTTTTACATTTCCATTTGGCATTATTACTTTCAGAATATTTTCTTTTCACTGAACAGGTTTTTTTAAAAATTATTCCCTGGTACATTTTCTGTTGGTTGGAATGTCTTTTTTCCCTTTATAAGGACAGACAGAAATCCATAAACTGACATTTTTATAAGAACTTCTAGCTTTTTAAGCAACTCAATTACTTTTTTATGTTGCCTTCGGTCCCGAGTTTCTAAGTGTGATTATCATCTAAAGTAAAATAAATTCCTGTGCACTTCTTGAATAGCTCAATTCAAAGTTAATAAAAGATGATAATGTGCATATTTTTAAAAAGAGACCAACCAGTGAGGGGGCTCAGAAGAAGTACATTAGTTTAAAAGGGGCAACATTTTCCTGAGTATCCCTTCTACCAGAAAAATAAAAAAGTCCTTGTAGAAATGAAACTATCCTAAAATATCTGATCTTAGTCCAGTCTTTGAGCATTTTCAAGTCAACCATGAATAAAAGAATACTGAAACAAATTGAAATTAATTTTTTAAACAATAGATAACCTGATTGCATTATGTATCTGAGGAAATTTAATAGAAAAGAGAATGAAAATTAATGTAGACTGTAATGATGCAGGGAAAGTGCTATGTCAGCTGAAAATAACCTATTATTATTGTGTGCTAGGAGTAACTGATTCTATATACTTACTTGTCCGCTAAATTATGTATTAATACTGGTATAAGTCCAAATTTACTACTAAAACCAGGAATACTGAATTATAATTTTATTATTACAGAGTTCTGTGCTAGTTTGTTAAGGCGCTTCAGGAGGATGAGAAATGCAATGGAATATCCCTATGCCATGAGTCAACACAGTACACTCCTGCAAACTTTTGAAGGACAAATCCATTTTATTCCTTCAATATTAGCTGAACCACTGGGAATGACAGACAAAACTCTCTGAACGATTACTTTTATTTAGCAGCTCTTTTATTTGTATACTCAGAAGACTGTAAGTGTGGACCAAGACCAAACTGCAGGAGCCGCTCTTCATCAAGACCAGAAACATACTGTTATTTCTCCTAGTCAACTTGTCATAGAAGTAGAAGATGAGACGTAATACAAATAATGCACATGGAGTGGCAGATCTGTGATTTATGGTCCTAGAGGCAGTAGTTGGGATGAGCACTGGATAAGAAAGAAATTTTACAAAGACAAAAAGAGCGAGGATAGAGACATGTGAGAACTCACGAAACAGCTAAGGGGGGAACTGCTGCAAAACATGCTGGTGGAATGATCACAGATAGATCCAGAAAAGCTGCAGAAGTCCAGAGGATTGAGGATAAAGTAATGGCAGGCTGAAGAGGATGCAGAGTTCTAAATGTGCCAGGCACTTGCACAAAAGCAGTCATTGAAGACTTTGGCAAGAGCAATTTCAAAATGCAGAAGATGTGGATAAGAATAGAGAAATTCTGTTGTACAAGCTTAGAGATGATACCCATGGTATACCCACAACACCTCTTTTTCTTACTTCTTCAGACGAGGGGTATTGGGAGGGGGAAAGGAAGACATTAAGGCATATCAGAAAGAAGCAAGAAAAGTATAAATGAGAAATCAGCAGCTAATGTGCAATGTTTTTTATTAGTAAATCTGGAGATAATGTGATATAAAATCTATGCCTATGTACACATACAGGGAAAAAAATCCATGGACATTTGTTTGATAAATAAAATAAACTTCTCTGTTTGTTTCTCTATTAAAGTTACCTTCCAGACTTTTTCAACATTATAGGTAAATCTTCAATCTCATCTTCTCCCAATACTTTGATACAGTGGGGGTGGCAGTATCACTTATGTATCTATCCTCTCCCTAAGATAATTATTTCCTCTTATTGCATTTGTGTGTGTGCCCTCCATTTCTCAAGCATTAAACACTAGATTTAGTTTAAATAAGGTTGTTTTCATCTGAGATCTTATTTCCTGGATCTTCAAAATTCTGCAGTTTAGTCCTGATGAGATGAAATCTGAAGCATTTTTTTTAGTTCCCTGTTGAGACTTACATGGATTTAGAAGAAGAATGGCCACATTGCAAATACTATAGGTGCCTTTTTCAATGAACTGAATCCCCCTGCTACGTGTCATGGCTACCCTATCATGCCCAGAACATGGCACAAATTAAACAAAATGGAAAAGCTCATAATGTCATAACACCATCAAATGTATCTTTGTAGTGTCCATGTCATACTCAGGTCTGCAGTCAGACTGACTGAAAATTTGAGCCTTTACTTTTCTAAAAATGGGGAAAAAGTGTAAGAACCCTCAAAATGAATAGATCTTTTAAATTACTATGTTGTGGAAATGCCAAATGTCCAAAAACAAATGTGAAGTTTATGTCATGTTTGAAATTTTCATCCTGGCGCAATGAATAATGGCAGGCAAAGTAAATTTTTTTAAAAAACAAACAAACAAACAAACAAAAAAAAACACCTTTCCCTGGCAGTTTGCCCTCTACCCAACCTACCATTATCATCTCAACCCCCTCTACAAGAAATAAGATGTTCTGGAACCCATCCTGTGGTTATGTTGGAGTCCTTTATGGGCTAAAGCCTCTGATATCAGTTGTATATTCACTGTGTTTACAGGGCATTTTATAAAGTCGTAAGAGAGAAAGTGTGTAGTGTGGCAGGGTTGCCAGATCTTATTCTGACAGCTAATGCACTGCAGTGTGATCCATAATTCACTTCTGGAAGAGACTCAGAATGAGAGAGAGAAAAAAAAATAAAATCCCTATAGCTTAGTAAAAATGTTCTAAGATTAGAGTTTTATGAGACTAAGAATTTAAATTGCACATCTTCTAACTGCTATTTACATTTCCAAGCCATTCATCACGTTATTTTAAAAGTCCACTAGATATATTTCAAAATAGTTACAAAGAGCAATTCACTTATTTTTCATTAAGTTCCACGTAATTCTTTAATGTTTCTTCCAAAAAATCTACTCCATCTGGCAGAAGCAGTATTTCTTGGAGATGAAAAATGTCATGCTTTCAGGAACCAAGAGCTTGGATTTTATTGGCAAAAACAAATGCCTGCTAGTGGTGGAGCAGTGTGTTAAGAGTGGGAATCTTTCTGGTGCTTAATAGCATTAAAAAAACCCTAACCCCAGGCTTGAAATACAAGGCTTGTTAATTGATTTTCTATGCTTTTAAGAAGCACCTGTCGAATAAAATTGCAGGGATAGATTTTCTTTAGAGTTGCACCCAACCCTTTTGCTACCAAATCCATAAAGAGTGAGCTACAATGAATTAATTTTCAGGATCCTCTAAACATGGTGGTTAGATGTACAAAATGCATGTGAGCTCAGCATTACGAACCCTATTTATCAGGTTTTCAAGCACTTCTCTTCTCTGTTCAACCCACAAGGAAGGCCAGATACAGAGCAGCATCACTAGGCTACTGTCTGTGAATGTAACACAGTGAGGCTCCATTTGGCACTGAGATCCAACTACAACTTCAGAGCCCTACAAAAAGCCTTGAAAGACAAGAGAAGGTAATACACATGCTTACAAAGATTGTAATTATGAAGAGGGATTTGATTAAGCTAGCTAGTATCATGGTCTGCACAGTGCTGCGGTGACAGCAGTTTCACCTAATTCTCCTTTGAGACAAAGACAGTATACATCAGTGTTTTTGCAGCTGAGGTAGGAAATGAGCTTTTAAGACTGATTTGTGAGACAGCAGTAACCTGGGTTTGCATTTAAGACACAGGATATAATCATCCACCACCAACCCTTTCCTCCCTACACACACTCTTCATTTTAGTGATAAATAGCCTGAATCTTGGCATCAGTCAGGACTAAAGTATGAAGCCAGAATGCCCTGGTGAATCCTATTGTTACAGGTAAAAGCTAACCACTGAGAAACAAATACCCCAGAAAATTCCAAGCTCTTGGTGCTTATGTGTGCTTATGGATTCATGGTTACAGATACTGACATATGAAAAGATTTCTTTGGCATAGAGTGGCCTAGGATAAGGCTTTGAGCAGTGCACAAACCCTTCTTATTCACCTGCAGGTGACAAGCTAATGCATTAATATTGCTGCTAATGAGTCAATATTAATATCTTTAAATGTGTTTCATCTGCAAAGCCACTAGGGGTCTTGCTGCAGTTAGAGGCAGATGTGTCTGCACAGCCTTGACACCAAAAAGCATAGCTAAGGACTGGACATACAATTTTTCTTAGCAAGATGGTAATTAAGAAGAATGGTTATCTGTGAATACCAGGATGAGGACCTTCTCAAATTGTTATTGTGCATGTAAATAATTGAGCTATCTGTGCTTTCCTTACGGAGGAGCAAGAAGCCAGACTGAGTACATCTGCAGTTACCAGTGACCCGTTGCAGGCATCCAGCACATTAAAAAGTCTGTTCCCAGGAGATGTGCAAGGGAGTTTGAATTGCAGAGTTAACACCAGCGATTTATGGGCTAATTTATAGACAAGGTGGTAGGCAAGAGAAATGTCAGATGTCCTTAGATACTGCTGTTGAAGAAAGCTTTCACAACTGGTGGAGCAAAGTAGTAGCCTAGTTTTCGTTTTACTTTCAACTGGTATAAATCTGAGGAAGCTTATTCCAAAAAGAAGGAATTAATCATTGTGGCATTGCCATGTGGAAGATCCAGATGAAGTCCAGCAATGAAGCCAGTGTGAAAGTAGCTGACAGATTCAGTTTTCAATAGTCTACAGATCAGTAAGCATTTTAAAAGTTCTTTGCATTGCAGAGAAAAATAATTATAGGGCTTATTGTTTGGCTTTGATTTAAAAATAAATAGGGAGAAAAATTCAAACCAAGAAAACTACTTGAATTCAGATTATATAAAACATGCAAGGGTAATGATTTAAGTGAAGTCTTAAATGGTAGCAACTGTTTTATTCCACTTTAATTACAAAACAACAAACTGACTCAGAAGAAAAATGTATTTAATGTAGCCATACGATCTTAAGGATGATAAATATAATGCTCTAAAAATGTCCATTTGAAGACACTGAAAAGCTTTTGGAAAACAGTTGTAATTCTTATCAGACTGTCACTGGGTTTTGTGACTAAAAGAAAACCTGCAAATGCTTCACTGTATCTTAGAAATCAAATAAACTACTTGCTATGTCCATATTTTCTTACTGTTTCATCTGACATATTTGATTTTTAAATGCTTCAGGCATACTGCTGGCTCCATATATACTGGGGGTTTTGAAGACTCAAGCAGCAAGCACCCAGATTTCTAATAATAGAAATACAAGATTTTGAGTGCTAAGAAATTTTTCTTTTATTAAAATACATTGTGCTGTCCTAAATTTTTCTTGCTGTTATCCACTGTCTTCAAGCACAAGCTGTTTCAAACAAAATATTTTATAATGATAAAAATAATTTAATTTTAGACTACATAGTATAAAAAAAAAAAAAAAAAAAAAAAAAGGAGGAACTCAATGCATTCATCTAATTCATATCACATAATGCCTTCCCTTGAAGAACTGCTTTTACGTAGATTTCTGCCAACTTAACCATTGAAAACCTACTTTTAAATTCCTGTCAGGTGCTTTTTGCTTGAAGGGCTCCAGTGTGTGGGTGGCTGTTTTTCTTGTATGTGCCACGATGAGCCTCCTCCTCAGAGAGCTGGGGGAGGAGGGAGGGGAGAGTGTTTTTCCTCTTTTCGTTTCACACCACATTCGTAAAATGAGAGACAAAATGTCCTACCTCCTGAAAAACCTGCCCTGGAAAATCCTAATGTTCCAGAAAAAAACTATAAATCTAGCTTTTATACTGGTATTTAATGTACTGCACCTGCTATTAATGGCTTAGTAATTGAGATAATTCTCTACAAATCTGTAAACTGGACCTGTTTATGCATATTTTTTCTCTTCTAGGCAAGCTGAAGAATTTAATTTGCTCTTATCTACTTGAAAATCACAAGGCAATATTCTCTGACATTGGCTTTAAACAGGATAGTAAAGACTCCCCAGTTTAAAGAACCAGTTGACAAACAGAGAGTTTATAAAACCAGATCACACTTAATTTTCTAAATCATAAAAGTTGTTGCCTTTTCATTGGTTTTATCTTAGCTTCACAACAGATTAAACGTCCTGGTAACATGCTGTATAAAATCCTTTTGGCAGAAGCTTCTGTAATAACATACCCTCAAAGCAGGGGAATCTTTCTCCATAAAGGAGTTTGCAAAGGAAGATATCTAGTTGGAAATTTTTAAAACATTTCCCTTGTGAGCTGAGGGGCCAGCCTGCCCCACTGCAAGTTTGTGAGCTGTTCACACACACAGGCTCTGAGCAGGGAGTTACATCGGGATGTCCCATCAGCGACAAGTCCTCCTCTGCAGTTTCAGGAAGAGCCCTGTCTTCCCTTTGCTTTGATTAAGATTATGAGTTGCCTCTGCCTGCCACTGCTCCTCTGACCCTCACCAGGTCATTGTGTTTGACTTGATTATCCACTAGTCAATGAGCCTAACACTTTTAATTTGATTCCTGCATAGCATTTGCTGCAAGACTTAGGTTTCTTGTGTGATCTGGGATAATATCAACTTAGAACGGTATTTTATTCTTGGCTTACAGTATCAGAAAAAGTACTCATGTCATGCTAATACATAACATTACTGTTCCTAATGTTGTTTTAACACTACCTTAATGAGCATATTCCTGCATATGTTTCCTATCATGGTGACATCTTCTGTTTCAAGCCAACAAGTTACTGGTATAGACAAAAAATGAGTCTCAAAAATGTCAAACACAAAAAGGTGAAAATCACATACTTTGTCAGTTCTAGTTCAGAAACCAAAGCCATCCCAAGTTAGCTGTACTTCTGCCTTTACCTCTGCTGACTCTAAACAGTGAGTACCTGTTTGTCAAAAGGGATGTTGCTGAGAACTTCCTGGGTGTGAAGAGATGTTAGTACAACAGACAGTAAACACAATTCTGTTCATATCAGTGCAGAGGTGAATTTTGAGTCATTTGTTTTTAAAACGTGGAGGCTTTGAACAACACCAGAGATAACTGACTACTGCTATCAAACAAAAGTAGTTTTCATTGGCAAGCTCATCTGCCTTTTCTTCCTACTGCATTTTACCAAGCAGCATGTACTCTAACCCAGGCCCTACTTATTTAAGTTTTAAACCCAGAACTGATTTAAAGTCAGTCCAACTGTGCCATTTGCTTGTGCTGTGCTTTTGAATGCCAGCTTGCTCACAAAAATTACGAAGCCCAGTCCTTCCTTATTTTCTCTTGTCCCTAATCAGCACTGAAAAGATGTTGAAAACCTCATGGGTTAGTTACATGAAGCTGGGGCAGCAACGTGTGTTCTTTCTTATAGTCAGCTGGAGAGTTGAAGACATTCCCCTAATTAAGAAACATAAACTCTGCTACCTTAATTACAGCAAGGAGTAAACTACACCAACACAAGCACCTTCATACTGATAGAGCTGTGTTTGCACTGATACAGCTGTGTCCACTTCAGGGACTGCATGAATATAATTAGAAAAAAAAATGTAAAAAAAATAAAATCATATCCACCTGACAAAATATGTTGGTGCATGATTCTTCTGCAAGAGGAGCCTCAGGCTCTCTTGTTTGGAACAGCCACCTCTGGCTCTCTTTATGCCTCTGCTTGATGCAAATTGCAGCCTATCAGTGCAAAGATTGGGCTCCCCCAGGCAGCACCTGCAAAGTGTCAGCAGGA
>NW_009952973.1:4038377-4065259 GCF_000747805.2 Chaetura pelagica | reverse complement strand
CAGGTGGACTGAGGATAGAGGTCCCCAGGTTAAGCCGAGAGAAACTAGGAGATTTGTTCTTCTGGGCAGCTTTTAGCTCTGCTGCTGTCCAGTACTAATGGGAATGTGCAAACCAGGGAGCAACAAAGATATTGATATTAGGAAGAACATCCTGAGGTGAGTTTAAGGAGCACACTGGGGCAAATTAAATTTTCAGCTCTTCATCCTGCTGTATTGAGGCAGGGATGTTAGCAATGTTGCAAGGACTCGGCTTCAGCCAAGCAATGCTTTTCTCCTCCTGTGGGAGCCACGACGGCCAACCGGCTGAGGACCTCTCACCTCTGGACAGAAACTGCCAAGCATGAACACAGCCAAGCTCAGGTGTCATCTGCACTTGCTGCCAGCCCAAGGCCCAGCAGGAGAATGCTACTCTCGGCTCAGAAACTGCAGCCCTGGAGAGGAGATGGCTGCGAGGACCATTTTCGCCACAGATAAAGCCATCCAGGTGAGCCTGGCAAAAATGAGGTCCTGCCTTGTGAAGATGCTGTAAGGGGGCAGCCGCACTTCCTTAGGGTTCTGGGGGATGCTAACAGCTCTAGTGCAGTATTGCACTGCAGATAACATAAAGATAAGTGGCACTCAGCTGCTTTTGTGTCTTCTCAGACACAGGATAGCGAACTGGGGCAGCTGACCTCCCATGGGAGTTCATTCCTCTCCTCGTCACGAGCTGGGCTGACCATGAGAGCTCGAGGCATGCACCAGGGACAGCCTCTCAGCAGGGTCAGCTTCCACTGAACTGCTGCACTTCCCAGCTGTGAGAAAAGAAGAGCCCCTTGCCTTTCTAATAGCAAAGGTAGACCTTGACCAGTTCCAGATACACTCCTGTTCAGCACATCCAAGAATTACACCTGAGGGATACCCAAGGTCCCAAACCTGATTTTAACTGATGGCACCAACAGTCTGGGAAAGATATTTAATTTACTCTTCCCCACTAGAAAGGTGTCAGACAATCTCTTGCTAGGGATTGTAACACCTTCCTTGCTTTTATCTCCCATTTTATTTTACCTGCTGTTATATTGTATTCCTATAATACTATGATGTTTTGCTTCAGTATGTTTTCAGATTTGTCTGAAGAGTGGGTTATGAGATAAATTGTATTTTTTAAGTGTTTTCTTTAGCCACTCGCAATTGATGGTACAATCTTTCTCTTACAGCACATTTATTTTCTCTTATTTATCTTTCATTTTCTGAATAGCCTGTTCAAAGAAAGAAAGCACAAATAAATTAAGGAGAGCAGAAACAGCCTATAATGTCAGAAAGCAATTCAGCTTGGGGTGCTTAGTACAGAGAACAAGCAGTCTGATGATGAAGATGATGGGTAACCCACAATGCTTCCTGCTTGTCTTCCCCAGAAAAGAGCTAATTCTGTCCCATAATTATGACCATACAAGAAAACTCACATAAAATCTGCTGAGGGCACAACCTGAAGGTCCTTAATTTGCAGATGAATGGTGCCAGCCCTACAGCTCCTCTGTGAAGCTGCCTGCCCAGGCTCTGCACCCTCCTCTCCAGTTTTGCCACCCAGCTGAGGTGCTTTCATGCACCTCCACAGAGCACACTCCCAAAGTAGACCTCTCCACCATTAGCATTTTGGGGTTAACAATGAGGAGGCTAGTTAGTAACCCCCTAAGCACTGTCCTTTATAAAACAAAGCCAGCACTTGAAAGGGGTATTCTATTTGAGGCTTTTTCTTCAGAAGAATTTTGTCTCACTGGGAAGAAATCAAAATGGACCTTCTTCATGCAGCATGATCATCAAGGCAAAAGGAAGACAGTGACAGCACAATGTGGCACACAGAAAAATGCATGGAAGTGGGCTTTTTGAGGGTTGCCAAACTGAATTTTATAAAGTTTAATATACCTTCTTTTTATTGCTATTCAGGAGGATCTAAGATGATATTCATCGTAAGCCAAAGGTTCATACTGAGACATAATGTAGAGCAATAAATGTGTTACTCAACAGGGCTATTTGAACCTTTTTGAATGTGGAAGCTTCTTTAAAATACATATTCCCTGCTGCAATGAAGTCATCTCTTCCATTAAATTAATCTCACTACTGATTTTGAGCATATGCTCACAATGACTCTCCAAAGAGATATTTGTTTGAACATGTGATTTTCTAACAAAGTGCTGCTCCATATTTCTGGAAATATGCTTAGCACATACAGTATTACTTTCAGTAAAAACAATCTTCCATATTTCAGGACAATTTTGGTATATTGTATGTAGCTGTACTTTTTATTTAAAATTAATATTTCACCTGATGCTTCAGATATTAAGCATTATGTTAATAGATAGCCATCTAAACGGAATTTGTTATGGGGACTCGGCAGGTGAGCTTAAGTCTGCCAACTACAAGAATCTTTTTCCTCCTCTGAAAGCTCTTGAGCTGACCACCATCAGACACAGGAAACACACTGGTGGACATCAGATCTGATTAGACAGGACAGTTTCTATACTATTATGTGAGTAAGAGAACTTGTGGTACCAGCCAGAGGTTTATAGTTCTTCAGTTTGATTCTGCCTTGGAAAACAAAAATAGAATACAAACCTCCTAGTAATTCTTGCTAGAGACTCTGCAGCAATGGGGAGTCACCCAGGTGTGTTGAGCTATACATAGCTGCACAGCTGCTTCATCTCTCCAGCTTTCCTAATTTGTGACAGAGTAGAGCCAGACCTGGCAGAGCCAGACCTTGACTGCAGCTGTTTTACTATGTGAAGAGCTCAAGGGGAGTTGAACAAAGTCCCTTGTCCTTGGGATTTTCCCAGTCTGACAACAGACATGTCACAGCTAGACCTTCATATATGTTTTCTCACCTTGAATGCAAGCAGAGTTTATCTAAACCAGATTTATTTTATGTATTCATGTATATATATATATCTACACACACAAGCATACATGCATATATACAAATAAATATCTATATGTGTATATAAATCTCCTCAATTCCTCTTCCCCTGCAGTGCAACGGAGAGCAGGGGATCTGCTAAATAGCTGGAACAGGTACAGCACCTACTCCAGCTGCCTCTGGCTGAAGCAACGTGAAAGGTGTGATCACCTCTGCAAGTAGCTTTGACTTCATCTTACAGTATTGTGTGTGTTTTAAACACTCCTGCTCTGAAATGAGTGACTACTTTCAGATAGCACATTTCAAATTAAAAATAAAATATTTTTATTTCCTGCTGGAAGACACAGAAGAATTACCCTGATAGGAAATATGTTTCAAAGTACATATTACATGCAGACATCTTGTATTGGTCATATAAGAATTCCTGTTGAAGATCTGACTTAATAGAATTTTTCTTATTTCAGTTCTGGGTTACTTGATTGTCATGATGACCCTTAACTAAACTGTTCTTCTGGATATCTGCAATTTTCTGACTGGTTTCCCTTTTTACAGTAACAGATCCTTGAAACAGTTAATCAATCAGCCATTTAGACTAAAGCAATTCAAGACTAATGTTCCAGTATGCTCAGACTGCGTTACTTGCAACTGTATTTGTAACTAAAATAAATGTCTCCCTTTTAGCGTGTATAAATGCAAATGTATAAAAAATGCATTTATGCACATCTTGAGATGTCAAATTCCAAAAATAATGTAAGAATAGTGAAACAGGAAAATAAATTGTTGCCCAGGAATCACAGGATGTCCTGCTTTGTTAGTGCTCATGTGTTATTTAAGTGTGTAATATTCAAAGCTAACAAAGTAGTTAAGAATTTGCTTAACAGAAAGATTATCTGCAGTATACATAGTTCTACAACTAATGAGAGTTATGGCTATAAATTAGTGCTCTTTAAATGCTGCCTTATTTTTAATAGCTCTCGCATATCTTTACACTGGATTATCTCAAAATATATTTAAAAAGCTGATTCTATTATTCTATTTAGCTACATTCCAATTAGCTAGTATTCTAATTAGCTACAATTGACCACTAGAATATATTTCATTTTGGTAGAGTGTCTCAAGCCAAATAAGTCAGAGGACAGGATCAAATAAATTTTATTAGTTAGAGTACAGACTAAGTTTTATTTAAAAGCTCTTCTACACAGCGATAGAGTGAACATTTCATTATCTGGAACCTCATGCTGAATCTAGGCAGAGTTCCTGAAATATTATCTTAATGCTCACACAAATGTAATTACTACTACATCAATATTTTGCATTCAAGCCTAATTACAGTACATGAATTAGAATGCTTCTAAAGAGATGTGCAGTTGGCTGGTTAGTAGACTTTGGCTGGCTGATATTACAATTGACACAGGACTGCAGCTTTGGCTGCTCCAATGTAAGCACACAATTTCAGGATCAGCTTTGCTGGTTTTGATAATTTAACAACTGTATGTCTACAGAGAGCTACCAGTCTTCATTTCCTGAAAGAAGCTCTCAAGGAAATCCTGACTCTTTCAGTTGGCAGTCTCATTTCAGAAAGGCAGAGTTTACCAGTTGCAGAAAAATCAACCAAGGTGTTTTAAGAGTGTTTTGCTTTAATGTGTTCCCTTCTCAGAGTTATTTGTTCCTAGCAGAGGTCATTGTAATGTCCCCATTCTGAGACCTCAAATCTGAGCTATCAAAGAAGGAAATGCAAATTGGAAAGGGCAGGTAGGACTCATCTCACTTTCCAGTAGTTTGTCATCATAAAAATTCAGACCAGATCTGTGTAGAAAAATAAGAATCAAACCCAAATTATCCTCCCTAACAGTTCCAGACATTACAGTCAGCAGAAAAGTCACCTTCCTATGGATATTCCAAGCACTAGATGATGGGGGAAAAAAATGTTCATTTTCTGGCATAGAAATTAGACTTGATCGTGGTTGGAAATCCCCAAACTTCTATACTATTTTCTACTCTTTATTAACAATCTTCTCATAGCTCCTGCAGAATCCCTGTACTGTTATAAAATATTCCTCCTAGAGTTTACTCTGATGCTGTGTAATGAGTGTTCATACAAAATAATTATGGCTTCAGTTTGTGTACTCATTGGTCTTCTTTTCCACAGAACCCAAATGCATGAGGACCAGTAAAGGGGCCATCTCCAAATGGCAGACAGAGACCACAGAAGTACCACACTGATGTATTGAGTATCATGCTCCCTGTCTTCAGCTGAATTTTTGTGAAATTATTTTGGAAAGAGATGGAGAAATGGAGGTTTCTTTGCTTCTTTCATCACTTCCATCTAAAAATATGGGTAAATATGAGGCATTCCGCATGTATTAATTTTATTCTTTGCATTTTCATCACCTGAACTTGAACTCCTGAAAAAGATCGAAGAAATGAGGTGGTTGTTACTAATATTGAACATTGCCTATGTCAAAGTCTAACTTCCAGTTTTGCAAACAATGATGACAAACTGAGACAATATAAATCAGAAGTGCAAGACTGACTTTGAAAATGACCTTGTTCTGTCCAGTAAAAGACTAAATGAAAGACTGAGGCACCTCAAGTGAAGGAGTTTAAGAGGCAATTAAGTCATGATCCATTAGTTCTGTATGAAAGAAAAATATGTCATAGTAGCAGACTTTTCAATCTAGCCAACATGGGCTCTCCAAGAGATAGAAGTGTGCTTGAGTGCTGAAATAAGTATCAGACTGCATTCTTTTTAAGATTATGTTTTTTAAATGAAGTTAACGAGCTTTCAGAGCAGATTACAAAGGACTGTGCTAAATTGTCTGCTATAAGGGCTCTTTTGGTGAAGACTGGCTGTTTCTGTAAGCAGTATGCTGAGCTGGCTCAAAATGGAAACCTCAGAGATTGTTTTCTGGCATTTGGGAGATGAAGAGTAAGCAAACAAAAGCTCCTTTTTACTTAAGATCTATGAGCCTTCTGGTCTGAGAGATAAAACTTTTTAGTGTAAATATAGAAGACAGCTACTTTCTGCCTTCAGACTACAAGGTCAGTACCAAATCTAACTTGTCTTTAAAAATGTGTTTTACCAGCTACTCCAGGACATGTGGATGGAATATATTTTTATCTCCACAAGCACTGTATTTCCTTCCGGGTTTTTATTCTCATTCCTGTTTGGTTGGCTGGTTAAATGCTCTCATATTCAAACCTTTTCTCCTGTCTCTCACTCTTGACTGATTCATAGTCCACTATGCAAGAAAATTAAAATTCATATTAACTTGTTAAATGTCAGCAATCTGAAGAATTCACAGGTCTATTTCAATTTTGATTTCTACACTGTTCTGACTTGATTATAAATCACCAACAAAATTAAACATGTGCACTGGGCATAATTTTTGCCTACATATTCAGTACAATTTTATGCCACTCACTAAATAAGTCCTTATGACCAGAGATGGTTATTTAATCTAACATAACAGGCTTATTCCTCTAGAAGAGCTTGTGTATCCTCTTGTAGGGTATTGTGGGATTTCAGGTCTTCATTTTTCATTTCATGCTTTAGCAGAACTACTTTACAATTTTTCTTACATATGCTTTTAGAGTAAAACACATACTGTGAATCCTATTGGCTTGTTTAAAATCTAGTACAGCCTGTGCCATAAAGCAAAACAAGGATCATCAGAGTCATTACGTAAATAAACATCATTGTTAAAATCTATTCAGTGCACAGCCAGGGGAGCCTGAAGCACTGTTTCTTCAAAGAAACACTGATTCTGCTCATTCCACAGTGAATACCAGAACAGATTGGCAGCAAAAGCCTCTGGGTCTGCCACATAGATCTTTCAAAATCATGTCGTTCTTGGCAATAGTACAATGAGACATCTAAGCTTCTCTGCCAGCTTAGTACTTTTGGCAGGAACAATTGTATCTAGCATAAAATACCAGTAATCAAGCTTGAGCAGCTTTGGTTTCTCCATCGTTTTCTATTTAAAAAAACTCCAGAAGCTAAAGATCAGAGACCTTGAAAATGTCTGTAATGCCAGCTCACACACCTTGGCACAGGATATTCTGTTTAAGATAATTTCATACAATAATAGAATTGTTAAGGTTGGAAAAGACCTTCAAGATCAAGTCCAACCATCCACCCTAAAGCCCCCAATCACTAAACCATCTCCTGAAACACCAGGTCTACCCATTTTTTTAACACCTTCAGGGATGGTGTCTCCACCACCTCCCTGGGTAGCCTGATCCAATGCCCATCACTCTTTCTGTGGAGAAATATTTCCTAATATCTACTTTACCGCTGGCACCATTTGACCTCATTTCCTCTTGTCTTATCACTAGTCACTACGGAGAAGAGGCCAACACCCACCTCACTACAACCTCCTTTCAGGTAGCTGTAGAGAGCAATGAGGTCTCCCCTCAGACTCCTTTTCCAGGCTGAACAGACCCAGCTCCCTCAGCCTCTCCTCATAAGATCTGCTCTCCAGACCCCTCATCAGCCCAGTTGCCCTTCTCTGCACCCTCTCCAGCACCTTGATGTCTTTCCTATACTGTGGTGCCCAAAACTGCACACGGTGCTTGAGGTAGAGGGGCAGGATCACCTCATTGGTCCATCCTGCTGATCACACTATTCCTGATGCAGGCCAGGATGGTGTCGGCCTTCTTGGCCACCTGGGCACTGCTGGCTCATGTTCAGCTGTCAATCAACACCCCCAGGTCCCTCTCTGCTGGGCAGATCTCTAGCCACTCCTTCCCAAGCCTGTAGTGCTGCCGGGGCTTGTTGTGGCCAAAGTGCAGGACATTTGGTCTTATTGAAACTCATGCCATTGGCCTTGGCCCATCGATCAAGCCTGCCTAGATCCCTCTGTAGAGCCTCCCTACCCTCAGGCAAATCAACACTTCCACCCAGCTTAGTGTCATCTGCAAATTTACTGAGGGTGCACTCTATCCCCTCATCCAAGTCATCAATAGATGTTAAGCAGCAGTGGCCCCAGCACTGAGCCCTGGGGAACACCACTCATGACCGGCTGCCAACTGGATTTAACTCAATTTTGCGCAACTCTTTGGATCTGGCCATCCAACCAGTTTTTTATCCAGCAAAGTGTATGCACATCCAAGCCACGAGCAGCCAGATTCTCTAGGAAAATGCTATGGGAAACCTTGTCAAAGGTCTTCTAAAGCTAAGGTAGACAACATCCACAGGCCTTCCCTCATCTGACAAGCAAGTCACCCTGTCATAGAAGATCAGGTTAGTCAAACAGGACCTGCCTTTCATGAACCCATGTTGACTGGGCCTGATCACCCAGTTGTTCTGCACATACCACATAATGGTACTCAGGATGATCTGCTCCATCAGCTTCCCCAGTACTGAAGTCAGACTAACAGGTCTGTAATTTCCCAGATCATCCATCCATCCTTTCTTATATACGGGGGTTACACTGGCTAATTTCAATCTGCTGGTACCTCTCCAGTCAGCCAGGACTGCTGATAAATGGTGGAAAGTGGCTTGGTGAGCATCCCCACCAGCTTTCGGCACTCTTGGATGCATCCATTCCAGCCACATAAATTTGTGCACATCTACGTGATGTAGCAGGTCACTGACCATCTCCTCCTGGATTGTGGGGGTATCATTCTGCTCTCAGTCCTTGTCCCCTAGCTGAGGGAGCTGGATTCCCTCTATATCACCAGTTCTGTTACTAAAGACTTAGGCAAAGTCATTAAGCACCTCAGCCTTTTCCTCATAGTTCGTCACCATATTTCTTCCTGCTTCTAACAGAGGATGGAAGGCCTCCCCAGTTTTTCTTTTTTTGTTAATACATTTATAGAAGCTTTTCCTGTTATTCTTTACCATGGAGGCCAGATTACTTTCTAGCTGGGCCTTGGACCTTCTAATTGCCCCCTCCTTCATAACCTCACAGCATTTTTCTATTCACTGTGAGTGGACTGCCCCTTCCTCCAAAGGCCATTTGAAAAAGATTCTCTTTTTCTCCCTGAGTGCCAGCCAAAGCTTCCTGTTCAGCCAGGCTGGTCTACTATGCTACTGGCTCACCTTACAGCAGATGGAGATGCCTTCTTCTGCACCTTCAAGACTTCCCTCTGGAACAGCAACCAACTTTCCTGGACTCCTGTGCCCTTCAGAACAGACTCCCAAAGGATTCTGGCAATCAGGCTACTAAACAAGTTAAAGTTTTCCCTTTGGAAGTCTAGGGTGTTTTGCTGCTCCCCACCTCCTGGCATCTCTAATAATATAGAACTCTAACAATTCATGGTTGCTGTGCCCAAGATGACCCTCAAATGTCACATCTCCTACCAGCCCTCCCCTGTTCACAAAGAGCAGGTCTGGTTGGTTCCCTCACCAGCTGTGTCAGTCATCCAAGTCATCAATAGATGTTAAGCAGCAGTGGCCCCAGCACTGAGCCCTGGGGAACACCACTCGTGACCGGCTGCCAACTGGATTTAACTCAATTTTGCGCAACTCTTTGGATCTGGCCATCCAACCAGTTTTTTATCCAGCAAAGTGTATGCACATCCAAGCCACGAGCAGCCAGATTCTCTAGGAAAATGCTATGGGAAACCTTGTCAAAGGTCTTCTAAAGCTAAGGTAGACAACATCCACAGGCCTTCCCTCATCTGACAAGCAAGTCACCCTGTCATAGAAGATCAGGTTAGTCAAACAGGACCTGCCTTTCATGAACCCATGTTGACTGGGCCTGATCACCCAGTTGTTCTGCACATACCACATAATGGTACTCAGGATGATCTGCTCCATCAGCTTCCCCAGTACTGAAGTCAGACTAACAGGTCTGTAATTTCCCAGATCATCCATCCATCCTTTCTTATATACGGGGGTTACACTGGCTAATTTCAATCTGCTGGTACCTCTCCAGTCAGCCAGGACTGCTGATAAATGGTGGAAAGTGGCTTGGTGAGCATCCCCACCAGCTTTCGGCACTCTTGGATGCATCCATTCCAGCCACATAAATTTGTGCACATCTACGTGATGTAGCAGGTCACTGACCATCTCCTCCTGGATTGTGGGGGTATCATTCTGCTCTCAGTCCTTGTCCCCTAGCTGAGGGAGCTGGATTCCCTCTATATCACCAGTTCTGTTACTAAAGACTTAGGCAAAGTCATTAAGCACCTCAGCCTTTTCCTCATAGTTCGTCACCATATTTCTTCCTGCTTCTAACAGAGGATGGAAGGCCTCCCCAGTTTTTCTTTTTTTGTTAATACATTTATAGAAGCTTTTCCTGTTATTCTTTACCATGGAGGCCAGATTACTTTCTAGCTGGGCCTTGGACCTTCTAATTGCCCCCTCCTTCATAACCTCACAGCATTTTTCTATTCACTGTGAGTGGACTGCCCCTTCCTCCAAAGGCCATTTGAAAAAGATTCTCTTTTTCTCCCTGAGTGCCAGCCAAAGCTTCCTGTTCAGCCAGGCTGGTCTACTATGCTACTGGCTCACCTTACAGCAGATGGAGATGCCTTCTTCTGCACCTTCAAGACTTCCCTCTGGAACAGCAACCAACTTTCCTGGACTCCTGTGCCCTTCAGAACAGACTCCCAAAGGATTCTGGCAATCAGGCTACTAAACAAGTTAAAGTTTTCCCTTTGGAAGTCTAGGGTGTTTTGCTGCTCCCCACCTCCTGGCATCTCTAATAATATAGAACTCTAACAATTCATGGTTGCTGTGCCCAAGATGACCCTCAAATGTCACATCTCCTACCAGCCCTCCCCTGTTCACAAAGAGCAGGTCTGGTTGGTTCCCTCACCAGCTGTGTCAGGAAGTTGTCTTCGACACCTTCCAGGAACCTCCGGGACTGTTCCCTCTCTGCTGTATTGTAGTTCCAGCAGATGTCAGGGAAGTTGAAGTCCCCCACAAGAACAAGAGCAAATGACTGAGATTTCACCCAGGTATTTATAGAACCATTCATCCACCTCACTGCCCTGATTGGGAGGGCTATAGCAGACTCCCACAGCAATATCAGCCTTGTTGGCCTTGCCCCTAATCCTGATCCAAATGCACTCTACCTTGTCATCCTTACAGTCTACTTCTAGACATTCATAACAATTCCTAATGGCTTTGGACGTAGAGCTAAGCATGTAAATCTGAATTAACCCAAGCTTAGAACTGTCCAGCTTGAATCTCAGCCTACAATCATGCTTTCACAGGTGTTTACACCTTCTCAGATTATCACAATGAGGTCCAGCCACGTAAAAAACACAAGCGATGCCAGTGTAGCATCCCGGATTCATGTAGAGAGTGGGGGACCCAAATTAAATTCCTCTCTTCCCTGGGAGAACTCTTTATTAGATGCTGCCTTCTGCATAATTCTAGCACTTCAGTGTACACCTATTTAATTCATCGTGGCAGCCTGTTAGGAATCAAGGCCAGATTCACATTTAAACTATTCAAGGCCACCACCTTTTAGAGCAGCCTAAATGCATACACTGAGCAAAACACAATGCATCTATACTGTCTATCAGGCATGAACTGTGGATCATAGAGTCATAGAATGGTTTGGGTTGAAAGGGACCTCAAAGATTATCTAGCT
This sequence comes from Chaetura pelagica, assembly GCF_000747805.2. Classification (NCBI taxonomy): domain Eukaryota; kingdom Metazoa; phylum Chordata; class Aves; order Apodiformes; family Apodidae; genus Chaetura; species Chaetura pelagica. Next base: position 4,053,820 of record NW_009952973.1, on the reverse strand, counting down.
CCAACTTCCCACTAGACCACATTGCTCAAAGTCCCATCCAACCTGGCCTTGAACACTTCCAGGGATGGGGCACCCATAACTTCACTGGGCATCCTGTTCCAGTGTCTCATCACCCACACGGTGAAGAATTTCTTCTTAATGTATAACCTAAGTCTGCCCTCTTCCAGGATCCAGGCTACCTTTTGAACAATGGCTGTGTCTTCTCTCAGAGAGAGCACTCTGGCTTGTTCCAGACAGAAATCAGAAAAAATCCAGATGTGTATGTGGTTGGGCAATGAGAGGATTTGAGCCGCAGAGCAAAACACAGAATAAACCAAGCTGATGCAGTATTTGCCTCCAATGCAGCTGCTTCAGTTCCTGTGGAGTATTCAACTCTCAGTTAGACAAACACAACTGAGGAAAAGCTGAAGCCTGACTCTCTTAGATGCCCACATGAGAGGAGGACTTAGGTTCCAGTTCTTTAGCTGACTACGAGAGTTTTCTGTCCTGTCCTTAGAGCCCCTGGAAACAGAGTGAGTCTGGCTCCTCTTTAGTGTAAGTCAGCAAACCCTCCTGCACTGATCCTACCCAGTGACTGTTTTGCTGTTTCTTGGAAAACAGGAGCTGGTTTTACAGGAGACATTTCATTCCTAAAAATACACACTAGCACTAGTGACGACAGTTTCATCTGCACAATGGAAAAGGGATTTTTCATTAACTTTTGTGAGCAACTGAAGGGATATCTAAGATCCTCTGTATTCAAAGTACATTTTGGGGGAAGTTGGGTTTGTTTTCTCATCACTTAACTAGGGAACACAAGGGCATCATGTGAATTTTTGTCTCTCTGCAAAATGGCTGATATAGATACCTATACTCAGGAGACTACACAGGACTGTGAATCCAGACGGAAGCCAAGAGCATCTCTGCAGCCAGATCATGTAGGAGCTTCAAGTGGAAAGGGACCTTCCGAGTTGCCAATCCCAATCATTAACTTTCAGCCATAAAAATGCATTTTCATCATTTTGCTGGTAGGGTGATCCAAAGCCATATATTTGATCTCTTGAACTCTTGCCTGGGGTGATCTTCTGTAAATGAGGAACCAGTGGTCCCCTGAGAGGTTGTTAACTGTAAAAACAGCTGTTCCTTAACCACCCTGGCCAATGCACTGCCTCTGCAGGGTACAGTCCTCTGACCTGACTGTCACAAGGATCTGCTGCTCTGAAACTAGAAATGTTCACAATCCACTCTAAATTTATGCCTTGTCAATTTTCTCAACTTGTTCTTGTGCCAGCATTGTTTTTTATAAGTAAGCAGCTTTTTTCCCTCTTGGGAGGAAGCTCTTCTCCCACTTGTATTTATAAACAGTGGTCACACACTGCCTCAGCTTTTATTTTCTTACATGAAAGATCCACAGTCTTTTGTTCTCTCTCATATGATAGTTTACTAGCCTCTCAGTTCAGAGCAATCATTAATAAGCACCTGCTAACTACATTTCATGGTATAACAACCTTAAGACCAAAAAAAAAGAATAAATGTTATTCTCTGTGCCATATTTAGTTAAACCATGGCAACTCCTGCCACAGGATATGATGGTTGCCCAAGTATAGGTAAGTTCAAAGTGATTACATAAATTGCTGGAAAGGAGGCAAAATGCAAAGATACAATCTTTGTCCAAGGGCATCCCTGACCATCAAACTGCTGGAAGCCACAGGACCATCCAGGTGAAATACAGTGTAGGTGTAATCTTCAGTCTTCATTAGGCATCCACTGTCAGTCAGTGTCGAACACAAAACAATTGGTCCCCCTTTTACCTGCTGCTGTCCTAAGTTTAAGACTTATTTCTAGAACTCTAGTCCTCAAATTTCCTTAGATAATGCCATCTCCTCCACTCACATTCCTGCCTACTTCACAGTTTCTTTTCCTTATGGAGGAAACTTTCTGCAATTTATTCACCAGACTTCCTTGTCAAAACTGAACCAAAAAATACATTGACTTTTTGAGTTACAAGTAAGCTTTCATCAATCAAATTCCGCATTTTCATGTTTGGCATTCATGTATTTTCTGTATGAAAAAAATAATAATAAAATTGGTCTTTAATAGCTTTCAGAAATCTACTGCAGGTTGAGTTTTCTTAATCTGTTTTTGGTGTTACTCCTTCTGACCTCTCTTAAAATTTCTTCTGATAACCAATCCCATTACATTAGGCATTACTGGTAATATCTTCCCTTCACACTGGGAATTGCCAGAGAGCATGCTTGGCTGGCACCAGGCAACACTGCACCAGGGAATGCTGCAGCACTTTGATGGGCTGGATGACAGGAACACGTCAGGCACTGCTGGACACATTAATATGGAGCCAGCCTTGATGTGTCACAGTTTGAAAGAGAGACCCTCAAATATAGGCTACTTTTGTTTATCCTTACACTAAATTTATACTGAATTAACTCATAATCATCCAGCACAAGGTTACTCTCTACAAGCTAGTATTCGCAGACATTTCAGTACTTACTGAAATAATTGCTTGAGAACCATCACCTAATAGCGACTCAGTGATCCTGGAAATACTCCAGGTCTGAGGTGTTTTAATGCTTACTCGGTCACTTTGCATTAACCAGTCTAGCACTTCAGCATCCTAGATATATTTTAACCTTGCTGCATTTATAGCCTTTTTCTTCTGTCTCCTCCAGTTTCCTTTCACAGTGACTGTGAAAAGTAAACTCTGAAGCTGTCTCAGAAGGCTGCTGTTCTGGTTATGCTGCCAGTCATTAGTAGCACAGATCACCCTGTAAGCAGGATGTCTCAAACATCTTCATGTCAGTCTTTCTTCTTTATAAAAATCTTTTGATAAGAGTTGGAAATCGCCAAGGAAATCTTAATAGACAAAGGCACATAGAGCAAAAATCTGATAAATGGCTTAGAAGAGATTTTCACCGTTCAATTTAGATACAAGGAATACTGAAGGTTCAAAAGACAAGAAGGTAAGTTCATAATAAAAACTATCCAGCATACTTCCACCAATCTAATTGGCTTTTATGTGCCATTTCTGATGCCTAAAGTGAGGTGATGTGTTTGTTTTTTTTTCCAGAATAAGAAAACAGGTAATTATCTTTTTTATTTTTTCTATGGAAGCCGCAGAGAAAAGTGAAATGGAGAAACGGACAGACAAATGGGTACGAGAAAGGTTACAATTTCTGATGGCCTCACTCCTAAATACAAGTGTTTGCACTTTATGCCAAGTAATGGCCCAGCTCCAGTCCTTCTTGCACTGTTTTTATGACCTATCATTTAATGATAGATTGTTCTGTCTTTAAAACTACAATGTCTGGAAGCAGGAAATCTCTTAACTCTGTGCCTGGATATTTCCTACTTCAATGGGGACTTGTGTTCATTGAGGTCTTTTATATAAAAAGTGACAGTCATCCAGCCCTGCACTATTGCATACAGCTTACTTGTGCAGAAGTACATTTTCACCAAAACAGAGAATATTGGCACTTCAGTAAGAAAAACAGGCCTTTTGTGTAGCTTTAAAAATTGTAACCCATAGAGAAAATTATTCTGACGAGTTTTTGAGGTGAATGCGATGCAGACTGTAAGCAGTAGTAGAATACAGTTTGTAAAACTCCTTTTTGTCTATATCAGCTAAAGTAATTTTTCCCAAAGAGATATTTAGGTTAAATAGGTGAGAAAATAGTTTCCATCTAGAGGAATGGCAGCACACTGTCCATAATTCTTTGTCAACAACTCTTCTAAAGAATACGGCGATTAAACCAAGTCTCAAGTCTGAATCAACTTGAAGGAACAGAAAGATTAACTCCATGTTTAGTGAATGCTACATAATTTATTTAATAAAGTCTCCAAATAAGCATGGAATTACAGGCCTGACTACAATTGAATGTCTCTGAAACAAGACACTTTACATGGCTGATTGAACACGAGCACACAGACAAATGGAATTGGAAAGGTTTTTTAACATGGAAAGTTTAAATTTTATGGTTCTTACTATCATTTATAACAATCACTAACATGTAAAACAACACAAAGGGCAATCCATCTTGCAGACAACATAGAAGCTTCTGAGCTAAATTATGGCAACAAACAAATTGAAGAACTAATCTTCATACATCTAGGTATCATCTGATTTTGGAACTCAAATGCTATAAAAATGTACTACTTCCTCCAGTTCAGAATAGAAACATACAAAAAAATACTTATTTGTCAAAGACAAAATGATTCAGCAAGTTCCAGGCACTTGCAAAATAAGCATTTCATGGTTGCAGCTGCATGTCACTCTGAAGGATACACTTCCAAAAAGAAATTAAGAAAATATTCCAAGAGGCAGCAATCCTGGGTGATCAGTAGCATAAGATGTTCATGGGAAAGGGTTTTATTTTCCTGTTATCACCATTAGAGAAACAATTTGTTTAGCTGGAATAAGTAGTGTCAACAGATGGAAGTTGCAATATGCATTTCTATATCTTACTCCATTTTTTCATTAAGAAAATTTAGAATCAAAGATTAAAGCCTAAGTATTAAACACAGAATAGAGTATATGTTCACATCAACACAACCGGCCTGCAATGTCTCATGTTTTATTTCTCCGATACCTTCATTCATTTATCATCTCTTACCCTCAGCATCCTAACTTGCATGCTTAAGTCTTTACTTCAGTGTGCCATAAATCTTGAATTATTTGTAAAACACAGTAAATGCCTCAAGTTTTTTATATAAACTAACTGTTGTATCTGAAGGGCATCATTAATCATTAGCTAATGGCCCTCAAGTGAATGTTAAAAGGTTACAAACCAGCTTTCCAACACAAAGACATATAGACAAAGTCTGGAAGATTCAAGTCTTACCAGCCATAAAGATCTCAGAGGAATTAAGGTGAGAAACAGCCAAGCACCTATAAATATAAATGACAGTATCTGCAGGGGGTTTCAGAAATACACTTGTGGTGTCTCACACCATCTTTTGGTTCCTAGAAGGGAGAAAAACTGTACAAGATGTTTCAGACAGAAAGACAATACTGGATGAAAATTGACACTAAAATCAAGGAATACTACTATACTGTTTCTAGTACAGAAAGGTACTTTCCAGGTACGGAAAGGATCCTAAATTATTTGGTGACACTTCCTTGTGCTGAAAAGAAGTGGATTATAAACATCAGTTTTCTTCTGGCTCTTTGATGGAAGGACTTCTGTCTATGATTAATTGTTTAGAATCTAAAATCAAACATAAGGTAAGCTCTGTAAGGTGATGTCTTTGACAAATCTGCTGTTGATCTGTTCATACTAGAAATTACAAATGGTATGAAATGGTGATGGAATTCTGCAGGAGGAGGACATGGAGCATTACTTCATGTGCATTTTGTACTGATCCAAAAAAACCCTCACACTGCTACATAACTGAAAGAAAAAAAAAATCAATCAGCTACTTTTAAAAGAAATATCTTTTGTGCATTTCATTGCATGGTCAATACCAACACTTATATCTTCATATACAATTCAGTCAGTTAGGGCTGTACCTTTGTACACACCCTTGACTTTTAGAACAGGATTTTCTATGCAGGGGAATACAATTGCAGGACACAGAAGCCACTTACTTCCCCCTCTCATTAAGGGATGATCAGAGGCAAAGTAATGTTTTAATAAAATTTTAATTTTTTTTTTTATAAAAAGCTTTTTATAAAGTTGTTTTGTTTTTTTTTTTTTTTTCCCCCCCAAACATCAGTCTGCTGTGTCTTATTCTTCACCACTCTTTTCAGAAATAACGTATTTACTTTTTTCCACAATGGCCTGTGTCTGCAGCTGCACCACAAACAAAACTGTACAAATCATGTGAACAATCACATCCACATGGAAATGAAAGGAGATGGAAAACATCGATTATTACTATTGGCAGTTCAATCATCTATCTGCACTAACTTGGGAACATTTTCCAAGATATCCATGTGGCTTCATTGATGCCAACCAATGTCATCAGAGCATGTAATAGCAGAGGGTTACAGAGAAGACTAGTTTTAATTTTTTTACAAAAGCTCTAGTGAAAGAAAAACAAGTAGACATATTTTTTTTAAAAAAACAAACCAAACAAAATCTCACCTAAATCCTCTTGCAACAGTTCCTCCTATCTTATTCTCTGCTATTGCATGGACATTCTGCATCTTCTGAAGAAAATAGCCAGTGTCTTAAAAAAAAATACTGGCTTGACTGATAATCCACATTTCCACTCAGTAAACACTTTTAACAAATTTCTGTAAAAAGCTTTGAAAAAAACACAACAACATGCAGAGTATTGCTAGCAAGAAAAGCAAAGAAAAATAATTAGTCTAGTTAGCTGTTAGAAATATTGACTTTTAAATACAAAGTATGCCAGCTGGTAAGAAACAATCACTTAAAGAGAAAATAGACTAATTTTTATCATCAGATTTGATGTTTACTTCCAGACACTGATTTGATGTAGGCAGCCAGAATGGAACCTGTACTTAGCTCAGAAGCAAGTTTGGCCCTTAACAATTTCACAAAGTAGCCTAAAATAGCTAGTATCTGGATTCTGTGTAGGTTAAGTCTTAAATGCCAAAGGCTATCTTCCCTTCTACCCTTTATATGACACATTTCTATAATACAGCTACACCACCAAAATCTACCAAACCTCTAACTTTCTAACTTAAATGAGAACTTAAATTCCAGTTCATTTACTGGGCAGTACCATAGTTTCAAGTCCTGGCTTCAAAACCTCATCTTAATAGTCACACTGAAGTTTCATTTGAATTCTCTTTTCAATTTTGTTCCCCTTTGCTTCTAGCAAGACTTTGGTTTTTTATACAGTATTTAAAAAAGAAAGTAAAAAAGAAAAAAGCACAGATCAGGTAATGTTGTCATATTGAGCAGTTTGCTTCATACTTCAATTCCTTGTACTGCTCCTAACTTAGGTTTGTGTAAGTGATTGAAGGATGCCCTTTAAAAAGTAAAAATAATTTGCATGATTTGTATATAATATTATACAGCTTTGCCACAGCAGAAAAATCACTCAGCAAGCGAATAATCCTCTGATTTTACATAGCGTATTACAACATGCATAAAGAAAGGGTGTATACATACTATAATCTTAGTTAACATCTTACCAAGAAGTAACATTTATGTTCTCATGATCCTGGGTCTACTGGGAAGCTTACATGTTCTCTTTTATGGCAATATATGATGTCACTTTAGTATGCTCAGTATTCATGAGTGAGGGTATATGTTGAGTTTCCTCTATGATGACAAATTACCTGATTGTTTTATATTAATGTAATTTGGGGAAGGAAAAAAACTTTTCAGAAAGCACGGATAGAAGGAGGAGACAGCTTTTCCCCTCAACATCACATTCAGAGTGGAGAAACAGATTTTGCATTTTGACCATGCTCACAATTCAGTTTTGCTAGCATGGGTGCAAGTATGGTGCACCCTGGGGAGGGCGAAAATCACTGCGTTATTATGTGAAGACAACTGGGAGAGTCAGACCTGGTCCTGATGTCCCAGCAGCTCCCCTGGACTTCAGGGAGGCAGGATCTGACCAATGGGTATGACCTCCCTCTACTTGTAGCAGTCTCCGTCCCTGCTGTCTGTGAAAGATCCTGTGAGAGCTGTGAGTCACTGGACAAGCTCAACAGCTGAATGACTTGGAATGACTTGGGCAACATCTCAAATCAGCAATTTACTGTTTTTCCTCAACATGCTAAAAACTCTCCCAATGATCAAAGATCAAAAAGTAAACCACGAGCATAAAATGACAAAGATCTCCTATAGAAAGCAGCTCATGATGTGGACTAAGCACAACTGATTGACATCTCCCACATCTAATTGTGGATCTACAACACTAAAAAATACATCTGCCTATTTTTAGATCTCCCAGAATAAGTAATAGCATACGGTGAAAATGAAACAAGTACTTTAGGTAAGTAAAGCCATCAGGATGAAGAAAACATGCCAAGTGAAGTCCAGCTCTCACTTAAGAGAATGGATTTATAAAAACAGCTGATTGCATCGCATAATTATTTTTATATTCAGACTTAAAGAACATGGTAATGCCAGAGATACAGCCAATCAATAGAAATTGCCTAAAAATTGTCTGCCAAGCCTACGCTGTCAAAAGGATTTCCTATAGTTTATACTACTTATTTGTCTCTGCCAGTAAAAAAAAATAATTACAAAATGTGGGCAGAATTCTGCCACAGCACCATAGCAGTATATATTATTGCACAGTGTTCAAAGTAGGTAGTGTTATATCCAGCCCTGTCAATGCCCACCCAGTATTTTGTTCTGGAGGCATTAACTTCTTACAGAGGTTATAGCTCAGAAAAATCAAGTAATAGCTTACAAAGAGTAATGTTTCATTTGTCCTTTTAAATGTAATTTTAGATTTTACTAAGCCTGAGCCTCTCGGATCAACTCTGTGGATTTTTAAACAGGTAAGACACTGTAATTTGAAAAATTAAGCATATACATGCATATACATAAACCCATCCTCCCTGCTGATTAAGGGGGAGGCAATGACAGACACAATAGCTTTGATCTGACCTTTTTGTGTTGGCCAAAGGCAGTGTGGAAGCCCTGTTTTTCTCACAGAAGTTCAGTAGAATTTAATCCTGTTCGTGAGAACAAGGATGATCACCAGGAGTTACACCAGATTTCAAACTAAGGGTGATAAGGCACTCGCTTATGAACCTTCCCCTCGCTACTGGCCTGGCTTTGAATTATTGCTGTGGTTATCAACATTTCTGAGTATGGCCTTACCAAACTCAGCACCAGTTTTACTATTGCTTTTCCATACTTGTGTATGGATATGTATAAATACGTATATAATAGAACATCCACAATCTTAATTTTCAACTACCAGCAACTCTGCTTACTTATTAACACCAAGTAGCTGAAACAGAATGATCTATACCACCTACAGGTAACCTGTATTACTAGCTCCCAAGCCACTTAGTTCCAAATCAGTGTAAATATTCTTCCAACAGTTCTGTGACATTATTATCAAAAACATTAACAAATATAAAAGCAAGCACCTGAGTAATAATGATGTAGTTTTCATTATTGTATCTTTAGTCATTGTGACAGTATGAAAACCATCTACTCGTTCAACACTAGAAAAAATATTTATGTGAATATTCTGCTATTTAGGGGTAGGAGGTAACCCAAAATAGGTTTGCAATTTAAAACAAAACCTGTAAGGAAATCAACTACTAAAAAAAATAGCCTTATTTGTAAGGCATACTATTGGGTAAAAGACCAATAGCTTGACCTCTTTAATTACATTTTTCTCTTAATTCAGAGAACACAATGCTGAAAGGCAGGCAGCAACAACACAACTTAAAAATTGGGTAAAAAGTTGTCATATAAAAGCCTCCAAGTAAAGATACTCTTGATGCTTCAGTAAAGCACATGCCAGGAGGATGCTGGGCTGTCCCCTTCTAAGATGCTAGTACATATATGTGTTACTGACAGTAAATTACTGTGGAATCAGAATCTATTTTCCAGTTTTAAGATTTTTTTTGCAATAAACCAAAACAGAATTATCATTTCAAAACTGCAGTAAGAGTGAGTTTTTATACGGAAAAGAAGTTAAGTACGAGTATATTTTCTATCTTTAGAAAACAGGGATAAATCCTTGGTGGGGTGTCTTTTGGATACTCCTTCAGCTTTTAGGACCGACAGACGACAGAACAATGACATGAAACTGCCCCTCTAACTCCTGTTACAGCTTTGCACACCTGCTTCCCTCCTGTGCATGGAAAGATGCAAAGGAGGCAGTGTGGTCCTCCAGGGCTTGTGGGATCCCCTGGAACCCCATTTTATGTAGCATTTCCCCTACCTCCAGCCATGAACTTGAAGACAATTTCAAGGGGATGGAAAGATGCTTAGCAGCCTCTTTCCATTCTGTAGGATACATTTTCAAAATTAATTTTGGGATCTTCAAACCAAATAAATAAATTTCATTATGTATTTTATAGTCTTCTTAAGTCTTCAGTTAGAGGACTAGTAGGAGTAAATGCTTTAACACATAGAAGTGAGCCTTGAAAAGACAGCATTTATTAAAAATAATAACAAATGAAATGCAATCTTTTTCTCTATGCCTATAGCACATAGTAATGGTCCTTTCCTTTTGGGTTAGGGTTGTAAGTGTATTGAAAGGAAGAACTTTGGGCAAATACCACAAAGCCATTCACTGGATAACTTCATGGAATTAAGTGGGATAATGATTTTCTTTTGGCTATAAAGAATTTTCTTGCCACTGAGGTAAGTAAAGTTCTGAGATGACTACAGAGGTAGCCAATCTTTCCTCTTCATTAGCAACAAAAGACATGCAAAGGAGACTGATGGAAGAACAGTACACTGGATGATGCCATTTGAATTAAGAGTTTAGCTTAGATGACCTTTCTCACCTTTATCATCACTGCTTCTTTAATATAAAGACATATGCCATTATTGATAATAAAAACTGACTTTGAATCTGGAATTTACTTATAATTATTGTTTTTTAAATTATAGTTAGTATTATATACAGTAATTATATTTTCTATCTGCCTTTCTAGCTAAAAAAATATCCATTAGAACTAACTCCATGTGGTGGGGCCAGATGGAAAGAAGGCACATCATGAAACATGCCCTAAAGATAAGGTTAAGGACTAGGGGAAGGCCTCATGACATGTAAAAGCATTAGGTGAGTTAAATGAGTAATTCTGAGAATTTTTCTATTGCATCTTACTATGTTCTAAGTTTTTTCCACTTTTTTCCAAAAATCCTATTTTAAAGATTTCCTTTTTCAAATAATATCAAATTGATAAAGTTTACATTAAAGTGCTAAACAACTTAATGGAAGCTGTGATCCTCTCTGATATCTACTAAATGCAAGCAGGAATCAATTGGGACTCTGCTATGAACTTGTTACCAGTTCACGTTCCCATAGAGCCCCAGCTATTGGATGCAGATACGCTTATTAAACTTATCTGGGGAGAAAGAAAGCATTCAAGACAGAAAAAAAACCCCACAGATTTAGGGTAATTTTACCATGGATCTATTTGAAGCAGCCTCAAAGTTCTGAGTATTAGGAATGATATGACCAGAAATTTCAGGAGAATGAACAGCAGGCATAGACTGAATGAAATCTGTAACATTGGTGCCATTCTACTGTGTACAACTGCGAACTGTTGTATCTCACATGGGTAATATAGTAATGTTAGTTATCTATAAAAAATTATGCTAGGGAAAATGTTCAAAGTTAAGTTCACAGCTAAGTAATTTGCTAAATTTTATTCCAAGTGCTAGATATAACATGAATGCCTAAGAGAATTTGTACCTGATACGTGTCTCACAGCAAATTTTTGTGATCCTAAAACAGAATAAGTGAAAAGACCTAATAAACAATAAACTTTGGTACTGAGAAACAGGTCTGAGTAGCCTCTAGGGATATCATGCAGAATAGCTGCTACTGATTCTATATTGCTGGTGACCACTGTATTAATATAACTGTACCAAACAATGGCTGAAATCTTATGTTTGTATTTTAAAAGAGAATTATTCATATACTGTATTTTGTGTAAAGAGATTGTCCCCATCTATCAGCCCAAGAGGAGGCTGATACCCCAAGATACTCTGTCACAATGTGTAACACATTAAAATGAAAAGTTGAACTTTTCACAATGCAAACCTCTTCAAAGTCTGTTTGTAAATTCTTTGTTGTACTAGATATCTAGTAGCAACGTTATTAATATATAAATAAAAACTTGCCATTTCTCAGGTGCTTTGGACACATCAACAATCTGTTAAAATAAAAATTGCTGACTCAAGCTAGCAATTTTTAAGTAGACTTACTGAATAGATACTTTACCTACTAGCATTATCATCCTATCACACTGCCATTATAACCACGATCAAGAAGGTTACATTGCAGAAATACAAGTACATTGTTGGCAAGAATGTTACATTGCTTCATTTAGAGATAACGTGAACTACAGTTAATCTACTCTTGAGTGATAAGAAGATTTGGGGAAAGCTTGATATTCTCCTTGCAAATCTCTTCAAGGAAATGTCATGTCCTTGAGGACAAAGAGGTTCACTCTATGTAAAATCTTAGGAAAATACATTTATAATAAATAAGAAAACAGATTTCAATAATACTAAACAGACATTAAAGGTCTTTTGCCTTTTTTAAGAAGATTTTTTATGTATGATTGAAGTTTATACAACACTCCAGAAAAGCCATCATGTGTTAGATTGAAAAATAAATTCAGAAGCATTTTCTGTCATATAGGTATACATGAAAAAACAGAAACGTTAATGCCTTAAGAAAGTGTATGTCCAGCTTTGTACCATTACTCATTTAACAAAGCAGAAAATAAGATACTGTACTGTAAACAAAAACCTACAGTAAAGGACAGTTTGAAATTTACACAAGTTTGAGTTCATAAACATTTTGGTTGCTCCATAACAGTTTTCATATAAAATTAATAAAAAACCCTTGGACAGCTTTCATCACTCTTAGCTACTTTTCACTTAAATGCACACAGACATACTTTATATAGCAATATACTGATGTACTGTAACATGGATATTCAACTATGATTACTGCTTTTTAACTCAGATATGTATTATCCAATCAATATAATCTGTAATTGAAATACTCATACATTATGTATTCCCATCATGTTGTTCAGTATAAAAACATGAAAATATAACTTTACATTATTTCAGTTATATACATCAGTTCAGGCTTGACAAAGATTTTTTACGCTACGATTTTTAGAGGAATAAGCCCAGAGGTACAATAAATAGCTTTCCAGTGTATACAGTAATGCAATTCTACTTTTTCAAAAAGTTTAATTACCATACGAATATTATTTTAGTTTGGTCATTCTAGCATTGAACATTAAAAATCAGAATGCATCCCCCAACATTCCTGATGAGGAGCAATGCACAGAACACCTATGGAGTACAGATGTGTCAAGAAATGGTTTAGTTTAATTACGGGGAAATTACTGGTAAGTTTGACACTGAAACCACTGCATATACCTCTTTTGCTGACCGCACTGAGAGTATACACTGTGTTCACATGCTTGCAGAAAGAGGCTCAGAGCTTGTACCAGAAGAACAGCTTTCAAGTTTCTGATAAACGCTCTGTCTTCTCCAATGTTCAGTAAGTATTTTACTTAAGCCCAAGAAATGGATTGCAACTAAAACTGCAAGTCATATTTCAAATTTTATTTAAGTCCAAATTAAACCAGAAATTTACCGATACTGCATGAGGCAATATATCCACAATGCAGAAAAAACAAATGTATGGAATTTTATCTACAGGGAAAGCTACAGAAACATCTTGTTTTGATTTGCGTTAGCATTTAAATTAGTTATTGCACCCTTCCTAGAATTCCTGTTTTGCTTTGTAAGTAGTTGTCACTTTAAAATACACTTAATTAAAATGTATGGTAACTACAGTTTGCAAAGAATACTCGTAATTACTAAATTCAGGGAAGTTTTTATATTTTCATCAGTACAGACTTGCATCTAATTCAAGTTATCATTTCTCTTAATTTAAAAAGACATTGCCAAGGTTTTGTGGTTTTTTGGGTTTTTTTTCATAAAAAGAACTCCACCACTGCTTAGAATTATCTTTTAACAGTTTGAAAACGGCATCCTCAAAGGAACAATCTGAGATCTGCACTAATACTTTAAAAAAGTATTGAATACTACTTCACTGCTTGCCATTTATCAGTTTTTACTGATAGTCTTCTCTCTCTCTACATGCATTTATTAATTAATTAAAATGTATGGTAACTACAGTTTGCAAAGAATACTCGTAATTACTAAATTCAGGGAAGTTTTTATATTTTCATCAGTACAGACTTGCATCTAATTCAAGTTATCATTTCTCTTAATTTAAAAAGACATTGCCAAGGTTTTGTGGTTTTTTGGGTTTTTTTTCATAAAAAGAACTCCACAAGCCACTGCTTAGAATTATCTTTTAACAGTTTGAAAACGGCATCCTCAAAGGAACAATCTGAGATCTGCACTAATACTTTAAAAAAGTATTGAATACTACTTCACTGCTTGCCATTTATCAGTTTTTACTGATAGTCTTCTCTCTCTCTACATGCATTTATTAATACAATTGTACAAAAGCAGAGATAGATATGAACCCAATCTTTGGATCGTAAGTCCCTGCATGTTAGAATTCAGAGGAGCTCTGTTATCAGCACCTATCTGACTCCTCATGTGCTGGTATGAACTACCACTCCAACCCAGAACAACCTTGGCCTTCAGGGTTCAAAATGTGTATCTGATCATCACAGCTTGGGTTTTTCTGTAGAAAAAAACTGCTGAATGGATTCAAGTGAGCTGGGGGTGGCGACACTGCCAAAAAGTAAAATATTGACCAAACCTTGACAGTGTCCTTTTAGATTTCAGACTTTTTAGAACCCAACTGTAACTAGTGAAATTAATGGAACACTTGCAAATAAAACTATAGAAAAAAGTTTATTTCAAATGTCAAGCATTGACAAGTAATTTTATATTAACACCAAATGTTAAAGAATAGGCTATACAGCAAAGTTTTAATAACAATATTAAATTACAAGATTTGAACCTTTTAATTATTATTACTTCTCTTCTCAACATTACATATTTGGCTTTGAAAAACATGGAACTGATGCCTTAAGCCTTATTTTCATATTCCACTTCCCCGCAGTCTAGATTTCTTTTTTTCTTGGTGTTTTGTTGCTTGTTTGTTGGTTGTTTTTTTTGTCATATTCAACCATTATGGAAGCAAGTTTATTTAAAAGCCAGTTTTTGTTTTTGAAAATACCTAAAAATATTTTTTTTCATTTTAAATGTTTTGTGTTTTTTTTTCTTATAAAACATGTCACATCTTGATGCAATTGATGCCAAGTGTGCTTAAGTCAATATGAACCAAGGGACTAACAACGGTGGCTGCAGAAACTGGTGTGTTGCCTGTACAACGACTTCAGTTAGATTACAGTACTTCCATGTTAGCTGTGCATGTCAGTCACGCTTCATCTTGAACTTGTGTAGAAAACGGTGTTGTGTTTTGAACTAAGCATTTATTACAATCCAAGATGAACTCCACAAATATAAGAATTCTTGGCTGAAAGAAAAGTCTTCAAGATACTGGATGCCTCTCACCACTTTGACAATAAACGCACAAGAAAACCATTGTGTAAGGCACTCAAAAGGTTCTTATCAATCACGAGAGATCAGTCACACTGACATTCATTCCCATGCCAGGACTCACGTAAGGTACTGCATGCACTGCTTTTGGAAATTCTGGAGTCATAACACGTCCATTTTCTCCAGTACTTCCTGTAATTGACAGCCTTGCCTTGCTCCTCATGGCATCATTCAAGGTCATCTTAAGAAAAAGAAAAAAAATTAAAATGATACATTACAGAAATTCAGTGTTTGAGACAC
>NW_009952973.1:3979456-4035566 GCF_000747805.2 Chaetura pelagica | reverse complement strand
GAAAGAGTGCTAATATGGGGAGTTCTATATTCTACAGCAATGTACTCACATCCACAACAAACAAATAACAGTGTCTTGAATGTGACTCCACTAAAAAAAACAAACAACAAAATAGGAATACAAAGAGTTAACTACACAGTAAAGAGATGTGTGCAAAGAAATTCATAGTGCATTATCTCTCCCCAAAACAAAGCCCTCTTTAAACAATGGCACATTTTGTTAGTTACTCTAGAGTTTACTGTTCAAATGCAGCCATTCGGTTTTAGTTTCATGAGCAGAGCGACGTTTTCTACAAGGTATGAGGAAACAGACTCACACTATAAGCTAGTAACGTGAAAAGCAAATCTAAAAAAAAAAGGAAAAGAAATAAGAAAACAATCCTTAAAATTGGAATGTTTAAATAATAATAAAATAAATGTTCACATGGTTAGAAAACCTGCAAGAAACTTAAGGAAGTATCCAAGCATTTGTCAATATTGTCAGCATAGGCACTTTCATTCTGATATAGCGTTTGAAATGTAATGTTTGAGAGTTACCTCATATCCTTATACAAACCATAGACATCAGTAAAGATACATCAGGGTAGGTGGGATACTATAACAACATTTAGCATATTGTTATACTATTCCACCCACCTTAATGAAGATCCTTTAGGTGTGGCGATGCCGTAGCCTTTGGAATCCAAATTCCCACCAACTTTCATGGTATCACAGGGTTTCCTTTGTTCGATGTACTCATTCATGGTTGACTCCAGCAAGTAGGCATATTTTCCTTTCGACTTCCGTACTCGAGCTACCCCTTCTGCTGTAGTCCTCACAAACACAGATGGTTCTGCACTTTTCATATAGGTCCACATTTTATCAAACACTGCAATTTTAGATCTCTGTGGAGACAATATGAAGCCTAATTAACTAATCTACATAGACAGCAAAAGCACACCTGATACGATGATGTCATTTTTAGGCAAGTTAATAACTCAATGTTGAAAGACAGCAGCACCAACATTCTCTTTTTTTCTTTTAATACTATGCTGCTATTTAATATATGGGGTTTTGTATTTTTTATATTTATATTTACTAAAGATTTGAATCAAACAGCGCTACTTCCGTTTTATAAGAGGTGTGCCAGGTATTGCAATATAAGATCTATATTCATACTTCAGCAAAGTATTAATCAGCAATTCCCACTCAAACAAAATGATGATCTTTCTGCAGCTCTCTAGGGCTGTGCATTATGCAAACAAGAGGTGAGCTGAAATGTGCCAGTGGTACTAGAAAACTTCAGATTGCTCCACAGAGGAAACTAAGACTGATGTGAAACCTGAAGGGAACATTAATAGTGAGGCACCTGTTTCAAGTATGCTCTTATTTGTAATACTCCACATGCCTCACCAACTCAAGTCACCAGGTCAGAGTTTTCTTTCAGAAACACTGTTACTTGAAGTACATTTCTTTTGCTTTAACCAATTGGTAGTTATAACTATAAATGGCAGTTTTAACTACCAACTGATTGCTATTTTTTTACCTGGAAAAAAATAGAGGAAAACAAAATTTGCTACCAAGATGTCACCAAAAAGGAAGCAGTGTTACAAAAGAATAAAAGCAAAAGCAGGCAAAAGGGGATATATGACAAGTCAGTAACAATCGCCAGTCAGAAAGTGTATGATGCTAGATTTCTCATAGTGTCTCATACTGTACAATTATAAAGAAAAATTAAAAAAGCATAATTTTTTATCATCTTCCTCTATGTAAGTTGAGTAGAAAGTCTTTATGTGCTAGCATTTCACTTTTTTACACTGATTAAAATACCTCTAGCACTACCAGTGTAGCTGACAATAAACCCTAAATTAACTTCTTAGCAAGCCAACCTAAATCATGATATGAAGTGGACAATAAACTACTGCCAAATGCAATGCTATGTTGCATGTAACTCAGGTATTACTACATTTCAACTTTGCTGTAGAAAATCAGGAACCATTTGGTTTCATAGTTATCTTAGTTTTCTGTGACACATTATTATATGTGCAAGTATATTAAATCTGTACTAGCACAAAAAGTATTAGAAACGCTTATTTACTAGAGACATCTTGTAACATACACTTCAAAACTGAAATTCTGCTACAAATATAACATCTATCCACTCATTCCATCTAAAAAATACATTAATCAAGTATAGGAGCACCAGTAATGCTTTCATTGTCTTCCCAAGGCTTCACTGTTCTTGTAGCACAGCACTGTCATAATCCCAGACTTACCCTTCCTGTCCAGAAATATAGTGTGGGAAGATGTTGAGGCTCAGATTTCTCCATGGTCTTTGTAGATCCACTAGTATTATAAGTTCTGTACTGAAGTACAGTACTGAAGGCCATTTAAAGTTTTCTAAATTGTCCTGTTTTATCCATCTATTACCAGAACCTCCACATACACAGCTGGCTTTTGAAAGTTCCCTTGCAGATATGTTGTTGCATATCCTGATCTATTGAACTACACATTAGTATCAGAAGGGTTGGATATACTCAGTATGACAAGAATGACCAAGAAAAAAACTGTGCACTGAAGGTGCAGTGAGTTTTTCAGATTCTTGAAACATCTGCCATATTGCATATGCACTTTTGCTCCATCTAAGAAGATACAAAAAACTAGGATCCTAAAAACTAGGGGAATCTGAAATAACCGTGTATTGCATCATCTGTGAAAAGCCAGTTCATAAAATAAACTATCACTCAGTGCTGTATCAGTAAAAACCCAATATTGCACTTTTCTCTGCCTATAATTTATCTGATACATGGATAGATACAGGTAAGCGCCTCTAACCAATAGTAAATTGCATTTCATGCCTGGAAGAGATTCCCACCTGCAGATCCAAGGCAGTCAGGCCATTTAATGTCTGAGAGACTCCATCAACTTCACCAGAGCATACAAAGAAAGCCTAGCTGTGCAGCTTTCTATCACCTGTTCCCTAAGTTCTGCTGCAGTTGCTCACTTTCCTGGAAGCAGAGCTACTAGTGTTTGGCTCTGCAGGGTGCTCAATCTCCTCCTTCCTTAGCCCAAAACTCAAAAGTCCCCAGCCTCATGAAGGAGCTTAATCTTGCCTGAAATATCATTGTCTAAATTCACTCTGTAATTAAACATAGATGCTCCATTCAATTCCTATCATAGGTCAAACATTCACTTGGCAGCACATACACCCACTGCATGGGATTTACCACTACTCTCTAAGCAAGGGATATCAAGCTTCTGAAAGTATTCTAAAAATTGTTACAGTGATATGTCATGAACTACCATAGGTTTGCTTTATAAAGAAGGAAACAAAGTTGGTTTAGAGCTGTCTCACATGGTTCAGTTCAAACCAAAGCAAACAACATAATCTGTGTGGCTGTCACGACAGCTTTCATTAGAAGGCATTTGAATCCCATGTTGTAAAAGAGGTTATGCTCAAACTTAAAACATTATTTTTTTCTTGTAAAAACTTAAAAATACTAAATAAATAAGCATCACTTATTCCAGTTAAGTAACTGTCAGGTTCATAAACTGGCTTAACTGTCTTTCCTTACTCCATTGTTTCCTGGTATATTAAAATGACAGGTTTTGGTATGTATCAAGTAATAGAAGTCTAGCAAAGTCTGTTCTGCTTTTGCCCATAAACCTTAAAAAAACATGAAGCTTCCTATTTCTCAAATGGTCAAGTGTCAAGAAGAAACCTCCCACTAGATGGCCCACAGGGTCCTTACCATATAAATGACCACAGGAATACCTGACACAGCAATTATGGAAGCAAAGATCTGTAATGAAAAACGTCACCAGAAAACACTTCAAATTTGTCATGACCGCACAGTCCTCTGCAGCTACGAACACTGAAAAAAATCACGCTGCAGTTCACACAGCTCACAGTCTTGACCCCTATACCTAGTCCTTGACCTTGCATAAGACTCCTAAAAAATAGAACAATGAGCCACTACTTAGGGGATACTTGCGACTCCTAAGGTTTTCTTTATATTGCTTAGTAATACATTCTCTTTTCTCAACTGCATCATTTTATTTCCTTCACTATTTTGTTTTCAGAATTTGTCTTTTTGTAGAGCTAAAGGATGTAGAAAAGGGCAGTGTTAAGAGGCCTTCTAGGATTCTGTGCACATACACTTGAAAGCTAACATTATCTGACTGCTAAAAGAAGGATATATGCTTGTCTTAAATATATATAGTGTGTGTATGGGGAGATCTAAGCACATTATATTGTTATTTAAATTTGACCAGTGCTACAGTTGACCATATATTTTATCCCTGTCCAAATTATCTTTTTCATCTTGTTAAACTGCACTTGGAACAGCATGCAGCCATCAGCAACAGCAGAGTAAACCACAAGGAAACAGAATTCTTGTGAATGCAGAATGCCCAGTGTGCAAGCTGCATTTTGCATTTCCTTCTTATGTCCTCTTTCTTTAACGGCACCAAAAGCCTAAAACGACATCATTGCTCCATAAAAACCAGCACAACTTTCTAGCATGTTATCCAAACAAAGGAACCATTCTAGATTACTGTATTATTTGTCTACAAGAATGCAAGCATATGAAAATAACCTGCACTGCTCTTAAACACTGTGGTTGATTGATATTGCAAGGTGACACTCCAATGTACATATAAAGTCTTAAGAGCTAACTGTAACTTTGGTATTGCAATTAACATCAACAAAATAATACAAGACACCAATAGTGACAATGAACACTTTTTCTCCCATTATTTCCCACTTCTATGAAAATACAATAAATGATACAAAAGGCCTCAGGACCTAACAGTATTTTTTATTTTTTTTTAATTATTTTTAATATCATGTTGACACTGCACATCTTGACTATTATAATTATTAGCATTACAAAATACACAGCCTATTTAAATATCAAAGACTGCCTTCATTAAGAAGCTCATTACAAAATTAAATTATGAAAAGTTTTAACAAATTAATTAACTGTGTTTCGTGGGTCATCAGATAACTTTTCAATTTTGTCATTCAAAGACCTATTATTCTTAAAATTGAGGTGCTGCAATCAGTATGCCAGTAACAGAGATACCTCTTCACACTACAAATATTCTACTAGATGATGACTTTATCCTGGGGCCACAGAACTTTAATTCTCAAATATGGTTTCTGTAACCATCTTGTCCTTCCACACTGAATTAAAGGAAAGGAACTGGTACTGTCATCAGTAGCTAGAGGATGTAACAACAAATGTGTTGTATTGATTTACACAGTAAATCAATTATAGATACATACAAAAACCACAGAAAAGGACAAAACTAATTTTTCAGCCTCTTTAATTAGCTCAATATTATGTACTTAAAAATACTTAACCTTGTTTACACTGGGTGGATATTTAAGGTGAATGAAAGTTCAAAGAGGTGGAACACCTAAATTTTGTAATATATTGATAACTTCATTCAGTACTGGTAAAAAAATTAGTCTCATATACTTAAGATGCAGTTTTATAGTTTTCCTGTTTCCATTTCTTAATTGAGGTACTTGAAAAATTTTTAACATATTTGGTCTTATTAAAAACAATTGTGAAACATTCTACGTCAATAACCAATTCCTCCAAAGCCTATTTAAAATAATTTTCTCCAAAAATGTGGAAGACACTATGTTCATCATATTCTTCATGTAATTTAGACTTAAGCATTCAAGGCTTGTCTTAAAAAGGGGTATTAGTGTTAAATTTTCAAGACCATTTAACTGCTGTTAAAATACTTGCCGAAATGACTCCTCTTCTCAGACTTATTAATTTATATTTCAACAGGATCAAAATGTTGCATATTCATAAAATCAAAGCAGACCATTTCAATCTCATTTCATGAAAAACTCAGATAAAAGTCACACAAACTTATTTCCACAATGATGACCTAAATCCATGTGTTCTTTTTGAAGTGCTGGTCTCAATGAAAATCCACTGTTCACTCCTAGAACTAAATTTACTGAAATAAACCTACTGATAAAAGGACCAGTTGTATTACAGTCATATTGCCGTATGTACTACTACAGCTTTGCTACATCACTGTAATACAAATGTAGATTTTTAAGTAAGATATGAATTTGATCAGGGGAAACCTGATAACATAAAGGAAACAGTAAGTTGTATAAACTGCATGGAAAAACAGCAGAGAAATATTATTGCCTTTGCACAAAGCACTGCTGACATCTCAGATGGCATATAATGTACACCTCTATTCATCCACATTCAGGAACAGACTATGACACACACACACACAGAAGAGCTATGAAATGCCTTACTTGGGAATCAAGAATAAATGTAGGGTTTTTTGACAGAGATGAAAGCTCAGAAAAGACCCACACTTGCTGTGTATTAATGCATTGGAAAATAAAAACACTGGGAAGAAAAAAACCCTACATAATAATTGTTAATGTACTGTAACAAATGAAGATAAACTAGTTATAAATACCTTTCGACTAGGAAAAAAAAATACAACTTAATACTAATTTATAATTATTTTAGAGTGTAAAAATTTATAAAATAAATTACAAAACTCTGGTGAATCTTCAAACTATACTGCTGCAAATTCATTTTTGCCCAGCACCGGATTACCTACAACACAGCATACCTGGCTTAGAACTAATAAAACTTGATGAAAACTTGAAAGAGAAGATGTCTTTTATCAGACACAATTTGTCCTTACAATCAAGGAAGGAAAATTCTATTACAAAGGAATACATTTTCTTTTAATAAATGTTATCCAAATACTAATTTGAAATGAACTTGTCTGAGTAATATATGTAACAAGGTTTTTGTAACACCACAATGTTTTGCTCACTAAGCCCAGTGAGCTGTCTGAAAAAGACAATATGATTTTGGGCAATGTGGAGAGAGAAAAAAATGAATCCTGGAAAATAACATTGGGAAATGTTTTGAAGAAAAAAGGAATTATTGATTACTGCATTATTTCTTTTAAAATTACTTCCATAATGGCCCAAATAAATTTTTCAGTGTATGGCCAAGATGCAAGGACCTCGAAACAGAAGAAAACAACTGGGAATTAATCACTGAACCCTCTAGATCACATACACGCAAACCGAACCATAACTTCACTAATACACTCTTGGAAGCAAAGGGCAGTAGTTCCACCATCTCAGTGCTCAGATTTCTCTCTCCTCAGTATTTCAGCTACATACCTTTCTCTTCCGTCAACCTTTAAAAGCCCAACTCACATTGTATTATCATATTGCCTCCACAGATTGATGAAATTCCAGACCTATAGCCCCCACCTCTTTACAGTACCCAGAACAATCTGCAGTAAAAGTTACAGAAGATTTCATAACAAAGTCTCCTTTGACTCTCAAAGGCTTCTGGGGAGTGAGCCAAAATTTAACTCTGGAAATACATGTTCTGTAACTCTCCTATATCTCAAACTTCAAAAATTGAGGCTGAAGTATGATTCATATATTTTTACTCCAATTGCATTTAAAAAATCAGAGTATTTCTTCTCTTCTCACTGGTTTTGAAGATTTTCCATGGGGCTTTTTTTTGAAGCTTGAATATTTGATGAGCATAAAGACAGACTGGGGTTCACAGACTGCTATCCAGCTTTATCTCTTTTTGCATAACCTCTTGGAATACAATCATGCAGCTATGTACCTTTATAAGTTAAAAAAAATATTTCAAAGTACTCATATATCTAGAGGCACTGGACCGTGTTGAAGATCCTCAGGAAAGAAAATAATACTAATCTTCAGACCAAATTTTCTTTGCCTTCCAATAGACAATGCTTTTGCAGGAGCAATGACTCAAAGAGGTCTTGTCAGCTCTTCTTCGTTTGTTGCTGGCTTTTCACTATGGAAGAGGACTTCTTTATAAGACAGCAAGGATTACCACCCCTTTGGCATTTTTCCCATGCTCAACTTTTCATTCTGGAACTCTGGTCTCTTCAGGGAGAATAAGCAACTCTTGCAGTCTTTTCAGTAAAAGCTAAAGAATACTTTTGAGCAGTTCTGCTTGCTTTTACTTTGGCAGAGGATCTACTCTTGAAGGCCACCCAACAGTTAGAACAAAACTGATTGGTCTGTACATGTTGGTTCAAAAAGAGATACATACACAAAGATTTTAAATAAAAACAAATGAAGACAGAGAGAGAACGTAAATTACTCTAATTATTACTCTGCAGGTCTTTTTTTCTTTTTGAGATGTCTTCTTACCTTACACATGGAACTAGTTAGAATTCATCTTTTAAAATGGAAAAAAGGTAGTAAGATTCATTTAATTTGTCTTATCAAGCTTATACATATTTTTGATGAATAGAGCTAGGCATACAGCAAAGAGCATGACTGAATTATAAAAGTAATTAGCTTTTGTTCTCTTTGTATCACATTAATTTTCAATATGCCTTCAAGCAGGTGGAAAGCAAGGAAATCTTTCAGTAAATGTTAAGCTTGCATACTTAGGCAATTGTACATTGTTTTATTCTTCCAGTGCTGTAGCCCAAGAAAGAAAGCAAGGCAAATTCAGGAGTTAACACATACAGACAGTGCATGAACATTAATTTCTGCAGGGTTAGGTGAGGAGCAGTCTGCCTTCTTGGATCAGTGACTCTTTTGTTTTTCTTCAAAGCTCTACTGTGTGTCTTTGCTAATGTATACAACAAATGTATTTACAACAGCTGCTAAGAAATCAGTGCAGGTAAAAAATACTGTGAGACTATGGATAGTGTCAATAGTACATACCAGAGTGATGAAATTCTAGTGCCCCACCACTTACTGCTCCAACAAATAGTACCTGCGATCTGACAATTATAGAGATAATGCACCTGTAGAAGATCAACTGAAATGACACCTGTATCTTCCAAGCTGCACCTGCAGTCACATTCTCACCATCACAATCCCCTACTTATTTGAGAAAATTGCTGCACTTCTGGAAAACTACAGACACAGATATTTTCTTCCATGTTTTGCTCAATACTTCAGGTTGAAAATCCAAAAGAAAAAGAAAAAGCAATGCACTACACATCTTTGTACTCTAGAGTAATATCCCTAAGACAGAGGAACTAGAGTAAGTATCAGAAATGGTAAGTATCCCAACTCAAAGGAACAGAACTGTGAAGATACAGAGTACTTGCACTAGCAACTTTAAAATCTCCTGAGGAAAATTATTACAAATTCTGGTATTTACAAATATTTTATCAAGAGACCTGATGGATCTGCCATTGAAGAAAATTGTGATCTATAACATTGTTATTATTATTTTCTAATTATTTTTATTTATTTACTATTATGTCTAGCATACATTCCATCTACGGAAAACAAACTTGCAAATAATGTCAATTCTTGAAGAGAAAACAAGCTAACTGTGAAGGAACTTAAAATGTTTCTTTTAATTCGTAACAGTGACAGAGAAAAAGCCAGTCCATTTTTTTCTTGCTGACAGAAAAATACTCAGGTTGTTTCCAGTTATTCAAAGAATTTGAGTCCTAATTTCAGGTCATATAAAAATCAAACATCCACTCCAATCCAGTCACCACACAGAACTAGTCTGGGTGAAATCTGAGTCTCCTAAGTGCTAGATGCTGCTTCCACACTGCCTTCAGCAGTGAGCTTTGTTCTTGAAGCTTGAGTTTCAGGTCTCCTAGAAATATATCCTGTCAGCTGTTATTTCTTGAAAAATAACCAGGTAAGTTTAAGTGATTTTTAGCAAATCGTAAACAGAGCCAACAGGCTAAGTTTCATGACACATAATGCACCAAGTTGTTTGTGATGGAAATTGCTGACAAGAAATTTCCAGAGACCATTATAGCCTTGTTTGTGCAAAGCTAATGTTAACGTAACAAAAGGAGAATAATATGGCCTCACAAAGCCCACACCTGATTTTTACAAAAATAAGTTATTAATATTCAGGTAATAATCAGAAACACTAGTTATGTATGAATGTAATCAGAAAGATGCATATATGTGCTAGGCACACAAAACCTACATACAGATGCAGGCACGTACGTAAAAAATACATTTTTTATTTTAAAAGAAAGCCTAAAAAGTTCAAAAGACCTGACCTACTATTAGTTCACATTCAAACCTCAGTATAGCCATGATTTAAAAGTTTTATACTCACAAAACCAGAAACACATGCTTGTATACTTCTAAAAGATTCTAAACACCCCTAGCACAAACTCGAGCTCATTTTCACTAGCTTATGCACCTGATGTTAGTTTTGGTTTAGCCAACAGTAATGCAATCAGAAGCAGGCCTCTTATTACTGGACCTACCATTAAACCCCAAAATAATGCTTTTCTGCAGTTCAAAAAGTATGGCTCCTATTTAGTATGTTATCAGTAAAGTATGTATTACAGGATCCAGCAAAAACCACAATCTAGCAGTTAGTGTTCTAATTATACATTACAAATGTTTGTGAGAACTTGTTTCACTTTTATAGCAGGCTATGTTTGAAATGCAAATGTAATATTTATGACTATATTAAAATATTTTGTTGAAAAATAATACTGTCATAATCCATGAAAAATATGAAAACAACAGGTTTTTTGTATTTGTAGTACTTCAGATCCACTTCCATATTACAGGGAAAGACACACAGAACATACAGACAAGGCAAAACAGTCACGGTGTATTTCCCAGCAGCATTAGTGTCTCACTCATTTGCTAGATGGATTTCACCATGTCTCAAGGGCAGCCTGAGACTTACACATTGAAGTCTAAACTTTTTTTTAAACTGTAGTACTCAGGTAGAAGGTGAGGACTGACAGGCTTCCAAAGCATTACTGTAATGCAAAGACAAATAGTAACTCATTTGAAAAGCAGGCAGGGATTTACCAGAGCAGCCAACAGGGTAGTATCCCATTCCCTATCTGCAAACTTGAAAAATAATGTGAAATACTTAATAAAACATGACTGTGCACTTTCCCACATCCCTACTCACTGCATGACTACCTAAAATACAGCACAGATATTAAACAGCCTTGTTTATAATCGTTAGTTCCTGCTTTACAGATTAGAAGAATGACATCAACTCCTCTGAACACACCTTGTTTTTTACTTTACTGTGGAATATTTTTATGTAATTCCTTGCAACCACTTTTGTTTTGCATATTTATAACATGAACCTTGTATTTACATATAGATAATAAAATAAAAGGATAACGAATAAACAAAACCACTTGTACTGGCAAGTTAGGCTGCACATGCCACGTTTTTTATAGCAATCTTTTAATAAAGCCTAGGAAAAACACATATACATGAGTGAAAAACTATTTAAAACAAAACAGAAATCTAAAAAGTAGAAAATCTTACCCTAAAAAACTCTTTAGTGGAGCCAGAATCTAACGTTCCATAAGCAATTTCTGTTTGTTTGGAAAGATCCTCTGCACTTTCAATGGGAGACACCATCCTCTCAACCGTCAGGAAGGCAGCTAAGTTAGCCGTGTAGGATGAGATTATGATGAGGGTAAAGAACCACCACACACCTCCAACAATTCGCCCAGACAGGGATCTAATAACAAGTATGAAATGGATTTGTAAAGTGAAATGAAAGTCCGAAAAAGGAACACATGTTATCAGTTTCATGCAAATGATGCATTATACTACAGGGAAGCATTTCCGGCTATCTTGTAGCGCTGCTCTCTGCATACTGATCAGATGGGAAATCAAGGCATTCTCTACTACATGCCTGGATTTTGCTGAAATCAGGACACCAGAGTTTACTTCAGGGAGACTTTAGTGATCCAGTTCTTCAACATTCTGAACGCTCTGAAAGGAAATTGTTCCCATCATAATGGGCTATAATTAACACATAAACTTGTCATTCCCTCTGAAGTGAATTTGTGTGACATTATGAAAAGGATCAAACAAAATCAGTAAAGCAGTGCTTTCAGATGAGCCAGTATGCACTTAAAAATTAAGTGCCTTTAGCTTGCTTATTTTCCTAAGACATTCAGACAAAAACTGGTTTCCACGAAACAATGTCTTATGGTGCCATGGACAATCTATGCAGAAAAACAAATAGCATATTTGCAATAAAAACTCGCCCAAGAAATATCCATAAACTAAAGGTGCACGCAACTTTTGGAAGATACAAGTATTTTACAAAATGGACATAAAACAATCAGTGGTAATACACAAAGATGGTGAAGAAAGTGTATTTTTAAATAGTAATAATAATCTGATGTTTGTAACTGCAGCAGATGGGGTCTTATGGATCTTTGTTTTGCATCTCCTGCTCAAGAAGAGAGAAGAAAAGACAACTCAAGAAAATATGTGAAACAGCATACAGCACACAACTAGAGAAATGCAAGATTTTTCAATACTAGAAAACTAATAGAGGATTATTGATTCTGCCATTATTGTAAACTTTGAAATTTTTCTAATGATCCTTTAAACTTCAAAATTATAGATTACTTTGTTTCCAGACAGGACATTATACAGAGCACATAATTTTCAGAGACGTGATTAATTATTTGGCAGAAATGTGCAGGTAATTGAAAGTCTAGTACTAAGATGTTGGAGTACCTTAGGTATAATCTTACTGTTTCCTCTGTCTATTAAGTAAACAACTTACAAATCACTTATGCAGCCTATTGTATTGTGAATGAGATTTCACTAAATATTTAAATAGATATATATATACACGCATTAAAACATTTTACTTATGCAAAACTGATTTATTAAACTGGGAACAAAAAACAATACCGGACAAATTATTTTTACTACCTCCTATCAGAAAAAATCTGTGATAATTCAGACATGAAAAGACTTTTTCCATGTCACAACAGACTCACTAATTCACTCTAATGCATGAAAATCAAGTCAGATACAGTCCAGAATATGTTATTTAAAAGGATCATAGAAAACAAAAGAATTAAAGTTCTTTTTTTTAATTTATTCTGCAAACTTGCTTCCTGTCACCTTTGAAAAAATATTTTATACTTGACAGGAAGGTAATTGAGTACAATATAATTCTACTATTAAAAGATTGAATTATATGAGAAATATATATATTTGCAAGGTAAAAATATCTTACAATGTGTACTTAATATCTGCTGATTTTATGGCATTTTGTATTGCACTGATAGTGTCTGCTACAAATTATAATAATCTTCAAAAGCCCATAATCCATCGGCAAAGTCACTACCGACTTTGCAAAATAAGAATAAGCTCAATGCCAATCCAGACATTATGCTCCCATGTGAAATTTATAAGTAAAAATGTTTTTAATGTAATTTTTATTCAAAATTGTCCCATAAGGTCTGTCCCAGTTAAATAAATATTTTCTTAATGACATTTCTAAAGATTGATAATTATACACTAGTTATAGTGGACCCACAATTGTACAAGTACCTAATTAATTATATCATTAAATCATAACTTCTTTGCAAAACTACCTAAATTTATGCACCACACTTAATACTTACAAAAAGGTATTAGGCAGCAGTACTGAGAGTACACTCATATCTCAGAAAAGATGAGGAAAACTGCTAAGTTATCATTACCATAGAATTACTTTAGTCTAGTCTAGTTTATTCTGTTCCTTCCTGTTGTTTCGGAGCTACACAGCAACATGACGATTGCTACTGCACACCAGCTTCCAGATGGTCCAGTTTTTCTCAGCGCCACCTTCAGAGTCAGGAAGCCCTAGTTACTTGTCTGCTCTACCATTCTCACAGTGGTCGTCATTTTTATTAGAGAAATTAGTAGCAACAGTGCAAACTTCACTTCACAAAGACATTTTGCTCACATCTGAAAGGATTCCTTTTCCTATATGCTCTAATCCATTTGCAGGGAGCTCAAATTCCAGTGATGGTTTTGGTGCAAAACCAAAAATAACTGAGGTGTCTTCAGCTCTTTTCTACTTTTACAATAAACAGATAATATCCAAACTAACAGTTTTCCTCAAAAGCATGCTTGTAATGAAATAAAGTGCTGTTAAACACTTTGCTGAGACTAAATCTTGAATCTCCAAAATTATCAGAGCTTCATGCACCTTTTATGATGACCATTTACTATCATAATTCTTACATCACCTTTCAGAAGTCATCAAACTGTGCACCACAATGGTCAAGCTTTAATAGCGAGTGAAATAATAATAAGGAAGATCATTATTCTACTATGGCCTTGATTCAATAAAAATAATTTTGTAATTAATAGAAAACTTTGCAGACAGCTAATGTGAAGTGTATAATCAATACAAAAACCCCACAGGATGGAAATTGACACAGCTTCTCATGACCTGAAATGATTTGCTCTCATTTCTTGTATACAATTGTTATGGTGTTACATGCCAAATGCATTGCATCCTGCATCAAAAAGGCTGGCACATCTCACTGTGATATGCTAGCCTTTATACAGAGTTGTTAAAGTTCTCACACAGTTCTGCAGCAGAACTTGAAAACCTGCCGTTGCCTTTTGGGATGCATGACTGATATCTAAGAAATGCTCCCTTGGTGTGATTTATTTTGCACAGTAGCCACGAGAGACTAGAAATTCACCTATTCCCTGTCTTACTTCAGGATGTTTAGAAGAAAGTTAAATTCCTTAGTACAGTTAGGTAGGCCTTCTGAGTTGATTTCTTTAAACCCAGTTACCGTATTTCCCTTGTTCCCTATCGTTCATTCAAGCTAGAAGTAGTTATTTACCTACCTACTTACCAGTTTGCGGAATCAAGGCTAGAACCACTTGTCCACAAGGGAAATAGAATATTTAATGAGCTGCAAAGGAATTAACTTCAGTGCTTTACAGTTGTCCCTAATAAAGTAGTAGAAAATCCATGAGGAATTAAGCATTTTTAAACTGGACCTTTTTATTTTAGCTATTTCCTTTGTGACTTTTCTAAAACTGGGCCATGGCAAAACAGCAGTGTTTTGCAACTATTCATATTAACTTAGAGCCATCACATGACTTCTATTTCAGCTCAAGGCTCTCCTGTAAAAAACAGTGGGTTAATAAATATGTTATGATATGTAGTGAGTTTTAGAGAGAAAGTGCTGCCTGTGTAGCTCGTGACTAGCATGTTACCCTTTTTTCCCATTACAGTTGTTGTGAACTGTATGCACTGTCAACTGTAAAATGGGAATATGCAGCAAAAACACGGTACCCCTCCAAGAAGGCATGGAATGACTTAACCTTATGCATTTTACAGTCTCTGTATGGTGTATATAACTTCACTTGGCAAAGGTATGACCGACATCAAGACAATATCGATCAAACACATCATGACCCTAAGTCACAGACAACCACCTTTATTTCAAGGACTTCTGTGATTTTAGGGAGGGAAAAAGCATAGCAATTACTTTACTTCTGAGAGTGAAAATATATGCACCATGAACCTCCTCTGGCTGAGATGGCTGAGACCAAAAATGCACAAAGTTGAAATGGGCGAGTAACCAACCTTGGCGAAATATCGCATCCTTGCTGCATAAAGGCACCCAGGGAAAACCAGAGACTATTAAATATCCCAAATTCATTAGTTGATTCATTAGTTTGCGTTTCTCTTCCATCTTCAAATTCCTCAGTGTGCCACTCGTATGGGCTAAATCTGCTGACCAGGAATAAAACTACACTGACCCCAATGTAGGCAAAAACAATGCACATCCAGATTTCATATGCTAATGGATCAAGAAATGAAAACACTCCTGGCTTGGACTTCTGAGGCTTCTTGATCATTATTGATATCCCCAGGCTCATAAAGGGCTTTGAGAAGTCAATCACCTCTTCTCTCACCAATGTTATAGTTAATGGAGCAATTGCAATATCGGCTTTCTGTAAAGGAAGATAAAAAGCAAATAATAGCTAATATAATTACCAGAGCAAAGAACAGTTTAGTTTCTATTGCATTCCACAAACAGAAAATAGGACAGCAGAGACACTGACAACATCCATTTTACCAAGAATGTCCATGGAGAATTAAAGAAATTTTTAGTTCAAACTCTTCTTACTGAAATACATATAGCCATATGGTTGGCATATTCCAAGCTTCCCTTTTTACACATGCCCTTTAAAAAGTGTATGACATTTAAAAGTGTTAGTAAAGTAAATTGCCTTTTACCTGGTCAGAAAGATGAAATATGCACTCACTTTCCCCCCAGCTTCTTTTGCATACAAAATATAATTCCATGTTTTACTTTCAGAATTTTTCATGCCAATACAAGTTACTAATTCTCTGTCAAATGAATTAGATAATTTTCCTCTACAGAGAAAAATAAACCAAACCCTACTCCTTCTATCTGTAATTTTTAATGGTTTTATCATAAAAGATTTTCTTACCCCATAAACAAGTTCTCCAACCATTCCATTCCAGATTTTTGTGTCTGCATCCCTTGCCCCATACTTGCCATCCCCAACAATTGTGAGCTTGTATTTGAATCCACAGTGTTTAGCAATTTCTGTAGCTAAGTCCACACAATAGCCCTCATATCGATCATTTCCTTCAAGCATTTCGTGATTTTTCTTCATCATGACATATGGGGACTCCTGCACAGAAAGAACTTGTCTTAGGTACTTGCTAAAGAGACAGAAGTATCAGTTGTGCACTTCATAGATGAACATTTCCTTTTACACGTGAAAAAAACAGAATACAACATCGGAGTCATATGTGCTATGTATATGTTAGCTGTTAGTTATTAATGTGACGTGTCCTCAGCACATTTAAAAGCTGCATTCTCCACAGTCGCACACAAACAACAATACTTACAGGTACAGTGATTCCCAGCAGTATGTTAATAATGATCATGAATGTTAACAGGAGTTATGCATTCAGAGAAGAAAGAGTAAGTTCCAAAATCAGTTTCTTTCCCTCATACAGTGTGGATGGAAAAGGCAAAGGTATTTAGTTTCTTTCGTTGTTAATACAATAAAATTATTTCCTATTTCACAACCACATCCCTGATGGAAAAACATCAGCTCTTCAGGCCATATCTTTACTTAATTACTACACAAACTATAGGTAAGGTATCTAAAACCATGCAGTAAAGTTGTATCATCAGCAAAACTGGTAATGTCCTCAAGTTGTATCAAAGTAACGTATCTGCCCTTTGATCAGTTGTTACTTAACTGTTCTTGCACCCAGTGCTACTCCTATGGTAACCCATGTCTTGCCCAAACTAATAAGGCAGCTGTGTGACTTAAAAAAAAAAAAGTTGTTCTAAAGCAGTTATTTTCTAGACAACTAAAATACAACTTTACGCTTCACCAATCCATAGCAGCTACAATTCTGAATCATAAGAACCAGTAATCCATTCTCTAAAACTAACACTATGGCCTGCCTCTCCAAGTTCCTCTCCTTTGAAAGCAGGTATTTCATTTCCATTTTCAGGTCTAAATATTTTAGACTCTAGGATACTCAGTCCATCATTTTTTGTTTTATACAGAGCAAAATCACGTACCAAATAACACATATTTGCTTCATTTCCAGATTTTATTTATCTATCATAATGAGTAACAAGTCACAGCTACAAATAATAAAAAGGCAGTATATTTAAACTAACATAATGACAAGAAACAAATCACTGTAGGACAGACCGTCTTCTGACAAAATATGAGGTTAATTACCAAAATAGTGGTGACAATAATAGTCTTATTCTCTAGTCCTGAAGATTCATTTCCAAGAGGGCCATCAAGAGGATTCACAACCATTTTGTCCACTTCACTCCAATATCCAATCTAAGGAGAGTTTATAAGATGCAGACACCAGTGAATATGAACTTCCGTAGAAGAAGTAAAGCATGTTATTACTATGCCCTTGATTCATGCACACAGATAACTATTTTAGCTATGGATTCACTAGTGTAAATATTTCTATTTATCTAGTTCAAGAATATAACAAATAGTAAAATGATTGAACTAATGATACTTGTTCACAATAATTTGTCTAATACAGGTATGTAATTTTCATTCACATATTAACAGGTTTTAGTACCAATACCACACAATAAAAGGGTGAACTACTGTAGATTAGGAAGACATGACAAACTGGCTTTTCCTGAAAGTTTGGAATTAGAGCATAAGGGTAATCACATTTCAAGTGATGTTAATGAAAACCCGTAATCTGCATTGGTCATTCAGATGCGTATATCCCCAAATACTGGCTCACATTTAGCAACTCCGATCAGAAAGTTTAATCCACAAAACCCAAAAGGTAAATACTCTTAGGTAGTACTTACCAGGAATAACAACTCGTACTTGTTAGGAAAAACCCTAAAAACGTATATATTTTTACATTGTCCTGAAAGATCATCGGAGAATACACCTATGAATAAATATTTTCACAACTCATGCTTTAATTCATCTAAAGTGTTCCATTACTTACCTTAACCCTTTGCTTAGCATGGTAAAACCTTTAAAGACACTTTAAGACAATTCAAATTACCTTCCGAGGACCAGTACTTTTGAGTTCCATGATGTTTATTGTAAAATTGATTCTCTTTCCATTCTGATCAAACTTTATATTCCCTGTTAGACCTTCCACCTGAACCTACATAGACAAAGATGAAAGTGATAGAGGAATTAAGTTTGTTTCTTTTTAGAAAAAATGATACTTACAGAAATGACTACTGGTATTCAAAAGCATTGAGTTCAGACTCTTTTGCATATGCCAAAATTCACTTCCACATTATTCCCGGTAAGATCCAAGCAGGTTAGGAGACTGAAAAGCTCTTTTCAAGCATTTACAGAGAATTTCACACAAGCACTCATCCCAGCATTCACTCCAAAGGAGCTACCTGTTTCAAAGCCCTTTCTATTTCTACACCATGACCCCAGGGTACAGCTGGATTTGCAAGACAATCTCCAGCATTTCCTCTTCTGGAGATCTCAATCCTCTGTTTACGCAAATTACGGAAAGCTTCTGTCATCACTTGAACAGCATCATAAGTCAGAGCAGATGTATACTGAAAATAAGTGAAAATATTTAATTAAAAGACAGCTTCAGTTTCACTATACCTTCCAATCCACTCATTAATCTAATAAACACAGAAACATGTTAAAAAGGAAAGTAAGATGCACTTTCAATCAGTTTTCTTGTTTGAAGGTACTTATCCTCTGGGGGGCATCTGTGCAAAGTGTTCTCCATGAGAATGGTTAGGAACAGTGCTAATAAATCTAAACTGAAAATTTACAGCTGCTTTTAGTGTGAATTACATCCCTTTCTCACTGCAGCTTTGTAACAGTTCTCTGTGCATGTACAACTGGAAGTCCATGGAGGTGAAAAAGGAAAAAAAAATAATTTCCACTATTTAACTTGAGTTGGCCTCTAAACGTAAGAAATTTTTCTGCTGATTACGCTCTTGATGGAAATGCATTTTTATACAGAACTCTAGACTACAACTCCTCACATATACATACACCAAAAACCAAACA
Organism: Chaetura pelagica; assembly: GCF_000747805.2. Lineage (NCBI taxonomy): Eukaryota > Metazoa > Chordata > Aves > Apodiformes > Apodidae > Chaetura > Chaetura pelagica. Next base: position 4,016,219 of record NW_009952973.1, on the reverse strand, counting down.
ACATGTATTTGTATATACATGTGCTTAATTTTCACCTGTTAAATATAAAACCTCAGGGATGTTTCTTCTCAAGTATGCAATAAATACCCTGTCAGCACCATGAATAAGAGGTTTTGAGCTGAGACATCCAGAAGAAATGGTGCCCCTCCAAGAGCAATATAGGTAAGGAAGAGCCCATATTCCTAATCTGACACAATACAAGAAGCTTTAAAACCTTTGAGACGTCAGACAAAAATCACAGCATGACATGCATCAGAAGTTGGAGCTAAACAGTCAAAAGCAGTTACCTTCAGTGACTGGAAAATTTTACATCTGAACTAAGTGAACAGAAACCACATGTGCACGTACACTGAGGACATTGTTGGATGGGCCTTATGAGTCCAGAACACTGCAATTATGCCAAATATAAGGCACATTTTTGGAAATATGGGCCAGAATAAAACTACTTACAGCCTTGTGAATGAATGCAATGATCCTTACGAAGGCTATTAGATGTTGAAAATACATAAACTGTAAAGTAGAGAGAAATGATATACTGGCTCTTGCTTCAGTATCTCAGACATTAATCAGGATTTTAATTAGCTAGCTCAAGTCATGCAGAAGGCTCTTGTAACCAGGGCAGGCTACTGAACTGACATAATTTTTGTATGCAACTATTAAACCTTGGAGAGGACGAAAAGGAAGGTGGAACTCTTTTTTTTCAGATACATAAGCTTACTGGGTGATTAATGTGAATCTTCTCAAGAAAGTTCTCAGTGATTTCTATGGAAATTTTTGGATTTTTTTATGGATCAGAAATGCAGCAGAATTAAATGGAAGACTGGCTGAAGCCAACACAACTTTTTGCTACTGCAGTAGCAGTGAGTAAGTGGTGGACATAGATGTGGAAATGAAGAGAAGATAACAGAGAGAAGGGAAAGGACCCTGACTCATGTTTTTGGGACTGACTAGCAATACTTAAGTGTAGTTCTCTGCAGTGCAGAAACATATTGTGCCACACTAGTGTTTTGAGAAACTTTGGATACAGCACTGTCATTAACCACTGAAACATAATTCAGGTAGCAGAGAAAATAAAACCTTGAAACTGAAAAATTACAGTAATATGTAAATCAGTTCATCAAACTTTAATTTGATTATCAGGATATGTTTCATTGAATCTCTATAATACTATAGGGGGCAAAAATAGTATATAATTACTAGCCCAAATATTCATAAGTCTCTCATATATTCAGTTTGTGTAGTGCTTTGCTTATTGATACATATCTGTATGTTTATACATATCATCCCATATATAACATCCACATGCTTTAATTTAGGTTAAAAGTCAGCATTGATCTAAGGATCTCAAAATATTTTACACACATTTTACACCTTCATGTTGTTGGAGATACCAGGAAAGCAAACAGTCCATGTATCATTTATTATTGCTTCACTCGGCATACACTTTCAGCTCCTAATAACCTTCATGGGTCTCATTAAAACTACCTACAGCTTAATTAATATATGTAAAGTTGACAAACCAAAACAGAAGGCATTACCATAAACAAGAAATTACACATAACCTGCTCAAGCAGAGAGGTATCTGTGTGTGTAATAAATAAAATTTTAGTAAGGTAAGGGATGCAATAGTCCTGTGTTGATTCAATTTTGTTTCATACTGGATTCATTCACATTCTGATCTGCACTACTAAAACAACTGGGAGCACTGTGGAGGTAGGATGGGCTTTTTCAGCATACTGCTTTTACAGCAGTGCAAATCTCCTAACTTCTTTTTAGTTCCTTTCAACTCTATATGACAAAATCAGCAGCTTTAATACAAAATGGTACAGATGCTATCCTATAGTTCCTAAGAATCACCTGTATTAAGTAAAATATGGCAAAGAATATGCAAAAAAGATTAATAATACTGTATCTCACTTCTCATAATTCTAGAATTATGATAACAATAAGCTGATATTAAGTATAGTGTAATGCACTGAAGGGACCAATGATTTTCTTATTTGCTATGAAACATGGATTGCACGCTTGTCATATGAAAAGAATTCTCTCTCTAAATAAATGCCCAGAAGATTGCCAGGAGGAGAAAACACAAGGTCTATATGCAATTTTATTCAACTTCAATTTAAAACATAATATAGAACTTAATAAAATATGTAAGCTACAACTGAAAAGAGAAAACAAAGTCATCCCAGACTAAGAAAAATATATTAATCATGTAGTGTACAAGAAAAACTGGCAAGATGTTGACTTTTGTAATTTCAGCTGTTTTCCAGTAAAGTAGGAAATGCCAGAGATCCTTAACTAAAAGGCCTGGTATCCTATTTTGTACAATCAGCAACTGAAACAACTGATATTTTGAAAGACACCTCCAGAAGCATGAAATGTTTTAATACACACATTTTAAAGCTGTAAGATATTATAAAAAGATGCAATGTTAGCCTGTTAGTCCTGTGTTTAACCCAGTGTCTGTCCATGTGCTGAAGACACAGAGTTGAGAAACAGATTTAGAGATTTAAAATATAACATTAAAATATTCTTGAGCAGTGGAAAAGAAATGAAAATTTGAAGACATAAATGGAGAAAAGAAAAAAAAAGGAACATATTCTGAATCATCTGAATCACAAGTTGAATTTTTCTTATCTTGATTTGGATAACTGCAATGTATAAATCTTTAATTGACATACTAATTGTTTTTTGTTGTTTTTCCATCTGTTGGTTAGTTTTGTGTTTTTTTACAGAGAAATAAGAATTTTAAGGTATGATTCATTTGACCTATTAGACAACTTCAAAATTAAATTAATCATGCCTTAGATTTTATTAATTTCATCTCCAGTGACTTCTGAGACAACTAAAGGATTCCAGGGCAACCAACTTAGATACACAGGTCTACACTGTAGACAAATTAAAAACAAACTAAAACCACTAAAGGTGATTATGAATTTATGATTATGATTAGGGCCATTGACCCTAATTTAAGACAACAGTGAGAAAGACAAGTAAACTAATATGATATTTTGGGCACTGCACCAGCAGAGTCAAAGAATGCAGGGCTAGTGTGCAAGACCATAGGAAGACCTCTGCTAGAATGGCATATCCAGCTGAAGCAGTGTTCCAGAAGGCTGAAATAAATCTCAAACAGGCACAGAAAACAGTTCTTGTATGGGGGGCTGCTACTGGAAAGCAGGAGTAGGGACACTATCAGTAACAGTGGCTAAGGGAAAGGAGATCTAAACTCAGATACAAGTATTTTTCCTTGGAGAGGGGTAAGATTCAAAGAGGACAATACAGGATATGTTCTTTATTGCAAGAGGTAGGATGAATTACTATAATTGCAGTAAAAGCAAGTGATCAGCATTTTGCCTTAAACAATTTAAATATACTTAAATACCAACAAATACAGATCAAAGGCAGTAAAGACACTAACTATGTGTCTTTGTAGCTTGTGGGTATATTAAATGCTCAGCTTACTGCTCTACACATTTTATCACCTTGTTTGTAATACTTCGCTAAACTATACATGGCCTAAATTGGGATATCAAATGGTGTCTTGTTTTACTACATGTTACAGCTTTATTTTGCTTTGAGAATGATATTCAATAAAATCTCTCATCTGACTTTTCCCCACAACAAAGTATTTCTCTAATGCTAGTATATATCACGAAAGCAGAATTGCCTTTTTATAGCACTTTGTACCACAATTGTGCTGTTTGGTAAATATATTCACAAAAGTAACAAATGGTTTCTAATTTCAAGAAGGAACTGGTAGAGATCAGTAAATAGATATAGAAGCATTCATACATTTTATGTAGCATATAAAAAAAAAATAGGTATGCACAAAGACAAAACCCACAAGCAAAATGCATGAGACAAAGTTGCTTATTAAAAACTACTAAAGGAACCAAGCAATGGCCTCCTTCAATTTTCAGTGTTGTCAAACTAATTTAACTCAGGCATGTCTTTCTTAAGGATCTGTGTTTAATTAACGCATCTGGAGCTGCTTTGAACTTTGGAAGACACTTTGGCCTGACTGATAGGAAAAGGCTACCTCTTCAGGTTCTCTTGTGATACCTTGCATACTGTTACGACAGAGCATGGGACACAATGTTGAATATTGCACACATAAATGTCATAGTAAATCCAGATGGCTTCTAATTCTGCCCATAATCATGCATTGTTCTCACTTGTTCTGTGCAGTCATTAGGATAAATGTGGTTTGTATAAAGCAGCATGTTGGGCTGGTTGCCATTCAAACTGCAAACGGGCTTTAAGAGTCTCCATTACCTATGGACATGTTTCAAACACTGGGGACATGAGGTAGAGGTCAGGGAGCTCAGAAAAGACTGAATGTTTGCTTCTTCCTCTTTCATCTTTAAATTAGAATGAAGCTCTTGAGAAAACAGGCGGCCTTTAGAATAATTTCCTTCCACTAAAAAGAATTGCATATATATGCAAGAAACTTGGAAATAATAACTGATTATTTGTAAATTTTTAATAACCATCCTAGTCCTGAGTAAGTCAATGAGACATGAAAACCGGTAAAATCACTGAATCTTTAAAAAATCTTGTTTTCAATCAGTGTCAGTAAAGACAGGATTAGAGATCAAGCTCTCTTTATCTTAACAAATATACTATCTTTATTACATTTTGTTTCCAAAGGTTATAGAGTTAGATCAACTTACATTTTTATAACAGCCTTTATTTTAATGCAATTCCAGCATTCTGTGCGCACAGAACCACTAAGTAAATAGTAGGTATTTTTGTCCTGAAATGCCACAATGTTTCTGGCAGAACATCAGATGCAAAGAACACCTTAAGCAACATGTTACCTTAAGAAAATGGAAGTGTTCAGGTCCAAAACTGCTAATCCAGAAAACCTGCTGATTTTGTGATGTGTTTACATTCTTTAGGTATTGCCTTGTTTAGTTTAGAAAGGCAGCTTTCTGGGTACACCCAGAACAGTTTTGGTTTCTAGCCCAGCAGCTAGGCACCTGCCAAAGCCTAAACCCCTGGGAAGACTAGCTACTTGAAAGACATGCTCACACACAAAAGTCTTAGCAACAAAGTGAAGATGCTGTCTTCCAGGAGGAGGCAGAACAATTTCAGATTCTATTAATGGCACCAGCATTTGGATCTACCAAAGTTCCAGGCCTCTTTTCATTCAAAAACCCAGAAAGTCAGCCTGTGTGTCTCACATTTGTTCAGGAGAGTTACGAGAGAAGTTGTATGATAATTTATCCCTTCCATTACTCAGAAAGTCAAATTAGCCTAACATTGTGCCCCCTTTTTTTTTTCTGAAAATGCATTACAGCAAAAAAGCTCCACCATGTCAACCTTAGAAATGCTTTGACCTTTGTCTCAACTAACCCATCTGTGCCCACCCACAGAAAGTCAGGCAGAGGCTTTCAGAAATGTCCTGCCATTTACTCTGGCTCCATGTTGTTTTGCATCAGCTTTTGTTGATTATGGTGAGTGGATCTAAACCTACAACTGGTGAGATGATTCAGTATTACTCACTTGGAGAGCCATTGGTAATAATGTTGTAGTACAGCCCACTGCTGGACAAGGCTTTTATTTTGTTCTTGCTCCAATAATAACATGTAAGTCCTTTAAAGTCAATGAAATACTGAAGCAAACACCAAATTCTGCAAGGTGTTCTCCTAGCCCTTGCGAATAAAAACAAGACTTTTTATGCTAGGATTAAAAAAAAACCAACACAACAAAACACTCACAAAGAATAACAACTATGAGATATTAAAACATGATTTTGAAATTATTTTAGACTTGCTTGCAGAGACTGCTAACATCCTCAGTTAAAACAGACACATTTTACATTTTATCTGAGGTAAACAGTATATCAGCTTTACTTCTGAAAGGTGACAAGACCTTTTGTAAAAAGGCAGTGAAGCACCACTTTTAAGTGTCCTGCTTAATGTTTAAATCTTGTGGTTTTTATCAGTAGAAGTACAGTGCAGCAACAAATAAAATCAGTGTTAATTCTCATCTATGTCCTAAGACTGAAATTTCTTATAATTAATATTTCATAGATCGTGAAGATACATTTTTAAAGCACTTTGATCCATGTCTTCTTCTGAAAACCTGCGGAACAGTTTTTCAACTATGTTTTTCTTTTGTAAGAGCACGTTCCTCTGAAATGCACACTGTCTTAGAAAGAGGTTTCTTTCTCCATTTTCAGGACTGTACTTGGATGCTGTGATACATCTTGTCAAGTCAGCTCATTCATATTCCATTGACTTGCATGTTACAATGTAAAATGAATGTATGCTCCTTTTGGATTTTAAAAGGAAGATAATTCAACACAGTTGTGATGATACTGTGTGCAAGAAGGTAACACTTGCAATCCCAGAGTTAAATGGGAGACCAACAACTTAACCTGCTCAGTAACTTAAATGTTCATATACTATTTCAAGAAGCAAAGGACAGCAAACACAACGCAACATAAAGGATAGCTAGAATACTAATATAAGAAGGAATTACATGTTCAGGAAGAACAGGTAGGGAATGCAATTCAACAAGAACAGATGAGAAAAGCTGTACTTTAAAGGAATCGTAAAGGGCATGGATGCAGTATGAGACTCTCTAACTCTGCAGCAGTACAGAAAAGCAATGCAGAAAAAGATCTGGATGTTAGTGTGTAATCTCCTGATTAATATATTTCAACAGTGTCATGACGGCGAGGGAACAAAACAAAACGACTAACACAAAAGCGAGCCATGAAATGAGTACTGTCTCTGAGATACATGAAGCCATCATTTTGATTTCTATGCACAGCACTCAGATGCAGTGCAGTACCCAGTCTGGCACTTCAAAGAAGATGGGCACCAATTAGAATGGTTCCAGAGCAAAATGACAAACAGAACATGATTTGAGAGTAGAAAATTCAAAGAAAAAGGGATATATAGTTTAGCAGGGAGACAAACAGCGCAGCCATCTTCAAATACAGGACAGCTAAAAAGGAGAAGTTCCTCATATCTACTAGAAACAGATAAAGGAGTAATGGATTAGGTGACATAAAGGCTGACCAAAAAATAAGACTATTTAAGCTCTGAGATAGAATGCTTGGGGAAGTTGTGAAATCACTGTCCAAAGGAACTGCACAGGTATACCTGATTCTGCCTTCAGACAGGGAGAATGGGCCAAGTAACCAACTGCTTAAAGAGTGTTCTTGCCCTCTTTCTATGATTTCTGTGATCCTGCTCTGCCTCTAGCTCCTTCAAAGATGGAAGTGAAACGTGATATATCTCTGTCGTTACACGTAATGGCAGGCAAAAATGACAAGTAATATGTGTATAAGGGTAGAAGGCAGAAAGCTACACAAAGAAATACAGAAATTAATAAAATCAATCTCTCCAAACATTGTAATATACATCCCCATCAATACCTCTAGCATTTCTAAGTGATTTGATAACATAAGTCTCAATCTCTTGACTGTGTTATCAGTGTGATCCTGTATATTCTCTGAGCAGACAATGTATAAAGGAAGACAGATCAGCCCTTTGAATTGAAAATAAACTGTAATTTAAGTTAATGAAATTCATTAAAATAAATGTTTTGATTAATTTCCTATCGATAAGAAAATAAACCTCAATAACACAGGATATTCCAAACAATCTCCTCCTCTTTCTACCCTTTCCATTTCTTGAAAGGATCTATTGTGTAAGAAATAGAGGGAATACTTGTGATAAAACTATAGATGTTAATGCTGTAATAAAACACTGCAACCACTTAATCTAACCTAACACACTGTGTCAGGTGCGTGTCACTTCGCACTGTGCCCCACCAATTTATTTTTCCATCAATGACAAAAATTGCATCTTTGTTTCAGTTCCACATGTCATGCATTGCACTGTGATAATTTCCAGACTACCATTCTACAACATTAGTAGGCAGGTAGGTAGATTTGGGTACTCAAGAAACAGACCAGACAAAAGAATTTTTCTAATCACCCACAGCCACATCACCTCCCTTTTTCCTAAATAAGAACAATACATATGAAATATATTACATATGCCTGCAATATGAATTTATCTAAAGGCACGACATACTTCATTTTATCAAACAAATGATAAATTAATTTATTCTGTAATAAAGATTTCAGAATACAAGAAGAACCACAAAAAAAAATCACGCCCTTGACTAAGTCACCTCCAAATTTGACCCCAGGAAAAAGAAATCTATAAATTTTATTTTTAAATTTTAATCAAGGTTGTGTGCTTTAAAGGAGTTTTGTTTTAGGAATTTAAAACATGGTTCTTCCATTTCTTGCTGAAACTTCTTATCCATCTCAACATAAATCAAGACTATGCTTCATAATCAAGCTATGTCACAGAAAAAAGTTATGCCTAGAACATTTGCCATTTATGTTTTTGTCTTAATACATTTGAGTTTTCTAAGTATACTCATTCTTAATAAAATTTCTGATTGTATTGCTTAAAAGAAAAATTATTTAGCATTAAAATTTAGTTATTCTTTTAAACATCTTGATCCACATAACAGTCACAAAAGGTAAGAATATATTATTATCCTACTTTATCCAGAGGGAAAACTGAGGTAAGGGAATTTAATCACTCACCCAGTGCCCCCCCGCCTGAAATAAGACCATGACTCTGTACCTCAGGCATGCCATTTAATTTTAAAAGACTATAGGATTTAGACATCTGACTCAAAGCAGTCTTACCATTTGTCTGGGAATTTATGTTACATCAGAAAGTGCTAGATCTGTGCTCCCTGAAAGCCTATGTATGATTACCTATTGGCCTTCAAAACATTTCAAAACACAGAGAAAGAGAAAAAATATTCAGTAGATACTTAATATATCACCACATCCAAAAGCAATTACCTAGCAAGCTGTCAGGCACAGATTTATATTGACACAAGAAAAAGTAAAATAGTCTTTAACATTTCTGACAGTGCAGTATCTTTGCTCAACCAGTCCTATGATAGAGTGTTAGAAGTATCCCAGAGAAATACAAAATTGTGTTGGCACAGCTGATTTTGAAGAGTTTTCTCTATCTCTTGTTATTCTACTCCAGTTCCCTCACTTCCTGTACATTTGGCATGGTTAAACAAACATAAGACATACCTTAATTGTACTAGTGTGTGCACCAGGATATTCTTTTTCCTCCAGTGTTGACCAACGTTGTATAAATTTTGACACCAGAGGATCATCATAGTCAACTATCTGAAATCCTGAGACATTAGCTCCTCCAAACTGAATTTTTGACAAATCTCCATCAGTAAATCCCTGGGCACAGAAAACATCATGTCTGTTACTCCAATAGTTTTGGCAGATCTCTCAATAGTGTATACACAGAGTTACCATATGACTTGTACTGCAGAAGTCCACATTTTCCTCAGACAGGATCCAAATTTAATTCCTGGGCTGCCAGGATTAAGTCATCAGCTCTGCAAGCCAGCAACACCTTTTACTGGACATACACATTTATAGAGCAATGGCTTAATGGACCTGTGCTTGCCAGTTACTTTCCTAAACAATCCTGTTAATTTCAATGGGACTGCTTAAATGAGAAAGGGAACACTGACATGAGTAACAGTTAGGCAAGCAAGTTTTAGCCAGGAATAGTTATAGCCACAGTTGCATCCTCTTTTTGCTAGGAACACTAAAACATGTAGAAGGACTTTCCATCTCCCCCTGCCTCCTTCCTCTGGCATAAAGAACTACTTTGGATTCCTATAAATAGTACATATGTTTTGCATTCCATGTTCTGTGTTTTAAATTGCCCTAAATAACCATACAAATGAATTTACATGAAATACTTATTTCAGACACTTCAGTTTAAATGAATGCTCTGAGTGAACACAGGAAGTAGAAGCAACTTCAAACCACACTATCAGAAGTTGCTACAATTGCTATATTAGGTGCCCTTTACATATTACATATTAATGATGTGCTGTTGCACACTAATACTGACACTTCTACAGGGATCATGAAACTTTCTTAAATGCTATTGGGAGCTTGACATTTGAATAGGAACATTTATTGTCTACTTTAACCTCTCTTCATGTATCAGAATGTTTTATTCTTAAAATAGATCAATTTCTTGATTGACTGATCAGACTGGAGGAAATTATTACAGTCAAGAAAAAAACCACAACAGCTGTGAAGAAACATTCAGTGAAGAAGAAAGGATATGATCAAGGAGTAGAGAAGTTTTCTTTCCGACAGCAAAATGCAGTTTTAAAATCACTGCCACATACGTTCTATGATATTATACAAAAGGTGACAATATTAGCATTTAAGCTGTATAAATCTGAAGGAAGCAAATATTATATTAAACAGCTTTAAAAGAAAGAATTCAATAAGTTTGAGATCTTAAGAGTTTACTGTTACAAATATAAAAGCAATGGCTAAACAGCAACCAGTTAACATAATGAAATACACTGGGCATCTTTTCTGAAATGGTTATCTTCCTTAAGACTTTAAGTACTATTTACAAAGCAAACGCAATGCAAAATACACGTCTAATGGGATTTTTCAGATTTTGTAAGACTTTTATGCTTGCTTTGTATTTATTAACTAATTTTTAGGATAAAGAAATTAAGGTACTGATATTCACAAAAAATGAAACCCCACTGTTCTGCTTTAAGAGGCCTTTAGAGCATAAGGCTTCTTCACACCTGTGTAACAACACAGGATTCTTCAGAATACTGCCTGCCTGGAGGGGGGAAGCGTTTAGATGAAAGATTGGGAAGAGACAGGGGTTATGTCTGAAGCACGATATACACATTTGTTCTGTTTCCTCAGGCCCCTCAAAAGACTACAGAAGATTGAGTGCAAATTACAGCACTTTGGGCCCTGCTGGAATTTATATCAAATGCTATCACAATCCAACAATAAATGATGAAGAAAATGATTTAGTGATGCTCATACCATGCAAACCCCAAAACTTTTTTCTGGAACAGAGTAACTCAGATTCAAGCCCACAGAATTTGCCTTATCTGTTACAAAAAAACAATGGATTAGATTCTCTAGCTTCAGTAAATAAGCATGATTGACTCTAATGTCAGCAAAATGGCCCTTCATGTTTAGAGACAATTGAAAAAAAAAATTACCTTGATAAAATTTAGTGAGTTTCCTGAACTTTCCACCTTAAGGACACTATTAGCTATATAGTTTGATTACCTATGTTCAAGAAAAGATTAATGCAAACAAATTACCAAGCCAATCTGAGGAATGAAGATGTTTAAAGCTAAGACTCATGAGACTAGCAGAATGAAAGTTGAGAGTTATAATTTTTAAGTACTTTAGATGTGAAAGAAAAAACATCTGTTTACTGAATGACTGTATCAGCCTATAATGCAGAAAGATATTCTTCTGATTTCTGCATCCTACCTTTCTAAAGTTTGTAGAAAAAGGGATAAAGATCTACTGAAGGTGGTGAGTAACCTTTACTCCCATTGATGGGAATATCACAGGAGGCATTAAAACCCTGAAAAGACTCAACCGACAAAACAAATACCATCTCAACACATGCATTCATTTAGCAAGAATAAAGCCATTTAGTTTTCTCATAGTTTTTAAAATGCATTTTAAAAAAAATACTAGTTGCTTCCATAAACAGTTAAATGAGTAATAAAGGTATTTGACATTTTAAAAATGCTTACCAGATTTGCAATGATATAATGGTATCCTTTAACATGTTTACCAATTGTGATAACCTGTAAAAAGAAGAAATACCCTCATAATGGAGAACGTTCAACAGATACATGGACTGAGACTTAAAAACTACGAAGTACAGTATGATGTAAAAGCTAGTTATAAGCTTTACGAGATGCAACTGTGAGTTTGGTGCTTTACTTTCCACTTAATGCACCATTGAACACACTCTCCGCTGGTGGAAATTAGCCATGAAGTTCAGCTCCCAGGATCTCTAAACAGAGGAGCTGAATGCTAGTCACTATGCTGTGTATTAAAGGCACAACCTGGACAGGAGGAAATGGGCATCATGCAGTAGAAGCACTGTGCCTCAGAGATTCCTGCTTAGATCCTGCTTGCTTTGTAGCAGAATTTTAACAGTCCTTGCACTAGAAAATGTTTAAAAGCCCACTGACATTAATGAAAGCATCCGCATTATAAGGAAGTCTTTTAAAGTTCTAATTGTTTATTGCCCTAAGGCTTCCTCACAATCTCTCTAAAAGCCAGCTAGTGGTTTCTCAGCAGTCTCCACTGGCAGGCATGTGGCATAGATTCTTCTCCCAAATAAACCTAATTAGGATGTTGTCTGCATGGGGGATGTTAGTATTTTGAAGGAAAACACTTCTCCACAGAACAGATATGGGAGATAAGAGGACTCTAGAGGTTTCTTCCATCTTCTGAACAATGAGAGAAATTTAAGAGAGGATGATTAATTTATTTCCTCATTTAACATATAACTGAAATATTCAGAATAGTTATTCTGTAACATATCAGACTAGTAGTGAGCAACGTTCCCCATACTTGCTTTAATGAAGTTACAGGAATACCACTGAAGGCAGTGTTTAAGTTTTATATTACTAGAGTTTAAGACTGAGAGGGATCACATTACATAGACCACAGAAGTTATTAAATTATGCCACTTTTAAGCTTAATGTAGACATGATATATGAACATAATTATTCTAAAACAGTTCCTTGGTTCAGACTACTTAAAACTCACTACTTATCAAAAGGTTTAAGATGTTTTTCTTATGCAGTTGCTGATTCCAAAGAAGTGTCAGTTAGACCAAATGAATTAGCTCTTCTGCCTAAAATGTTTTTTTGTCATTAGTATCTAAGAAAACAACCAGCAGCTGCAAGCTTCAGATCAACTGTTAGTAACTCTGCTCTGACTGCTACTGGATAGTACTTCATTAGTTCAGCTTTCTAAAACATGACCCTGTGCTACTCATCTATAGGAGCATTAAGAATGCTGCCAGTTAAAACCCTGAGAAGACTCAGTGGCTCCAAAAGCCTTGATGAAGGAGCTGTGGACAGAAAAGGTATTCAACAGAGTCACTAGTTTAGACTAGCATCTCAAGCAGGAATAGACAAGAAGTGGCAGTAATTGCACAGCTGCCCAAAGGGTGTTACCAGGGGAAAATGAGATTCTGCAAAGAAAGCTGGCTGAGAAGAGGTAGGGGCTATAGAATGAAGAGCATGCTAACACTGAACTGGCAAATCAGAGAAGAGGAATATAAACCAGTCTTAGAAAAGCTGGGGAACCAAAATATTTTTTAACTTCACTTTTTATATAAATGACTGAAATCTGGAAGAGAAACTGAGACAAAAAACAGAATCATGAAGCAATTTTGCAAACTCGTTGTGTGTCTACACAAAGATCCAAGGGCCATGGAGTGTATCTGGGCAAACCTGATGTTGCCACCACAGCTTAGAAAGTCAGTGAGATAAATCAAAGCACTACAATGTAAATTTTGCTCAGGAATGGAAAACAAATTAGAAAGTAAAGAAGATGCTGTTCTGTATATTAAGAATGCAAGTAATACTTCAGTATTCAAGAGCAATCTGATCAACAGAAAGCCTGTTGCACGTCTCTCAGTAAAAAATACATAGAAAAAGAAAATGGATAATGATACTGAAGAGTCTACTTCATGCACCATGACAAAAAGAAGGAAATTATTGATGGTTGTTTAGGGGCAGGAATTAAAAGAACTTTTAAAATAATAGATCTGGCAGCAAAGCAAGATCTGAAGTACAAATTCTGCTTTTACAAAAGTAAATCAGAAGAACACACTCCAAGGATACTCATAGGACAAGTAATCCTTTGTTCAGTAGACACCTTCATTTTAAGAGATGGAAAAAGTAATAGAGAAATGGTTATTTTAGGTTTTATTTTACACTACTTGAAAATTGAGAGATTCCTTTCTGTGTAAGGAAGCAAAGTTAACAGAAACAGTGTGTAAGGATAATGGACTTAAAAACTGAAGAAACCTTGAGGCTAAACCCATATGAAACATCTGACAGCAGTGTAAGAGACCGTATTCTAGGACACAGCAGAAAACTATTTAGAGGACAACAACTAATTGGAATTAACTGACCTGTGTGATTGATCCACAGTTATCTAGAATTATTCAGTAACTTAGAAATCAAATCAGCAAAAACAAGTTTATCCATCTGTATCCTTAAGGAGTATCACACGTCTGTGGGGATAGGCTAAGAAAAAATAAGCTAGGACTCAAAACAAGGTGGAATCCATCAAATGGATATCCCACAATATCCCACAGTTGCAATAAAAATAAGATGACAAAGAAAGTAATAGGTCTATTACTAAATAAACAAATATAGCAAAAATGAGTGGTAACTAAAGCATAAATAGAGTTCTTGTCTTTAAAAGTTATAAAAGGAGAAATTGATGTCAAATACAGTCATTTGAAATCTCATATCAGGGAAGATATTATGAGTATTACATCCCTAATTCTAAAAGAATCTGCAGGATAAGATAATAATCAGATAATATTATAGTCTTGTCAAGATCAAAATACGCCAAAACAAACCTTCCTTTCTCTGACAGGATAGCTAGCCTGATGGATAACGAGAAAATGGCAGATCTGACATATCTTGAGTCTAATAAGGCTTTTGTCCTGTATGACATCATTACAAACTCTTACAGGAACACAGACAAGTCACTGTAAGGTAAATGAACAACTGTTTATAAAGCCACGCAGAACCAGCTGAAGACAATCTGCAAGTACTGTTTCTCTCAAGCATTGTTCTACTCAGTGCATTTCTTGACATGGATAATAAGACAGAAAATATGATTTGAAAAAACTACAGATGATAGGGAGCTTGCAAATGCTCTAGAGAACAAGATCAAATTCAAACAGATCTTGGAAATTAGAGAAACACTTTGTGGGTATGTATTCCAATTAAAACTGACACAATGTGCTCCCCATTTAGGACTCCGCTCATTGCTTGAGCCTTTCCAAAATCATAGAAAATGTATTAACTTAAAAACCTTCATAACAAAGATCAAAATTAACAAGCCCTTAAAACAAGCTTAAAAACCAATACATCTACACTCTGATGATCTATCCCTACAGATACTGCACAGTCTCACATAGTCAAGCTCAAGCCAGCAGTGACCTATCCTTCTAGTTTTCCATTGTGCTCTGCATGCATGAAAGGAAGAAATAAGATACAAAGACAAGAAGACACCAGGATTGAAGAGGTGGATTTGAAGGTAATGCAATAATTTGAATCAAAGCACTGCGATGCTGTTGTAAAAAAAAAAAAAAAAAAAAAAAAAAAGACAAATAATACATGTGCAGGTAGAGAGAAGACATAATTTTCTGTTCTGTATAAAGCTCAGGAGCCTTAGCTGTGGAAAGCAACCAATTTTTGTTAACACACTTTAAGAAGGAGACAAACTGCAGAGAGACCCAAGGACAGTATGAATGACATAGAGCTTAGAAACATGAACTACAAAGGGAGTCAGAAGAAAAAGACAAGCTATTGATTTAGCCTTCCAAGATGTAAAAGGTTCTTGGAAAAAGTATTAGAAGTATAAAATACTTTCGAGGTATAAAGAGAACTAAGCCCTAGATGTAACTATTTATAATGCACCATATACAACAGTGTATCAACTACATATAATGTAGTATACTACTTAGGCTGTGAAATAGTCTGAACAAGATTTATTTTTATTTTTAATAATTACTATATAAAATCATCAAGAAAGAACTACCTTTCCTTTAAGGAGAGGGAGGGATTAAAGGATTAGTATGTTCTCTTTCTGCCTGATATATATGTAGTCCTCAATACCAATCTGTCACTTCCAAATGATACATAATAATCATAACAATAGGATCAAGAAAAATTTACTCATTACATTTACTTACAGAAAACAGCTAACTGCTGCCCCTGAGAAACAGAGAATAGCAAACCTGATCAACAATGTCGTTGACTTTATCACGCTCACAGTCCAAAATCACTCGCCTTTCCTTTTTCACCTCTAGATCTTGAAAGAGTGAACGGTAAGTTTCATCTTTTCTGTCATTGTTAATATTTCCTACGTTGATAGCGGTCACTTGCCATTTCTTTTCAGCAGCAGAATCCAGCACAGCCTGCAGTGTTGATAAGCCTAGTGAAGAACAGGAGAAAACAGAAGATATGAGTGACAAAGCTTCAGGAATAACAAGCTTCTAGAACATGATTTATGAGATTACTTATTTAAGATTTCCCTGTAACTTGTTTGACCTGTCACACGTTGTTAGGACTCAGAAATGAAGATATATCTGGGCCCGATCAGTTCTTATTGCATGAATTTCTATTTACATCACCACAAGGAATAAGGGTAAAAGCCTTATAAGGACAACCTTTTGGTTTTGCTTCAATCTCTTTCAGGATGGTATTTTGCCAGTTTCACTGATCCATTGCTCTAATTCCACATGATGGCAAAGAGGTTTTATAGAAGAAAGGTGATTAAATTATGGCAAGATGATCAGCTGCTTATTATGAAATGCTATTGAGCTGCCTTTGTACTCGGCACTTGAACAGTACTGTATTCAAACTCTGATCTCACTGAAGTCTATGGCAAAATTCTCATGTACTGCAGAGGTGCTAACAAGAGTTCTTATTTCTGTTGCCTACAAACATATCCTTGATTATGAAAGAAGCTGTGCCAAAACATATTTTTCCATATAGCTAAGTAGGCTCAATGCTAACACTTACAAGCATTTGACAGAAGTTTGCTTCCATTTTATCCTTTTGTCATATTCCTGCCAGGAAGCTGTAATGTCTGTACAGCTGCAACTGCCTACAGTATTTGTAAGATCAGTGAGGATTTTACCTCCCTGGTTTTCCCTTTCAAGGATTAAATAAAAGAGTACAGAAACATGAAAATTACTGCTGGAAATAAATTTCTGCTATACAACAAATACCACTTTAACAATTTCCAGGAGTACAGGAATTAGACTTGTTATGTTTTAAATTCCTTCCAGAGAATTCTACATAATTCTAGAGAGCTACTTTTAAGATAGCAGGTATTATTACAGAAAAAAAATAAAATTATACTTTCCCACAAAACAGTTAACATTTTTGCATGTTCATTTCCCCTGAAGGGGAAACACCAGGAGTAATTTCTTCAAGACAGATTTCTGACTGGATATGTCAAGTAAGCTTCAAGTTTAACTCTCATGAGAAAGAACGGTGGTTATGCCCATAAATGTAAAAATAAAGCACTAAGAATTAATTTGTCTCATAGTTGTAAATACATCATTAAGATTGGTCAGTGCTTAGCAATTCAGTTTTATCATAGAATCATATAATCATCAATGTTGGAAAGGACCTTAAAGATCATCAAGTTCCAACCCCCCAGCCATAAGTACTATACAAGACTGGTCATCAGCAAAGGTAGAAAATGCCAGGCTTCCAAAAGCATAAATTAAATTATTAGCAAAACTAGTCCTGGTTTCCTATGTTGTCTTTAGAGAAGACTGATTTGAAGCTTTGTATGTCAAGCAATTAATATTTATTTTAAAATAAAAGAAAATTGAAGTCCAAGGGTATACAAAAACTGTAACATGCTAAAGATAAATATGGAGAACTCATGCTAAAAGGAAAAAAAAAAAATAATGTAAGCAAACAAAAAGATATAGGGTTTATCTTAAAACATGACAAGGTACTAAAATAAGCCTGTACCTCAAATTAATGTTTTAAATTATAATTTAAATTAATTTAAAAAACAAACTGAAATTAGTATGATTTGAATCAACATTCCAGATCTCCTTTAGATTTCAAGTCCTCTAGTCTGCCTATATGACTCTTCTGAGTTAAACAGAATCTCAGTTAGACATAAATTAATAAAGTCTATTAATGTTAATACTATCTGTTACAAAGTGTTTCTGTAATTTACTCTGTGATCTTCCATTTTTCTTAGGTACTACATTTTCCTCAGGTGCTCTCTGAAGAAATCTCAAATGGCTGCCTGGATTTCATACTTTTTACAGGTCATAGATTTGTCACCCCCATAGAGTTTAGTTTTTTTCCGATAGCAACAAGAGATTGCAAAAGAACAAAAAAAACCACATTCACAGCAGTACTTCTCTGGACATGGAAGTATCTGGAGTGTGGTAACAGAAGTGGGACTCTGCAGAGGAAACTCCAACAGCTTCAGGTCCTTTAACTGCAGCAATGCTTTTATTTGGGAACCTCATGTGCTTGAATCTCTCTTGGTTATCATGAGAGACACTCTAAATTCAGTGAGGTCTGAAAAGGAGGACTGAACAGACACCAAGTAAATTAGCAATTCTGTTACAGATAAAATCCTCCGTGTCACTGCTTTTTCTAAATCCCACTGTTTCGTACTGGCAACACAAAGGAAACAAGGAAGATAAAGGACATTAATCCACACTATATGAGAGTGATGGCCATACTAAGGCACTAGCAGCCTGAACATGCATATATTTAATGGCCTTACTTCTTATAGACAGGAATGAGATACAAAATTGCCCTGCACTTCAACCAGTCAGCTCCTAACCACAAAGGAGCTGTTAAAGTGGCAATAAATTATTCTTTTGGAATAAATAATTGAACTAATTCCTATTAGCTTTCACAGGTTCCATGCAGTGTAAGTCTCTCCGCCTTTTTTATCTCACTCCTGAAGGTGGAATATTTTAAATTATATATGTAATTCCTTAAATATACATCACTGTCACTACATCAACACTTATGCAAGCTTGTTTATAGAAATTGAGGACACTGTGTATTCAATGTTTGATGTCAGTATTGCTGGCTACATAATGTAGTATGTATGACTCTGCAGGTTAACCTTGTGCAATCAGTAGGAGCACTGGGAAGCAATGATTTACTCAACATAAAGGTAGGAGTTTCATGCCTTGGAGCTTGTTATCACTGGGGTGCCTTGCCACCATTAAAACAAAGAAACACATTTTTTAAAGGCACATGTAAAGGATGACTACAAATAAGAATTTCACGCTGTTAGTCCTGTCCAGATTCTGCCAGTGTAGCTCACAAAAGAACTAGGTGTTTTTCAGTATCTCCTAAATATAAATCACACACAGGTCACATACCACACACTGCTAGGTGATTGACAGAATATTGGCTAAGCAAATAGTCTTACATTTCTAAAAAGGCAGTGAATGTTTCTGATTCTAATGTGAATTTGAAAAGGATCTGGCAAAGAAATTGGCACCGGGCTCACCAGCCCACATTACTGTTGGAAGCTACATGCCAGTATTAGTTATTCTAACTTTAGTGGTTACAATAGTTGAGGAGAAACCTTCAGCTTCCAAACAACAATGTATAAAATGGCATCAGAGGACATACAATCTATTGTCACCCTGTAATTCAACAAACTATGGTGTGGTATAACCATCCTTTACATCTAGTGCACCTTACCATTTAATGTGCACTTATTATTCAGCTCTGACCAATGAACATGCAGATGAGCCACAAAATAGCCTTTTTAAAGTGGACAGGAGAAGGCAGGAATAGAAAAGTTAGTCTAGGTGAGTAGAACCTGAAAATTATAATAATGGAATTCCAGAAAGGGCATTAAAAAAACCCCCTACTTCTGTATAATGCTGCTTCTTCTCAGAAAGCTAATTAATATACAGCAATTTGCAAGTGATTTTTCCCAGTTCATAAACTGTTATTATTACTACAGCCATAAAAGGGTATAGGACTTGAGAGGGCTGTACTGCAGAGTAAATTGCTCACAAGTCATGGATTTGGGTTTATCAACAATAACAACAACAAAAGAAATACAAGCTCAACAGAGGAGAGGAACTCAAGTAATCAAAAGAAGACTCCAAATAAGCAGGGATTGGGTCCTGCTTGCTTCATGCCCAACTATAAATTTTGCATGTGTGGAGTAAATCTGTGATAGCAGACTGCCCTTCATACTCAAGATTTTTTTTCTCCTTACATGAGTCTCACAAAACAAAAAAGAAAAACTTCTAACAATACATACTATAAAAATTCCATTCTCGTTTAACAGTTTTGTTACTGTCCCAAAAACTCATTTCTAAATTTAAGTCTGCACTTGCTGCAGGTAAATACTTCTTTCCCTGTCCACTTTCCTAGTAACAATTCAGCATTTCAGTGAGATATATCTAACAAACAGCATACAGATAAAAACTACACATCTTACCTCTGTCACTGTCATATAAATATGCAAACTTGGTCCACTGATAGTATTCAATCAAGCTAAGAAGAGCTCCCTTGAGGTCAGGTCTCATCTGAATGACAAAGGGATGTGTTCCATCTGTTGGGAAGCTGGGAGTTATGAAGGAGACATGAAGAGTCCCACAGAATGATGTTATGGTATTTACAGACTTCTTGTCATAGAATCCAAAAATAGCAAAGACTCCTCTTGAAAACTGGGAGCAGACTAGGAGGGAGAAAAAACCAAGCAGTTAGGTGGGAGAATTTTTAAAAAATAATTTATTGAAAATTCTATTATGTATATATTTAGGAGAAATAATGAAATGTTGTGATCACATAGTAACAGGAGAAAAAGCTATACTCTGCTACAGAAATTATTATTTGTATTTAGTATTATCAATCAGTAATATAAAGCTTCTGCTAGAAAGAACAGAAAAAATCAGAGATGTGGTTCACACTCCTAGATAATTAATTTAGAAATAAAAATCACCAAGTTATTCTTAAATTCAAGGTATACATCAATGTCAGCAGTAATTTATAAAATGAGTGGCTATGACAACACAGCATTATGGAAATATGTAACTTTTTGTCATGCTAACAATAAATTTCTCTAAGGTCAGGACTCACTGAGTTTTTTGCAAAATACCTTAAATAAGTTTCCATTTGAAGGAAAATAAAACCAAAGGCAGAAGCAAATCTATCAACAGGAGAAAAGTTAAAAGTTGATTTACATTGAAACCCTTCCATTTCCAGCTGTCATTTAATTCCTGCTTTGTATGACTAAGCAAAAGCTGGTCTTTCTGGATGACACTTGCAGTCAGTCATGCTGCAGAAAGAATCATCTCAGGCATAAGTAACATGGTGATTATTCACTTAATATCACAGGAGAGAATTCCAGCCAATTGATGATGCTACCTACCACTATAGTCTGTGTAAGAATTACTGGGTTAGTCTCTTCTTCGACACTGCTACACTAGTGCATAAATTCTCAAATGAGCATACAGTAAGGAAATGTTCACCGTTGATTAATTCTCATTTATCACCTATGCATTATTTCCTTTGCTCATAATCAAGTCCCTTGAACAAGAGCTATGCTGACTAGAGAAAACATCTAGTCAGCCTCATTGAAGTCCCTGCTGTACCTGACCTGTTTAGAGATATAAATCATACTGTAATTGAACCTGATTTTGCACTGCTATTTAATGCACCGATCCCTGAATATAATCCACATAAGGGTAAAATTAAATATACTTGTTTTTAAATTTTCTCAGTTTTGAATTAATATAATCTTTTCTCTTTTAAAGTTATTGCATCTTTAATTATTTTTAAATAGCATCTCTTTATGCCTGTTATTATCCATTGCTATTCTCTTTTAATGGCTTTGCCCATCTATCTTTGCTAGTGTAGGCATCTCTCATCTTCTAATTTTTGCTGTACTCCAATTGAAAGCACTTGAACAGTATGGGTGAAATTCTAAGCCTGCCATTTTCAACAGTTAATACCTATGAATTTTAATTAGGTCAGAATTTCACCTCAGGTGAGAGAATGCAAGTGATTAAAAAACTTGATGAGCAATCTCCCTTTACTAAATTATGTGGCAGGTTTTCCAGGGCTTGATTACAAAATGGTCAGACCTCTTCCATTCAAGCTGGAAATTGTTATGTAAAGTTCCAGTATTCATCTCAAGAGTACTAAGGGTACAACACTTCTCACTTTGAAAGAAGGCCTCTGAAAAAGGCTGTGAATTTTCTGAATACCTTTTCTGTTTAAGTTACTTGAACTCCTTGTTCTACTCCAAATCGCTGTGCTCTGATGAGACAAAACCAACTAACTACCTCCCCACACACTCATGAACAATTGTTTCCCATCTGCAGTGAAAGCTAAATACTTGCAGAACTTAGTACAATAAAGGTGTTAATGTCTCATAATCCACCTTCACAAATGCACATAAAAATAAAGCACCAGTTTAGCTTTGGATCCCTAGGCGGGAATTCTGCAGAAGACTACTGGCACTCTACTGTGATCTTCTGTATTAAACCATTGTAATGCTGCATGCAAGGTAACAGAGACAGCAATAGTGTCATCCTCGGATCACTGAAAAACAAAAAAAAGTTTTATGTCAGTACTGCTGACTCCTAGAATGCTTTCACATCTCCTGTCACACTTACTGCACACCTTCAATCACCAGTCAGTGGTTTTAGGCATAGATGAAATATTGGTGCCTACAACAGCCAACAACTGGGGCCAACTGCCAGCAACAGAAAATCTGAAAACCACAGGTTGGTGGTGCCTTCTCAGAAGCAACACTGCCACCTCTAATAGGGAAAAACTGGCTCTCTGGAGCACTGTACTCCAGTCCATGACTCAGTTCTTTCACCATCCGTCCCTCCCCTACCTGACACAGGAGAGATCTGGACCTGTGAGGTCTCAGCTAAATGTCTTTGGGGTAACAAAGTTCAATCTGCCCATGCTGTTAGCAAATTTTAAACAAGGCTCTGTCCTGTCTCCTGAACTCATGTAACTAGATATCAACTTCCATTAAAAAAAACAATATAATTGGGGAAAAAAAGCCGAAACAACAAAAGAACACACCAAAAATAATCACAATTATTTGTGATGGCAATTAAAAAAAGCAAAAATTACTTAACACTAAGCTTCAAACATGATCTGTGCTCACACAGTAAGTCTGGCTGGTCTGGCATTCACTTTTCACACAGCAGCCCCACATAGTGCTGTCTTTTGGATTCATGGCCAAAACAGCATCACTAACACACCAACGTTTTAGCTATTGCTGAGCAGCACTTGCGCAACATTAAGGCTTTCTCTTTTTCTCTCTGCCATCCCAGTGAGTAGGCTTGGTATCATCAGCAAACTTCCTGAGAATACATTCAATCCCACTGTCCATATCTCCAATAAAGATGTTAAACAGCACTGGTCCCATCAGTCCTTACATGTACGTGTCTTCTGGGGAAGATGGGTAAATCTGGAATTTTCAGCTCCTCTCTTGCACAAATTGAGAGACAAGTACAAAGCATGACTTGTGCTGAATTCTACAAACACATGTACTCAATCCTGACAAATACTAAGATAAAAGCAAAAATATTTCATATTTGATATTTTAAAAATTATTAGGAAACCTGCCACACAGCTATAAACCCTCATTTAGTTTAACCAGGGCCTCTGGTTAAAACTCTTCCTAACACAAATCTTGAAATTAAGGACAAAACACTCATCAGCAAATACAAAGCTATGTGGGTCAGCCAAAAATTCAGGACCAACTTTAATCCAGGCAAACGTAAATTTTCATCAGCCTTGATCACAGCTGTACTCTGAAGAACCTCAGTGCTGTGCTTTTGTGTATGAAATTCCTCTAAAGATAAGCAGGGGGGCTCCTACACCATATAATAAAAACTTGCTAAAAATAAACATTTAGACTTTGTCTCGAGATAAATGCTTGCAATTGTTCTGGGGCATTAGGTCTCTCAGGAGCAGGAGGGAAAAGAAGTAATGTTACTTGTAAATATAAGTGATCTAGTGGATAATATAGAAAGTCCAATTGTTTTTGGCAGGGTGCCCACCTTAGACTAAGTTTACAGTCATTTTGTTATTGCCTGGATACATTTGTTTTAGAATGGTGAATCACAAGCTGTTCATAGTATTAGATTTTAAAAAAATCATGACAATTAGGACTCATAAGCCATTGAAACACAAAAGATCTATTTTATTAGACATTAGAACTGCCAGGATTAATTTATTTCAAGCTCTATATGTTTTGCTTTTCTTTGGATTTATGTTGTCCTTTCGAGAAACAGCTTATAGTCTACTTAGCAAAAAGAGGGTAAGAATATGTTAAGCTCATTTTGTGGTAACTTTTCTAGAGAGACTCAACTAGACAGTTAAATAACTGGGAATCCCAAGAAAAAGGATAAACAATTAAAGGTACCTGAGAAACAGTAATTCCCAGAAAGTTTCAATCTAGCTAAGAATTTAGTATTTTATATTTTACTTCTCCTTGTTCTCCTACTAACATAGTCAGGCAAAAACTTAACCCATGTTTTCTGGAACACTGAAAATGTGTCCTACTCTTTTCTTCCAAGAGCTAGGGGCCCAGATTTGTTTAACAACAAAACTAGCTTAGGCCTGCAATAAGAAATAGGTGCCTTGTCAGCAGAGTGCCAAAATTACTTGCTTAATTATTAATTCTTCCATTGTCAACTATACGCTTGTTTCTTCTTAGACCTCCTTTCTACCACAATGGGCTCATACCTTTCTCTCTTTCATACTTTCTCCATTTCACTGTCCTGTTTTGTCAATTAACTGTATAGGCAGGATAATCCAGTATTTAGCCCTGTGGCAGCAACTGGTTGTCCAAAACAAAGAAATGCAGCAACAGGCATTCTTTGCATCTCATCATCTTGCTCCCTTCCTGGAAGTCTTCAAGGCCAGGCTGGATGGCACCTTGAGCAACCTTATCTAGTGGGAGGTGTCCCTGTCCATGCAAGGGGGGGTTGAACTAGATGATCTTAAAGGTCACTTCCAACCCTAACCATTCCATGATTCTATAATCATATAGAACATATATCTGTGATGTATATCATCTTACACCTAAGATTCAAGAAGTGCCAGCTGAAGAGTATATTTGAAAATTCAAAATACATAAATATATAAATATTACAATGCACAACAAAGTGATGCCAGTTTAGGAATGACAACTCATTTGTGTGACTGAAGAACTGAATCTTTAGAGGCATAAAATCACTTAGAAATAGTTGTGTTTGATAAAAATGCTTAGAAACTATTCTGGATCAAGTCTTTCTAAGCCAAGTATTTCTTTCCAAAGGAAGAGTAATGAACCTAATAATTGTTTACATTCAGGGACAATTAAATTGGAAAAAGAGAATTACCAAAATGCTCACTTGAATTACTGAAACAAATGTCTACTAGTACCTGAGTATATGTAAGTTTCCCAGAAGTGTTATTATGACTACTAGCATTCTTTCAACTTTTCACAGTATTTGTGCATTTTTTATTTATATAAGAGTTTTGATACTTGGTTTCTGTCCAAAGATGAAAATGTAAAGTTACTGAGAAAGTGCATAAATGCTGTGCAGAATTAATGTGACTTTATATGTTACTTTATTACACTAAGTTGGTTTACTACAGTGCTAACAGTTTTAATATTAACACAGGCAAATATGTCCTCAGTGCATATTACTTAATCACATCCAATAGAGTACTCATTCTTAGAAGAGAAAGAGAACACAGCACAAGTGTAAAGAAAGAGTCAAGCACTGCCTCTGCAACAGAGGACTACAACACAAAGGAAAAACTTGTTGGTCTGAAAAGCTGGTAGATGAGAAGTGGCCAGGAACAAGACAAGGAAATCAAGTGCCCAGTTGGTAATTTCAGCTTCTGAAAGGCAACATTAAGAACAAGCAGACAGTAGAAAGGAACTATAAACAACAGATGGAATAAAAGTAGCAAAAAATAAGCGAGAACCACAGCTGCCAAAAAAAAAATCACGTATGATTGAAACTGTATCAGAAAATAGTTATGGAAATAAAAAAAGGGATTATTTCCAAAGAAATAATATTAAGAAAACTGCAGCATAGCAGAAAGCCTATTGTATATGCTTTAATAGACTAAATAATTTCTTTGTACTAACATTATATGTAAGCTGCATGGTCTGTTTCACCCGTTACAACCTGAATTGTTTGTTTAGAGATTGCAAAACCTAACTGAACTTTCCACACTGTATCATTAGCAAAAGTGGCTTTGATCATTTTGCAAAATTAGAGTCAAAACCTGGTTGCTGGAGCACGAAACAAGCTCAAAGACCAGAGGAGAGGCAGATTAATCTATTTCAACCAGTCAATCATACTTCACAGTGAGGAAAGAAACTTAGTGCCAATATGGAATATTTTAAGTGAGTACAAAAAGCCTTCAGGAAGTTAATGGCCATCTGTCAGGCAAGTACATGATGATATGGCACAGCTTCTCTATATGCTAATTCTGTAATAATGAAGGTAGTAAATAAGCATTATGTTCAGATTTAAACAACAGGTCAGAAAACTAGTCTGTTTCAATGACAGTTGCATTCAATTACATATTGCTTGGCTGTGTAATGTTAGAGCTTGAGAATCTTTTTCATTGCTCGGACAATTACCATGAGGCAAAAGAAATTACTGCAGACATGGCCGAAAGAACCATGTTAAACAATTATGTTTTTGTGAATAAAATGAGGTTCCTATAATAAAACAAAAATGCAATGCAAATCTTCTCATCAAAAAAATAGCTCATGTTCCATACAATTCTTACACAGCTCTTTCCAGAACTGTTAGGATCATAATGTATTTTATGTCAACATCCATTACCGCCAGCTGAAGGAGATACAATGCTTCCTGAATTCTAAATCTGGTGACCTGGTATCTCTGTTAAATAATAGAAATAAAACTTTATCTTGTCTCCAAAATCAGAACATTCTTCAGGAAGCGTCCCTCCCCTGTCTGCCTTCCTTCCCTCCTCCCACCACCTCAAATAAAACCCATGCTGTTTTCACTAGAGTACATTAAATTTAATTAATTTCTTTCCTACAAATGTAAGAACTCATCTTGCAAATCTGCCTGTCCATCGTTCTGTGTGTCACAGTTTAACACTGTGCCAGCAATCAAACTAACGACAATAAGGTCTAGCCCCTTTCCCTCCCACCCAGATAGGGAAAGGAGAGAGAGAATAATGAGAGAGACTCTCTGGATTAAAAACTAAACTTGACAACTTTAATTAAATACTAGTGCTAAAAGAAAATATGTACAAATATGTATAAACATGTGCAGGAGTCCACAAAACCCCAATCCCCCCTTCACCCCCAGCAACTCTCATGGCACTCCCCTGAGCCACTGGGCAGACCTGAAAAATTTCTGGACCACTTCCGGAGCTAGCAGCAAAGCAAAGAGGAGCTAAGGGTAGAGAGAGAAGGGTCAGGAACACACAGGCTTAGGGATCAATGGAGGTGGATAGATGGGAGTCTTTCTTGGATGCCAGGCATGGACGAAGAGAGCTTGACTGCTGTGATCCCTTAATTTATGCCGAATATGACATGTATGGGATGGAATACTCTGTTTGGACAATTCTGGTCGCCTGTCTACTCTGCTCCTCCATATGGGAGGGTTGTAGATGTGACCCTTCTTCTGCTCCTTTAATGTCTGAAACAGGAGATATGACAAGCACAGCAAAGTGGTTTTGGTCTCT
This sequence comes from Chaetura pelagica, assembly GCF_000747805.2. Lineage (NCBI taxonomy): Eukaryota > Metazoa > Chordata > Aves > Apodiformes > Apodidae > Chaetura > Chaetura pelagica. The sequence continues at coordinate 3,988,832 of NW_009952973.1, read as the reverse complement.
AGCAGTAACTATGAACATCAAGCATTATCATTCCACCAGCTGGAAAACTTGCTCTTACTTTCAGCAAGAATGCTGCTTAGAAGAGCACCCACTGAAGAAAAAAAATAAAAAAAAATAAAAAAATCAGTCGAAAAAAACCTGGCTTTATCCTGGCTCCAACCAGAACACCATGTTTGTACCTTTCCCAACAATAATAACCTTGCAGTAACACAAAACTCTTAGTGTCTGACACAGTATTAGCTCCTAGATGTAGAAGCAGGTAATCAATTCTAAGAAGAGACTACCTGCTTTTCAGACCCATGTTGCAAGTCATGGAGAAATCAGCTCTTTCAGGGTGAGGCTCTTAATTTGAGCAATCAGCATAATTCTACCGAATGTAACAGATCCAATATAATTTATCACAAATTAAATTTTAAAAAAGAAAAAGGTAGCTCACTATTTAACATGATCATCTTCAAAAAACTTTTCAAACCAAAAATGTTGATACAATGGAACACTCATTATCTCCTCTTCCCCTTCATCAGCATTGCTGGTAGCATCCCTTTTCTACATTTCATTAAACTCATCATCTTTCAGTTGCCAAGAAAACATCATTGTGTAAAATGGAGCATTTGAAAACTTGTTAAAGGACTTGAAAAGGGATAAAATTAACTTGGTTGGTGCAAATACTTTTTGTTAAAATAGCAGCAGGTTTGGATTGAATTTGTGAAACTTAATTTTTCTTTCCTTGAGCAAGAAGAGCCAACAATCACTCCTGGACAGATTGCCTAACATTGCCTGAGAATACCTTACACTATCTAAAAGGAAACATGATTTCATGCCCAAGTTTCACTGTTAGAAGGATATGGATAGCTACAGGACTCTTAAGGCTGACTCATAAAAGCACTAAAAAAAAATTTAAAAATTCACAAATTTTAAGGAAACTGCAGTAAGGAATAAGAGGACTTCCTGAGTCAGAGAATGTATGTAAGTGAAAATGTGTATGTATGTATGTATGTAAGTGAAAATATGTAAGTGATCTGTTACTCTCAGAAGACTTTATACTACATTTTTAAAGGAACAAACTGTTATTCTCCAACTGGCCACTTCTGACCTGCCATACAAACCATTCTGAGAAAGTCAAGACATTTGTTGCTTACATATCTCTCTCCGAAATGATGCAACTGGGAGACTTCATTCCCCCAACACAGTACAGCCTACAGCTTATCACTTCAGCACAGCTAGCACTGTAGCACACAGCTTTACTGCAAAGACATGCCATACCCATCTCAAGGTCTCAGTCAATCTAGATGCCTGAACCTGATTTTAAGCTAAAACATTTAAGTAAAAATTCTGGCATAAACATATCTCTGTAGAGAATAATATCTCACACAATCTAATGATTAAAATGTAAAAATAAGCAAGATGAGATTCAGTTTTCAACACTGTCTTGGGTCTAACAGCTCCTGCCCCTCATAGGAAAAATGACTGGCCTCTTCCATCTGCAAGAACTTCTGCCCAGCATTGTTCCAACCTAAAACCACTGACCGACAAAGGGTGGCTTATACTTTACTTGTGATTTTTCAGTGGCTTTTTAGGCTGCACTTCCAGACATAGTCTAATTTCCTGTAATGTTTTATGGATTTATGACATTCACTGAGATAATCGGCTGTTAACCTAACTGCTGCACTTTATTTGTATTTACAAATGGTCTAATACTCACTTCACCCACCATCCTATCTGCTTGCCTTTTTTTTTTCAATGACTGTAGAAATAACAGAAACATTATTTATCTGTGAAGTATCCAAATACCATTCAATAAACATTATTAGTAATACAAATCAGAAATGCAGCAAAATCCTCTTAATTATGACACCCTAATGAACAGATTTTGGTCCTAATTATTACTTTTTAATTAAGAGAAGCTATTCAAAAGTAAAACAGAATGAACAGCTTTAGAATGATAAAGTAAAATGAGAGTTCACTGCAAGCACAGGAAGAAAATTTAGATTCTTCACCTCTCTTTTCTTAGCTCCTTTGATCTTTAAAAATTTGATACACTTCAAAATATATTAAAAGTTTCTAACTTTTTAGCTCCTATTTAGGAAAATTGAGTTTAGCACTGGTGGAATAAATTCTTGTTAAATAAAACTTACAAAGATGTGATAAAGTATATCATTACCAGTTACCTTAACAAAGCAATGATTCACTCTTCAAAGTGGAAAATATTACAATATATGCTTGACCATGACTGAAACTACAGTTTCAGATTTTTTCCTCCTGTGTTCAGATCTCACAGGAGTAGGGCTAATTAGCTTAGGAGAAGTTTTACACTATTTAGGTTTTGCTTACATTACATGAGCTAATTTGAGCACCTATTTTGTATCAAACTAAAAATAAAGAGGAAACATGTCCAACACCTAAACCAGTGTGAAAACATGCTCCTACTCAGCCTTGTGATAGTGTCTAAGGGTCACAGACATACTATGTATGTTCTCTCACTATATCAAAGTTTTGCAGAGGCTTACAGGATTACTAGACTGGGCTTCATAAAATTATGCCATCTACACACTGCAACCGTTGTTTGTGTCGAGAGCCCAAGGAAAGACACTGTGTAACTTTATAGCTCCAAACTGCACCTCTTCCTTTAGCTGAACAAAGTAGATCTCAATGTCAGGAAATCACTGTGCATATCAGATCAGTAACTAATTTTTTGAAAATGAGCTTTTTCACCATAAGGATTTGGTTTTATGCTTTAAAATCTTATCATAATTTAACTGAGATAAACAATCATTAAAATATTTACCAACATAATTCAGTAAATACTACTAAGTAAATTTAATTTAGTAAAGCAAATAAAGCTTTGCAATTTCCCTTGCAAAGTCACCTGAAATTGACTGTTTATTAAGAGCTTCTAGGCAAATAATGGTCTTTTCCAGGCACATTTACATCACGACAATGAAAATCCACTTCTCCTTTGTATCAAATACCAGAAACAAGTATTCAGCGTAGCATTCTTCCAGAAAATTGCAGGTTGCTTCCAGAAAGCAGAATCAACTTAAAAGCTGCCAATGATAAACCCACTAGAAATAGATAACTACCATTAGGCAAGAAAAAATAAATAAATCAACAAACAAAACACCCGCACTGCAAATCAAAAGGCCAGACTAAGAATTTAGTTTGAATGTCCCAGCCACTTGAAAGACCATTTCATTGCAAATACTGTTCTCTGATAATTCATACTGTGCCTTTAACTATGTGTATGTTAGCAAGCAACGCACTGTCCAAGGAGCACATACATAGAATGGAAAGTTGATATTGAAGATTGCTTACATCTTACACATTTTACTTTGAGGTAACTTTAGGTCATTCCCATGGACTAAGTGCCCACTAGCAGTCTGAGTGCATCAGTGGAATTCCAGAAACACATCCTCCTGTTGAGCTTAATCCAAAATAATGTGTTCCTTGTGCTCCTAAACCACTCCATAAATGAGAAGCAAGTAGTAGAATCAGAGCTGATTAGAAAATTTCCTTCAAAAAAACATTCTTAATCCACACTGATTCAACTTAGGTGCAAGCACCCGTGTATTCTCAGCAGGCATGAAAAACATGCTTCCATTTGGACTGCAGTAAAATTTGCTGTGATGGCATGCCATTGGAACTGGTTATGCTGGGTTGTACAAATTTAGTGTCAATCAAGTATTTTGGGTTCTTTCATTGATAATGTTCTAAAAATGAGTCAATTCCAAGAACAGAAATATATTTTCTTCAAGTCTTATTTAACTGCTTGAACAGTTAATTTTTACACTGATACATGAACAGCTTACACCAGCTCTCTCCTCCCCCCAAAAACAACCCAAAAGATACTTTACTTACCCAAGGTGTTGGCACCTTGCACACTCCTACCATTAGTGTTTTGTTTAAAGTCCTAGTTGACTGAAATAATCCTAAATGCATCAAAGAAATGTATCAAAGAAATGCAGTCCTAAATGCATCTTCCCAAAGAAATACTACCTCTCTTCACTATTTATGAAAACTCATGCCTTTCAAAAACATGTAATGATTTGAGTGGATTGTGAACACTAGGCACTAGCAAAACACAGTAAATAATGCTGTAGATCTTGTCGCCTGACTTGTTTTACTTACAAGTGGCTATTTAAAATTTCTAGCACAAGTCAGCTGGAGCAGTTGGTGTGCATTGCAGAGAGAGTAGTCCAGTCTTGAATAATTAGACATCAGAGCTATAAAACACAACGAAGCTGCTACAGTTTAGGAAACTACTGTGCATCAGCTCTACTAACATCTTCTGTTACTTTTGGAAAATCAAAATGGTTTTATTTGTACACTGTTTCTTTCCTCCTCATACAAATAGCAGAATGATAAAGTTTTGAATGACAGAGGCACTGTTCTTTCACTGATGAAGAACCTAAATGTCACAGCTAAGAAATAACAGCTTGATCAACTGCTGAAGTTCCAAGTTAAATAGCTAAGACCTTTTGCTTTATCCTAATACTGAAGGGAAGAACATATTTTCTAGTGTTTCCCCTACTTGAAATTCAGTGGCTATTTCAAATTTTGGATAATATAGTTGGGCAGTTTGTATGCTTGTCTGTTTTGGTATTTTTCCATAGTTAGATCAGGAAAAAAGACTTGGATTATTCGAAATTATTATTAAAAATATTATTTATCTCTGTAAGCCACCCTTACTGTATTTAACTGAAATGCCACTTATATTATGATAATTTTGTTTGGAGTAATCTAGCATCTTGCATTGTTTGCCTGGAGTAATCAGCTTTTTCACATCCAGCACCAGGCTTTTAAAATAGCTTCTATAAATGCACCTGATCAGCATGTAATGCAGTAAAATACAGCATTTTGTAGCATATGGCATGCAAAGCAGTGAAGTGAAGGGTATGCCTAGATCTCAGCTGTGGCATGCCACCTAGTTTGCTCCATAATACTTATTTAACCATATGGCTCATCCTAGGTGGTGAGCCACCAGTAAAGCACAGGTGTGTATTCTTTCACTTGAATTCATGATGTAAAGCTCATTGACAGTGATATAAGCCATAGAACAAGGATGATGCATTTAAAGTCAAATTTACAGTGTCTGACTACCAGCAAATGGGTTCTCCAACTTCCTCTGAAAAAGTCATAACTATAGAATCAAAATCTCATTTATTCTGGTTCATTTTCAGTGAGGCAAACCCGAAAATTTAATTTAAGCAGGTTTCCCAAGTCTTGGCTCTTATTTCAGAACTGCTCTCCCTGTGAACGAAGATCCTCTCCATTAACACATTCTTTACCCCTTGCTTTCCACCTAGCTAGACAGATCTGTTTCAATAAGTCCTCTGAGCTCAATAGGCTTTGTCCTTAAAAGGGACAGAAAGACTTCTGTATTTCAAATGCTGCTAATTTGTTACAGTATCACAGGTACCCTCTAAAGCTTCATAAATCAGAAAAGGCTCAAACTCACGACTTTTTTGCTGCTCTCTATATTAAGGCATGCTAAAAATGTTGCAGATCATCTAGCTGAATCTATTATATAAACCAGTATTGGGATTTTTTTTGTTCTCCCCTGCTCTTTCACATTTTCATCAAACATCCTTTTTAGGAGGTACTGTGAAATGCCCTGAAAACTACAAGTGCCTTAGTTCATCCTCTATGAAACATGGTAAACAGGGAAAGCCAATTTCAGATTTCTGAGCAAAGCTGGTGTTTCAGTACCTGAAAATAAATTGAAAATATTTGCAAGAACCACACTTTTAGCACGCAAACATATGAAATACAGTAACAGCTTAATCTTATTCTCACTGGAGTCATTGAAAGTTTTGCTATTTGGTATTTATTGAAATAGGGAGCAGATCAAACACGAGAAGCTTAATAATCCATGCTCACTCACCATTGTGCAAATAGCACTAGATTAATTCAAGGCACCACTGTAACATACAGAACAGCCCTGTGCAGAAAAAAGTGAAGCCTCACTCTTCAGAAGGATGGAAAATTTTTCTACCACAGAAACCCTTGGAACTCATGCCTCAGTGTGCCAGTGCTAGTGAAAGAGCTACAGGATGGGGCCCTGTGCTTAACACATCCTCAGCCATCAGGGCTCGAGTCCCCACATAACTCACCACCTTGCAGACACCCAAGTAAATCCCACTGAAAATGTCGTTCTCCAGTCAGCTCACTGAAACCAATGATTCTACACAGTTGTGAGTTTAGAGCATCAGGCAGTGCAATTCCATTCATAGATATATTTGCTTTTAATGAATCTGGAACTACTGGAAAGTACATTTTTATAGCCTTTAGCTTTACGAAGGTATTTTCTGTATCTGCGAGAATAAATTTGTTTAGATTATTATATATAACAGAGATAATGTACATTTTGCTCCTATCCTTTGTCATACAAATGCTAGTCAAATACCTCATCAACACTTACAGTGGAGACAGACTGTCAGAACAGTAGAGAAATTTTAAACCTTTGTAAGAGACTTTAACCATATGTCTTGATCAATTTATATGCAGATCCCCCTCCATGAGAACTTTTTTGCAACTGTTAGCCCATATTGTTGAACTGAATTCAGTACAACAGGAGTGAATATAGGAACTGTTCCCTTTTAATGTGAATGGAGATAAAAGTGCAAAATTAAAAAAAAAAAAAAAGGTAAAAAAAAAAGTAAAGGCAAAGCCAAGAAAGAACAACTGCAAAAGCAGCACTGGAAAACTAATTTATCCAGTTAAAGAACTTAATTGCAAATTTCTTCTTTTTTTTCATGCCAGAAAGCTTAATCATTAAAATTGTCCCTTTTCTTTTTCTGTACAGTGTTCTACCTGAGTGGTTTCAGTGAAAAACTAAATAGTAAAATCAAACATATACTGTGAATAAAATTAAGACCCAAAAGAGAAAGCACTTCAGGAAAGCCTGTCTAACTCTGATCAGATCCCTTGTAGCAACATCCCATAAGGTACTGAATGCTGGCAGGTCAGTCAGAGAAGAAAACCAATCTTTTTAACGGTCTTTTGGGAAGACAGGGTTTGCAGTGAATTTGGTGCTTCTGGTATATTGCCTATACTCAAAAAACAAACAAACAAACAAAAACCCACAACCTGAAGAACCTATGGAAGATGAAGTAATTATGAATGACAGTCTTAGAAAGGAACCCATCAAAGCTCTTTAAATTCCATTTTGCCAGTTGTGAGCTGGCAGTGTATACCAGCTTTTACCAAATCACAGTAAAATGTACATCACTTTGGAGCAAGATAAAGACAAAAAGAGGCTGATAGGTCAGACGCAAGTGGCGTGAAATAGGAAGGCAGCTAAGGACATCAACCCTACTAAGTAGCATAAGAAATGCTAAACCCCCTCTGGAGATTTTTATTTACATGAGCAGAAGTTTGCAATGATTCTATGAAAACTACAAAAGGAGAAAGGGAGTGAAGACTAGTCTTGAATAGTGTTCTCAATAGGGTTTTCCAAAATGTAAATACTGTATCATTATTTAATGCAAAGTAAAATAGTACAATGACAGTAAGGAAATAGTATCAAATGCTACCTCAAAAGAACTTACAGCAGCATACTTAGCAATAGAAATTCCAGTGATTTATACACTGAGAAAACTAACACAAATGCATCAGTGTTATACTCAGATCAAAAATAGAAATATCCATTGTGTCATTGTCCAACATTCCATTAGTATGCACATGGCAGCACTGCAACATTTCTACTGATCATCTTCTTGGCAAACCACTAACTTCTGCCATGCCAAGACTTTAGTACATAATCTTAGAGATACAAATGCATGACCTTAAAATGTAATATATTCTGGAGACAAACTCCTGTCAGTTGTTCAGTCACTCAATTTTCTAGACAGACCAAATCAAAAGAGACAAAAGGTATCACAGAATCATAGAACATTTTGAGTTGGAAGGAACCTTAGGGATGATCTAGTTCCAACCCCCCTGCATCAAACACCTCCTGCTAGATCAGGTTGCTCAGGGTCCCACCCAATCTGCCCTTGCTAGCTCCTTAAAATAAATTAGCAGAAATCATAATAAACGAGAATTTGGGTCCCTTGAAGAGAATAATGAAGTGATAAATGAGAATAATGAAGTGGTAAATAAAAACAATGCATTTCCAGGCTAACCAGGTACTTCACATGTAAGAAAAGGATTGAGAGCAGAAGCTGAGCTAACAGGGAAGAGATTAAGAGAATCTCAAGGAAAAACTGTCCCAATATTCTGGAAGATATGGGGAACTGATAAGTTTAAACCTAGAGGAAATCAATGACATCTGATTTAGAGAGCTGACTGAAGTAGTTTAACAGATGTACCTTCCTCCCTTTATGTGCCATCATCACAGGGTGAATTCTGACCATTGGGCCAAGATTATCTGCAATACATTCTCAGCTTTAGGAGATAAGTTTATCAAACAAAGTACCTATTACTCATGTGATATATCCTGGAACACAGATTTGAAACATTCAATTCACGGCCAGTTACAAGAGTAATACGGAGGATAGGATTGGTCTTTTTCGTATCTTTCTTCTGTTTTACAGCCTGCTCTGCCTTTAATGATCCTTGGGAAACTTTTTAATTAGCTTCTTTTTAGAGAGAAGGAAGTAAAAATTAATTTCCCTAGGACAGGATTATTATTGGTGGAAGTTTAACACTGGGTTTGTTGAGTCTAAAAAGAGAACCTGAATTAGCAGGAAAAGACATTTTGAATATGTATTCTCCCATTTTAGCCTATCATTTCCTTAAAGAATGCCAAGTACTGGTTTTCCTCTTTCTCTTTACACATAGGAACCTACTATCACCACCACATCTGAATAAATGAAATTTAATTTTCATCTACTTATTAGACACTGTATTACATCAGGATCATCCTGGAAACATGAACCTCATTACACTCTTCTTTACACAACCAATCATTCTCTGGAAGTAAGATCTCCAAGTACTGCTGATCAAATGAGTCTCATTTTTGTTTTGTGATCACTGCACTATCAAACCAGTTTTCAAGCTGTTGTTCACACAGAAAGGATGCAAACAATTTTATTTATTTATTTATTTTAAATAACAGGTATGCTATAATCTTAACAATAGGTGTTATATTTCATACCAAAAGCAAATATTTAAGATAAAATATTGCATTCCCCCCTACAATTGGAGAGATTACAGTATATCTTCCAATAGCTCGTTATAAACTGATTAGACCACCAGAGATTTATATATTGATTCTGATATATTGCAGAAAAATGACAACAGATGCTGCAAAAAATCAGTGCCATTAAAGAATCACATCTCTGCAACAGAAACAAAATTTATGGTTTCTGAGAATTTCATTCAGATACTGGAAGACAATTGCTACAATCAGATAAGATTAAGAGACCCTGCTGAA
>NW_009952973.1:3958557-3979439 GCF_000747805.2 Chaetura pelagica | reverse complement strand
TCCATGTCCTCCATTCACAAATAAAGATATAACAATATTTTAAATTTAGTGTCATAAATTTAGTTCTATTTACACATTACTTAATGATGTTTATTTTTAGGATTTCTTTTACTGTTAACTATGTAACCATTGAATTTATTAATATAATTGGAATTGGTGGCTTACTATGTAATTTCTTCTGCCAGATGTCTCAGTTAAGTCAGTCATTTCTGAACTTCAGGGACATTGAAACAAGAAAATACTAGCTTGGTCAATCAGTCAAGGTCAAAAGGGAATAGTAGCTCCCATGCACAAACTACAATGAATAAAAGAGACGCAAAGCACCTTGAGTAGAAAGCCTGGTTCTGTAACACCATTTTCAATACATGCATCATTGCATAGCAGTGGATTCATACCAGTCCCTCATTGATCCAGATGCATTTTAGCTTCTCTTTTGCTCACCATCTAATAATTGCTGTATTTTTAAGTTTCTAGTCATTTAAGACCATCTCAGTTTGGTAAAAGCCCACACTCTACGTTTCCCTCAAGACTAGATGCATGTAAATTAATGCAACTTTCTGTAATAAACACCAGTAATACAAAATAGCAACAAATAGCAGGAAGAATAAGTGTACCATTTAGTGAAGTAATCTCACCCTCTTCTGGAGTGAACATAATCTGGCAACTGAAGTAACAAACTCGAGAACATAAATTTTCTTCCACTACTGAGAAGCTGCTGACAAAGGAACCAGCTAAGCTCTGCAGTTTTCTCCTTTACATTCATTAATCAAGGTTAGTATAATAAAATTTACACTGTCTAGCATTCTGCTGGGTCAAGCAAAGGCTACTGTTATCCTAATCAGAGGTCTATGGAAGAAGCCTATGAAAATATAAAAAATAATCTGAGTTCTTAGGCAATGAGAAATGGAACCAGAACTACCAACCTGGTTATTTGCAGCATCCCCACCAAGACTGATTTCCTCATCTTCGTAACTGATGTACAGCTGGGTGAGCAATTAAACAACTGACAGATGCTCTCTATTAACCCTTTTCCCTTCTCTTATAGGGAAAGGAGAGAATGAGGGAGAAAGATTTACAGGTTGGAAATTAAACTACATATACATCTATATACAGAACCAGTATCACATTCCCCTGCAATAATGCTCATGTCACCACCAAGGCTGAAGGGCAGGCCCCGGAAAAATCCAGCCTGGGCTCCTGGAGTCAGCAGCAGATGGGAGCTGGATGTAGGAACACAGGGATTCGGGAACATACAGATTGGGATCAAAGGCAGACAAATGGATGGAATCCTCCACCAAGTATGATGTGCATGGGATGGAATACCTATGATGAGTGGTATTCCCCAAGGGTCAGTACTTGGACTGGTGTTATTTAACATATTTGTCGACAACATAGACAGTAGCATTGAGTGCACCCTCAGGAAGTTTGCTGATGACACCAAAGTGTGTGGTGAGGTCGACACACTGGAGAGAAGGCAGACCACCCAGAGGGACCTTGACAGCCTTGAGAGGTGGGCTCATGCAAACTGCATGAAGTTCAAAAAGGTGAAAGGTCCTGCACCTGGGTCAGGCAATCCCAAGCAAATACACAGGCTGGGTGGAAAAGGATTCAAAAACAGTCTAGAGGAGAAGGACTTGGGAGTGATGGTGGATAAGAAGCTCAACATGAGCCTGCAATGTGCACTTGCAGCCCAAAAAGCCAACCATGTCCTGGGCTGCATCAAAAGCAGCATGTCCAGCTGGTCAAGGGAGGTGTTTTTGCCCCTTTACTCAGCTCTTGCGAGACCCTACCTGGAGCATTGTGTCCAATTCCGGAGCCCCCAACATAAGAAGGACATGGAGCTCATGGAGAAGGTCCAGAGAAGGGCCACAAAGATGATCCATGGGCACCTCTCCTACAAGAACAGGCTGAAAGAGTTTGGGCTGTTCAGCCTGGAGAAGACAAGGGTCTAGGCCCTACAGAAAAGCTGGGGAGGGACTTTTTACAAGGGCTTGTAGTGACAGAACAAGAGGTAATGGATCAAAATCAGAAAAGGGGAGATTTAGGTTAGACATGAGAAGAAAATTCTTTAGACACTGCAACAGGTTGCCCAGGGAGGTGGTGGAAGCTCTATCCCTGTAAGTGTTCAGGACCAGGATGGATGGGGCCCTGAGTAACCTGTTTTAGTAGATGTCCCAGCCCATGCAGGGGGGTTTGAACTAGATGACCTTCAAGGTCCCTTCCAACGCAAACCATTCTATGATTATATGATCTTATGAACACTTCATTTGGTAAATTTTGGGCCACCTGCCCAGACCACTCCTTGCCACATAAGGGTCACAGCTGTGACCCCTTTTCCACCCTTTCGTTTCTGGCACACAAAATGTTTTTCAGAACCAAGAAGTGACCTTGGTTCTGCGTATCATTCTCCAGCAGTAACTACAACCATTGAGTGTTAACATTCTGAGAAGCACACACTGACTAAAAACATGCTGTGGATTTCAGAAAGTGCAGTTACTTTGAAGAGACTTAACTGAAAAGTAAAATTACTAGAAATAAAACTGGTTCTGGCTTAAACCAGTACTACAGTCTTTCATTTCATCCATGGTGGTTGGACTTTGAAGGCTCCTTCAAGCCAAACCATCTATGGTTTATTTGTATGCAAACCAAGAGGTCTTACCATTCTGAAATTTAGATTATCAAGTTATTATTTTTTCCAGGAAGTTATCTTCATATTCATATACCTATTGTTTTTTAGAAGGTGTTTCACCACCCTGGGGGAGATCATCTTACAATCTCTCTACCAAGTATGTTATGTTTACAGCTAGTATAAAAACCAGCAGTAATACCCTTAAACAAGAGATGAGCAGGATTTCATACTTGCCTTTCTCATTCAGTGTTGCTTTCCTTACAATACTGCATGAAACTAAAGGTGTAAATCCTGTATTTTCAGTCAGGATAATGTGCAGTCATGAAGGCTCCAAATCTCAAGATAATGCAAAACCTGGCAGGAAGTCCTGAGCAAGAAGTCCTCTCACTGTGCACAATGGTACCAAAATGGTACCAAAAGTTTGTGAAAGAGAGGAAGCTTTGCCTGGCACTCTGCACGTATCCCTAAGAATAACATTTATTTAAATGATACAAAACACATTTAATTCACTTGTTCTTTGCTGCTAGAGATACCTGCTGACAGGAGTGAAATAAACCAAACAAAAACCATCTGAAATTTTATGATTGCAAAATAAAGTTTTACATTCCAGCTAGGAAGTGAAAGATTAAACATTTCACAGGTATATACCATAAATTTTGCACTGCAACTCATGCCTTGGAAGACCTGTATCCCATAGCCAGGTAGGGTCCATACTTAGCATCTATTTCTGAAATGCTCTTTGTTTTACTTTTGTCTTAGTTACTACTATGGGTTTGTTATGGTTACCAGTAATCAATGCAAAGTCCTTTTTATGTCACTACCTGGAAATGTAGTATTAAATGGAATTAAGAAATACTCTTTTTTAAAAAAAATAATATATATATATATTACAAAAAAAAAAAAAAAGAAGTCATGCCTTGCTCTAAAAATACATAGACCAGAAATAACAATGGTTCAATTTTTTGTGTGTCTCTAACTCTTCTCCAAAGACAGGACATATCAGAGTTATTAATCTGTTATTCTGTACCTGTCCACCTGTTTTGAAACCTATCTTTTCCACATTTCCAACCTGGCAGGAAGTCCTGAGCAAGAAGTCCTCTCACTGTGCACAATGGTACCAAAATGGTACCAAAAGTTTGTGAAAGAGAGGAAGCTTTGCCTGGCACTCTGCACGTATCCCTAAGAATAACATTTATTTAAATGATACAAAACACATTTAATTCACTTGTTCTTTGCTGCTAGAGATACCTGCTGACAGGAGTGAAATAAACCAAACAAAAACCATCTGAAATTTTATGATTGCAAAATAAAGTTTTACATTCCAGCTAGGAAGTGAAAGATTAAACATTTCACAGGTATATACCATAAATTTTGCACTGCAACTCATGCCTTGGAAGACCTGTATCCCATAGCCAGGTAGGGTCCATACTTAGCATCTATTTCTGAAATGCTCTTTGTTTTACTTTTGTCTTAGTTACTACTATGGGTTTGTTATGGTTACCAGTAATCAATGCAAAGTCCTTTTTATGTCACTACCTGGAAATGTAGTATTAAATGGAATTTAGAAATACTCTTTTTAAAAAAAAATAATATATATATATATTACAAAAAAAAAAAAAAGAAGTCATGCCTTGCTCTAAAAATACATAGACCAGAAATAACAATGGTTCAATTTTTTGTGTGTCTCTAACTCTTCTCCAAAGACAGGACATATCAGAGTTATTAATCTGTTATTCTGTACCTGTCCACCTGTTTTGAAACCTATCTTTTCCACATTTCCGTCTTCCCTCCCATCCCCAAAAGAGATTTCTAAGGTCCAAAATAAGCGTTTTGCATCACAAATATAAAGGACAAGGGAAAAGGGCAAGTGTTCTCTAATTGTCCCTTATTTAAAACAATACATCAGTTCAAGTACCCGACTCATGCAGCAGAGAAAGTGACACGGATTTTCCCCTCTTCATACAAATGCTCATACTTCTCTCTCCCTTTCTGCCTACTTATTTTCTTTTCTTATGTCTTTCTCCCCCTCTTCAACACTCTCTTTTTTCTTTACCAATAAGAAATCTGATGGATTGTTTTCCCTCATTTATTAAAAAGGAAACTCATGTCAAAACAATTAATTTTTCTGTCAAATAGAATTCTTGCTTTCTCTCCAGCCCTTAGAAAATCAAGACTAATTTCCAGCTCTGCTGCAGACATTCATTATGACACTGAGTAAATAATTTAATCTCCCTCCACCCCTCTTTTGCACTGCATGTGAAAAGAGGGAACAATGTTCTTCTGTCTCCCTTTTACACTTTAGTTCTGAGCTTTTTGGACCAAGAATTGGCACTTACACAGCCATGCAATGTTTAATATAATAAATCTGCAATACCTTCAGCAACACCCAGATACACATGTAAGGCAAATAAATGTAGATGATGCTGTGCAGTATAAACTAGTTCTTACTTACAGTTGTTGAAGGATTCTACCATGAAGCTGTTTCCACAGTTACTAAATGTACAGCAGTCACTATTAATACCTGCTGGAAGACTAAATCAAGCCATCTCAAATCAGCTATCCCCAGCAGTCTGATGCAAAAAGTAATCCACAAAAATGCTAAGTAGTTCAAATCTACTGATAGATGCAGAACAGTCCAAACGTAATCATAATGAAATCATCATAGAATAGTTTGGGTTGGAAGGGACCTTAAAGATCATCTAGTTCCAAACCCCCTGCATGGGCAAAGATGCCTCCCACTAGAGCATGTGGCTCAAAACACTCCTTCCAGCCTGGCCTTGAACACTTGCAGGAAGGGGGCAACCACAACTTCCCTGGGCAACCCTGTCCAGTGTCTCTTAACTGCTCAAATAGTCTTAACTGCCTCTCATAATCTCAACACTCCCATTGTCACTAGTGTGTGATACCCTTGGGGAAATGGAATAACCTGAAGCTAATACCAGGACTTCAAAAAAGCAGTGATTTACTATCAATCAGATTTCCGGTCTTATGCACACTGACTTATTATGGTGTGAGTTGTAATTATGTGATTTAGGAGATGATTATACACAAATTGTATTTGATTGATAATGGTGTGCATTCAAAATCAGGATCTTCACCTTCGTAATCTACTGTAATCACTGGCGTAATCTACTACGACGCCCACTGACTGGCAGAAGTGTTTTCCCTTTTCATTGTTCTTCCCTAGGGATTATTATTTAGACCCTAGATTTTATTCCAGAGCACACAAACTTTGTTCAACTTGAGCATAAGGTGAAGACTTACAGTAAAAATTTTAAAATAAAAAATCCACAAAAAAACCCCTCAAAAACACACACACACAAAAACCCCTTAATTTAAAAAACCCAAAAATCCAACCCCCATAGAACTGCGGATGCTTGAAGACAAGTCCACTTCAAGAACCAGTTCAATTTTAAAGCCTTTGGTTTGAAAAAAGTGTTTGTCTTCAGAGAATTACAAGGCCTTGAAACCTACCAAACATTACTGTCAGTGAAGGACTCACTGGTACCAGAAAGCCCTCAAACTGCACCTTTGCATCAAAAAGCCACACTTCAGTCTAATTTATGTTTCTTCTTCAGGGGAAATATCAAATACCAGACTAGAATTACACACCACTGACAGCTAAAACAGAACTCCAGAATAATGCAAACACTGCTGTTCACATTCAGGACTAAATTAGACCCAGTAAAACAATCAATTTCCTAAATCAAGCACTTTGCTTCTGTTAATGCTACACAACGTAAAACACATCAAAGCAAACAACAGAGGAGTGCTCTTAAAACAGCATACTTTTTCTCTCAGAAAAAAAGTATATCATGTCTATAAGTTCTACCTGGATTGAACCTGGCAGCACGAGCATCTTAAACAGTCTCTGGGGTTTGTAATGCCACTGTAATGCACTGCCAGAATTCCAGAAAAGCTTAGGAAAAACTGCACCCTGAAGGATGTATCACAGGACATTCAGAACCTTCTGTCACAAAAGTGCATGTATGGCCTTTTCTTCATAGTATAGCAAGTGTTTTTTCCCTTTCTTCATTTTAGTGTGTTTATTTAGAAATAGGCAAAACTGAGAAATAATGTAACATGAAGCCACAGAGTACTGCAACGAGAAAAAAGATTTAGTATGTTGCTATGAAAGCAATGTTATGCCTTTCTCTGGAGATGTCTTTCTCTTAAGCTAAACATAAATACAAGTAATTTAAATTTGTTTCATGTTTTTAAAGCATCTTCTTTGGCACAAGAAGAATAATCTTTTTCATTATGGAAAACATGCGTGTAGGAGCACATCTGTTCCTATTATCAAATGGTCCAGGGGAAAGACCAAGTCATACAAGGAGAATGGTAACAGAGACACTTCTGACACCTCTCTGCATTCATAATACCTGGAGTGAAAGACAGGAAATCTGGAACACTGGTGTCAACTCGAGACTGTCCTTAATTGTGTCATGCTGATGAGGCTTGCCTCTCTCATCCTGTCACATAAAGCAGAATTCCAAAGTGATGCGCTCCTGATACACGTCCCCATTCACTCCTGCTTACTATGTACGTCTAAAAGATCATCCAGCCTAGAAGGTGGATATGAAAAATCACAGGACCAGGAGATAGAACAGGAAGGAGGATCTGAAGCCACCTAGAAAATGCCAAGTGAATCCCTGATGTTCCAGAATAGTGAATACAATAGTAATACAGAAAACAAGATGAGCTCCTACACATACTCTGTCCCCACTGCCACTGGCTGGGCAACTCATATATCAAACAGCTAAACACGCTTCCCTTAAAAACGAACTAACAAACAAAGAAAAAAACCAAACAACAACCACATGGAACCTTTGCCTACTATAAGCAAGTCTAAGATCATGCTAGGGAGGGGAAGAGTCCTCCTCAATGTTACCATCTAGTTTTTAGTCTTTCAATTACAAAACAACAGACAGTAGGTTAAGCTTCTGCTAAATTAGCACATCTTCTAAGTTTCAGAACACAAAACTAGAAATTAGAGAAAGAACAAACTACTATATCAAAAGCTTCAATTATTGGAAAAAAAAATTTAAAATATCCTTCCTCTACACGTTTTCTAGACTACGCACAAAGTGTGAGCAAATAAGCATTCTCTGTTCTGTGTGTTGCCTAAATCTTAAAAAGTAGTAGATTATCATCACAATATGGTATACATCATGTTTCTGAAGATAAATATTTTAGTTTGTTTCGCTTGTCACACAGTTCGTGATAAAAAATTAAAATACTGAAACAAATACCATCAAAGTGTTAAACTTTTAGAGGAATCAAATTAACTGCTGTCATTTTATCAGAAAACTCAACCACAATGCTGATGATTTAGTTGAAACTATTCCTTTTTAAAATGTAGTTACAGCTTAGAGTGAATTACAACTAGATGAGACAAAAACTAACCATTTCTCAAAAAAAGAAAACTTCCATGACATTCAGTATAAAGGCTAATGTAGGGTTAAAGATCCAAAGATAATTAATCTGAGAAGGAATAATTTTAAAGCCTTAGAGAGGTGCATATGCAGACCTTCAGTCTAAGCCTTTCTATTCAACAAGATTTATCTTTATTAAATTATGTTTTCAAACAATCTTCAGAAAAAATATATAACAAGCAATAGTTTAAAGGAATTTCCATCTTGAAAATTGCCAGAATTCCTGTATTTTTTTTACTAACTATAGCTTATTTATCCCAGTCAGTTTATCTAGTTCAAATGAATCATGAAGAGCTGGTACTATTGCTATCTAAGCAAATGGCATGACTTCAATAAGGACGATGTGTACCACTTGACTGTGCGTACCTGTGGTCAGCAGAGTCAAGAGCCCCGTGGAGCCCCTCCAGTCTGGGAAAGAGGTCTTGCTTACACCTGGGGGAGGGCACTGACTGTCCCTTCCAAAACACCCTTCTGTCTGGGGAGGAAATTGAGACACACAAAGAATGGTACTGTGCACTGGTATCCAGTCGAAATCATCATGGGATTAGAATTGCAGCCTCTACTTGTCATCAGCCATTGTAATTTACTAACAGAAAATTCACCATTTAATTCACCCATGTGTGAACTCTCTGTAACATTTATTCTTAATTTCAAATTAAAAAAAACCCTTTCCATAGATACATACACACACATATGTATAAAAATTACGTGGGTGAGCCAAAATGGGATGAATTGTGGTCAAATATATGGGGAAGACTAGTACAAATCCTGTGAATCAAAACCCTGCTGAGCTTTTGCAATTCCAGACCACTGTTGCTGGCATGCTAAGTACCCTGAACCTTTCAGGATTCAGCCCTATAGTAGCTGTCAGAGTGAGTTACGTCAACTGAATAGAGATTTTGAAGGAAAATCTAGTAAACGTATTCCTGAGGGCTGCATAAGATTTTGTGATCGCTGTTATTTGATTGCCTGTAAAAAGGTACAGACACACCAGAACAAGGCAGTTCTGTTCCTTTTTCTCTGGATGCACTCATTTGCTATTCAACAGTGTATCACTACAGTTATTCATACTATTATACTGACTTCCAAATTTAAATTGTTCATTATTCGTGCTGTGTATAAATAATCCAGATCTTGACAAAACTGTTTTATTTGTTTGTAAGTCTGGTTTTCCTTGAAATTTTGCTTCCTGTTTCTACTCAGGAAATCAAAAAACAGCATAGTACACAGCATATATTATGTGCCTCTAAAAGGTGATAGAACATACTTTCTTCATACACTTTACCATAAATGGAACTTCCATTCTTTGTGCTCAGTAATCCAGAAAAAAGGAAGAGAAAAAAACCCTGAGTGTTTTATTGCTATCTCCTACTTTCCCCTTCAAAGAAATGGAGCATGACAGGAATAAATCATACTCTGCATGAAGATTATAGAGAAATAAACAAGTTAATCTTATCTGATGATCAAAAGGAAACTATAATTCCTAAAAATAATTTCTCTTCTCATTTTCCAGCAAGGTCCTTCCACAAGCACTTTGGTTAAAACAGGTTGGCTGCCAGGTAATGAGAAACACATACAAAGTTGAACTTCCTTCATATAAAACAACCTGTCAACAGCATCCTAATATTTAAATCTAGTGCCCATTAGCTTAAGTGTCTATGAGTGCAGCTGCCATAACTGCTAAACAAGACACAATCTCTATTTGCATAGCCAAAACTAAACATACACAGAACTCTACAGATTAAACTCCCTACCCTGAATTTAATCTAGAAACAATGAAGCTACTAGACCCATGGGAACAGAAAGTACCATGTTCACAGCCAGTGCAGTTTAAAACACAGCGTTAACTTTTACCACCTAAAATACACAGCATACAATACCAACTGTAACTACAGGGCAACCATGAAGTCCTTCAAAACATAGACTTCAATTCCTCCTAAGGGAGGCCAAAAGATGTATTTTCTGTTACAGTATCAGGTTCATAAATACAGGTGTACTAGTATAAATTAAGATGAACAATTTCAATCTGAGAAAAGGAGATCTGAAAATACAACTACTTCTCTTTCCAGGTGTAAAAAAAATATCCTTCTCTCCCTTGTTCCAACTGTGTTCCATGAAGATAAGGCAAAAGGTTATCTCCTCTTTTCTACCATGCTCTGAGCTCCCAGGCTCTTTCACTTCTCTCTACACTATTGTGCCATTAAGATCAAAAGGTGGGAAATCTGCACAGCATCAAGAGCATCATACAATCAGTGCATTTAAACCCCTTATAGCCTGAGAAAGCAGCTTCTGGCCATTAATCCCACTTCCTTTCCCTCAGAGTTGCAGTCCCCCAGAAAGGGAAAGGAACAGTTTTAGTTTGACAGTTTCAGCCAAGAAGCTTCTAAAGCTTTCTGTCATTTAGGCTGACTTAATGTCTTTCCCATTAGGTGCTAATTGTTAGTTTCATTGTTAGGAATCTAATTCTTAGCATTCAGATTAGGTAACACAGATGCCTCCAGCCTTGTTGCACTCCTGGACTCTTCTATGTTCCTAGTTTGTAACATTACAGTGTTATATACCATAGTTGCCAATTCATGTCGGCAACCGGCCTGTGTTGGCGTATGTTATAGAAGAGAACTGGAGATGTCGTCACAGCTAGGAAGGACTCAGAAAGAACATAAGGCCACCAAGGTTTACAGAATGAGGATTCCCAGAAATTCCAGAAGCAACCTAAACTGTAATGTGCATAACTGGCCTCTGGCTTAAAAGTCTGGAAGGATACGTAGGACAGAACTGAACTGCACGATACATTTATTTTCCCTCCCCGCTCCAAACTCTCCTACAGCAAAGGCACAGTGAGGTATGCCTCTGCTTGGCTTGTCAAGTTATAGTCTCTCCTTTGGCCTGTCACAGACGTTTAGGAAGCTGCTTTGGAATGTGATGAGGTCTCTTGAGTTCTAATACAGAAAGCATTCAGAAAACCAAACAAATAAGCAAACAAAAAACCACCACTTTACATCCATCACTAATGTCACTATCACCCAATCGATCTGTATCCTAAACAAAATCAGTCACTCAGCAAAGAGTTCTTAACAAACTTGGATCTGGAAAGCAGAAGACAATTCTAATGAGATGGACTAGACTTCCTGAAACAAATGTTTTTGATATACTTAGCTGGTTCGCAATGATGAAAGGAGGAAAACGAAGGCTACAAAAGAAAAAGAGAATTTTTCTTAAAAGTGAAAGGGAAAAATCAGACCAAAAGCAGATATACTTAAGTTGCAGTGCACCTAGCTAAGATCACAATTGGTAAGCTATTTGTAGTGATATGACCAGGCTAACCATGTTTCTGCAAACATTGCTAGCTTCCTCAGGAAATTTGAAATTACATTTAGTAAATAAGACACTTAATTTCAAAGGAATAAATTTATTTCTACAGAACCACCAATGTGTCAAAAATTATTACATAGCATAATTACTTTCACCATGTTTTAATAACCCAGTCACAACACGTGTTTTGGAGAACTGTTTTAAGCACAAGAAGAACAGAAAAAAAGAAAAAAAAAAAAAGAAAAATTAAAAATTAGGTTTATATTGCTGAAATATATCCCCTATATGAAGAGAGAAAGTGAACTTTTTTTTCCAGTATATCTGTTTTTTAAGGAAGATGATCATTAGTTTGGAAAACGGCTTCTACATGCTTCAACATATCAATCTCAAACTGTCATGTAACAACAAATTACTGTAAAAATTCAACACTGTAAGCTCCTGGAGTGCAAGATCAAGCCAGAAACACAGGCATGGGAAACTTTGATTCTCTATACCAGAAAATGGAAAGTAATGCTTGGAGTCTCATCACTCACTGAACCATTGTATCAATGGGACCAAAGGAAGCCAGAAACAGTTCCATGAAGAAAGGGAACAACAAAACTCCTGAACAATTGTTTGCATCTCCAGAAAGACAAAGCTAACTGGAAAGCAGATGTGTAGTAATACTGGAGGCTCTTCAGCATATTGGAATAGGCATATAGTAACCTTTACTTGGAATGACTAAGTCATGACTTCCATGTCTTCCATTACAAATACCAACTCACTGCAACACTACTTGACACCCTACAAAAATGTCAGAGTTCCTAAAAGTTGTTTGGGTGTTTACAGACATGCTCTTTTCTCGTTAAATTCAGGAAGTTATTCAGGTTACCATGTACATGTACCAGAAGCTATTGTAGACACTGGAGTCTCTCAGGCATCTCTATAGGCAGCCAGACATGATACAGGACTTAAAGGATCCTGACATTTTCTGGAGCTGCACCATGAGGTCACACAGTATAGCATGACTATCACAAACTGGGTCTTCAGGTATATTAATTGCAAGATAATTTAAAGTGCCTGCACAAATTGAAACATTGAAGGATATATTATCTTTTTATTATATCCAAATAGAAGTGATAAGCTCAAAGAAATACTAAGTTCTTCACTTGCTAAAAATCCAATATTGGCAGCTTACAGATGCTTGCTTACTTCTCTAGTAAAAGCACACTACTGAGTTCTATAAAGTCAAACCAAAATGCAGATTTCTACAAGTGAAAAAAGAGTTAAGAAAAAATGAAAAATTCTATTTTATGCAGATTTTACCAAACTATAACATCCATGATCAAATGCAAAGGAAGGGAGCAAGCATGTTATTTTTCCTCTTCACCTACACAAGCACAGAATCAAACTTTTCCTTTTTTTTAGCTAAGCTAACAGTTCTACTTACATATTTATGCTAAATTGAAGCAGTCTAGTATTTTTTCTAAGGTTTCCATACTGAATCCTGACAAAGCACTTAAGAAATGTGTGCAATATTTTTTAAAAAGGGGGCCATATATGAGCAAATTAAAAAAAAAAAAAAAAAGGTATATTCTGTATGTCCAACAGATGCTCACACTTTTTAACATCCCTGCCTATTCCAATACAGAAAAATTGTAATCAGTCCTCCATGGTCATACAGAAAAATAAATAATATGAATCTTGGATCCGTTTTTATTCCTGCCACCATCAGTGGAAACCTGACCATTTATTTGACAGAGCAAAAATAGTCTGGTCTTATTACTCTGGACTCCCAGACTACGGGATCAGGTTGCTGAATACATGAACTAATCCGATTAGTCAGTAAAAGAGCTGAATGACTTTTCAGTCATGACTTCTCAGAATTTCACCATGATCCACTCTGACCAAATGAAAGCACCTTAAAATGGGGCAGATGTAAGGTTGTGAGGGAAATTAAAATCACACCTAGACTGCAATTTATAATGTATAGTGACTCATTCTCATCTATTTCCTGATCCCTCAAATCCATCTAGTCTTTAAATATAAAAAAATCATAATATTATGTTTCCAGGTGTTAATTTAAAACAGCTTCAGAAGTTTAAAGCTGTGTATAAATCTGGCCAATTAATAATTTGAATTGAGCAATTATTTAAATTACTACCTAAATGTTCCTAACACTGTCATGTTGTTGTTTTTTTTCTCTATGCTTTACCACAAAAAAACCAAAAGGCAAGCAATTATTTTCCTGCTCTCAAAACCTAAAAGACATTTTCCCCCCTTCCTGCAGCAGGACACAAGAAAGATTACTGATTTTTTTGTTCACCAAAAATTAATGGAGGCAGGAAAAACATAGAAGAGGGAGGCTGACATCAAAACAAAGATGGCCCAGCACTCAAGGGCATTCCACTAGAAAGTGAAAGATAAAGGGTTAAATTCAGGTCCTCTGCCTGACATGGACAAGATATGAAATAACTAGGTTAAATCCTCCATGATTCTTCAAACCATTTACTGTTATTCCATTGTAGATTAATCCTGCTTCTGTTATAGGTAGCACTGCTGTAGCTTATGTAAATATGACCTTGATATGCACTAACCATGCAAACTATTTACCCTGTTTTTCAGGTATTACACCTGGAATAAACTTCCTGATATCAGTACGTCTGCACAAGGGACAATCATGCAGGAAAGTTTTGTGCCTTTCAGGCTCCCATATTTGTACCAGGAACTTGAGACTGTACATTAAGGAATTTGCTACATTTGTATGAAGGAGGAACAGAGAAAAAAACCCAGTATTTTGGTTCGGAGGACATTTTGTCAAAACTCATAACTAGCACAAGGGAGGAACATTTTGAGCAAGCTAAGCCTCAGTGTCCTCAATTTCAAAAATGTATAAGATTATTGAACAAATTACTCTGACCTGCTCAGAGCTGTACAATCTACTTCATTAGCATGTATTTGCAGACATTCTGGGAGTTTACAAATATACGAGGGAGTGCAACACATTGAAAGATTTTTGATGCACATAATATAGGATGGTAAACCACATTAGCTTTCTCATTCATGGGTACAGAACAGAGTCCTGCAACTACCAAATACAAGGCAGAAACCCAAAGAAAATAACACAAATATTTTCTCCAGGCTGAAAAGCAATTGCAAAACTCTTCTCCTGAGCCCTCCAGCCCTGTTGCTGACATGATCTCTGAAAGCATTCTTCTCTGTGCAGATGAAGAGAAAATCTCCACATTACCCAACAGAATGCTGTTTAAATTATCTACCATACCAAGTGTTTAGAAAGAACATGTTATTTGCAATTTTCAAAGTATATGCAAGTAAAACAGTTCATGCATTTTGCAATAAGCAGAGCCATGTTTTCCACCCCAAGTCATGTTTTTAAACTTTTAAACACATTAATAATGAAAATAAATTAGTGGTATGATAGCTTTTAACACAGCACCCTGAATAACTGCAGCGTGAACATTTCATGTAATTAGCCACTGTCCCTTATTGAGCTTTGAAACTCTTCTACCAGCTGTGTGAGCATGTATTTATTATTCACAGCTGATACAAACATTTTACAGAATTTTGTCCAACTCCTGCTCATCTGAAGAATCATTTCGAAAAAGTATCTCCATTTCAAAACACCAATGGCAAAGTACATTTTCTTTTCAACCGTGAAATGCAAGCATGTTTACCTTCTGTAGATAAGTGATGAAGATACTATTTCCATGTGGAATAAAGCCCACCAAGTCATTCATGGACTAACTGACGTGACTGGCAATTTAGTTAGAGACCTAACACCCCAAATATACAAAGCAATCAAACACTGATTTAAGTTAATTAATACAGACCTGAATATCCCTCCGCCGATATAAAATAAAAGAGTAGATTGGAGCAGAAATAAGAATTTTTTGGTGCTGGATTCCATCACCTTTAGTTGAACTGCAAATAATACATCAACCCTCAAAAAAATCCTGTTAATTTCTCTGAGGTTTGGGAACAGGAGAGATAGCAGGAGCTGGAGTCGAACCACACCTCGCTGCAGAATCATAATGAGACTCTTCTCTTGTAATTTTTTTTTACACTCTCATAAAGCTACTAGCCATAGGTGAATGCTTTAATACCTGTACATTACATCCAATTCAGTACAGCAATGTTAACTCGCTACATTAATTTCCTAAATTGAACTTTGGGGGAGAAAAGGTAAACTCCCCATAAGCTTCCTGATTTGAGAAGCTTTCTTAAAACAATGACAAAAAAAAACCCTAAAAAAACCCCAAACAAACAAAAAAAATCAAAGATCTGTTACAGAATAGTTGTTAAACAAGGGGGCCCAGATAAAGTAAAGCAGTAAAGTAAGTAGTACTTCAAAATAATTTATACCACTTTCTGACAGCAAATAAATGCAATACCAGTATTTTAAGCACAACTATTGATTTCAGAAGGTGCAATATGAATTTGTTCACCATGAGGTTACTTAAAACCTGCTTTTACTCATTACTGTTGATCCATTTTACAATATATATTCACCATGTTTGATGCTTTTATTCACTCCCTGTTGTTTATCCATAAAGATTTCACTACTGGAATGATTATTCATTTAAATCAAGGCCCTTTCTCAATTTTAACAAGGCAGATTCTTTTTTTAATGAACTTAGTAAATGAAAACAGTAAGTTTCAAGACAAAATAGTAACACTGCTCCACAACCCTACATATTTTGTATAAAAACACACAGGCTATACCTTTTCAGAAATCTAGATGGTAAAGGGAATTAAACCCTTGTCCGGTCTTCTAAAAGCAGGTGCCACTGCATTGATGGTCTGATAAATGCAATTATCAATTACAAAATAATGAAAAAATCTTGTTAATTTAAAAAATTAAAGTTCCAGTTAACTGTCATTTGAGAAGTCCATCCACATGTACATATATCGATTATTTGATATACACCACCAAATTTTTACCTATTCAGGTATCTTTTCAGTGTTATTTTCAGTCTGACCTGACATTCCTTGGCTTCAGCTGCAGTGACGCTGGTTCCAGAACATGGGCATGAACCTTCAATATAAAAAAAATTCTAACACATGCAGTCAAACCACAGGGGTGAACACATCAGTTTAAAATGATTAAATGATATTAGTAAGAACTCTGAGATAAACCTATTCAGAAAATGGATTGCAGGGTTTAAACAATGTCCTGCTTTTTATTTATGTGACATTCAAAATTAACAATTGCTCACTATTTAAGTAAATATCTATGTACATTTTTATATGTGCATGTATACATGCATACATGCATATTTATGTTTACTGTGGGGTATTTCCTCCTTTCAGTTTCCTAAAAATTAGTCCTACCAGAACACATTAGAGAATTATTAATTTGAAAATATTGAGCAGATATTTTTGTAAAATTTAATCATATTTTCACATAAATTCATTATGCTTATTATCCTAGTTCTCTACATAACAGTAATAGAATATTCTTTACCTGCTTAATGCCTTTTCAGACTAATACTATGCTCCTAGTTATTATCTACTTTCCTAAGAATTATCAACTGTTTAAAAAGAATTATTTATCTGTTAAACCTTCCTTCATTCTCAAATACATTTTAATTATTAGAAGCTTGATAAAAGAACTAAAGAAATCAGCAGTAACAGTATCACTTAAGGCAGTGGCCCTTGGTTCCAGATGTGTGAAACACACTGGTTAGGACCAGTAAGTGTTATGTACACAAGGAGTTAAGTACATCCCCAGCCATGTGCCATCAATAGTCCTATCAAAGACTGTACAAAATAAAGCTTTCATTAGCAAAAACAATGGTACTACATTTTAATATATGAAATATAAATAAAAGCATATAGGAACATATTAATATACTTAAAAGATTGATAATATTAGTTGATTTAACAGCTTGATTGGTATATTCAAGGCTTGATTGATAAGCTACTCACAAACTGCTACTAAAGATAACTCACTTTAAAGTTTGTAAAATAGATATTCATACTGGAATTCAAAACTGCATAGTAAATTTTTATTTCATATATATGGACAAAATTAATGCAATAATCACATAACAAAAATCTGAAAAGTCAAGTAGCCAAGCCAAAACTGCTGTATTTGTAACTGCCAACACTCCAGATCACGCCTGTGTGAAAATGGTCTGTGAGCCAGGAGCAAAGATGCACAGCAGGGGTGGCACTGTCACACAATAAATACCCCAGGTTTCTTTATTAATAACGCCCAGAAGTAGAACAATGTTTAAAGTTTGCTACAGACCTTGATTTTGAGGAGAGAAACGTTTTGAGAGCTGTGAAACACGAGTTCCTACTGCAAGCTAGATCCCAGCTTTACTATATCATTTTACTAAGAAACCCATCTGATCTTGTTCATTTAATTATAAGAGGGCACATAAACTATTTCACATCTGCTCACTGAGCCTGAGAAATATTTCATAGTGAAAAGAAAATTAGAAGGACCAGGAATACAAATGAACTGAAACATAAGCATTTAAGAAATTCCTCCTTTCCTTCAAAATCAGTTCTGATAATTTACTGTGAAATGTATTTGGGATTGGTCCACAGTAATTTTAACTCAAATAAACATCTTCACAACTACAGGGTATTTATTTTTTCTTATTCTATAATCATTTTGCCAGCAGTATGCTGAATGCTATTTCTTTATTAATGCGGTTCATAGCATTATATTCCAAAACGGCTAGGAAGATCTTTGCCATGACTCCCAAGTTGCAACACGCTAGATATTAATAGGTTTTCAAAGCTGCTGGTTGAAGATACAATGAAAGGATCTAAGGTTTATGCATGAATTAGCATCCCCTTGTCAGAATGTCATGGTGCAGTGATCCCTGCAGAGCTGTAAGACTTGATTTAAAACAGAGAAGCTCAATACTGGCTCTTGAGCCAGCATGATTAAACATCCAAAATCATGCATATATTACCTCTGTGCTGAAGCTACTATATGAAAAACCTGTTACATTATGGAGGCTTTATAGTACTCCACAGGAAACCTCTCTTCAGGTTATTCCAATACCCTTCCAGTGAAAAAATATTAGTACGTATACCCGTTTGGATTTCATTTTCAACAGTTTCCTCTTCTCTTGACAGAATTAATGTTGTGTTTTTTTTAAATCTGACCATCAGCACTTCTCCGGTTAGACTAGACTCAATTACACTCTGCTGAAGGACAATAAAGTCCAGTTTCTTGGATATCTTCCAATGCCGCCCTATGAATGTCCTGCAGTGCTGTACTTCTGCCCCAGATGTTAAAAGCCAAAGAGGTCCTGTTAGAGTGACCTACATTGTTAACATTTGCCTTTACCATCTAGACTGTAAACCTCTGAATCACCAGGAATTCTCAAAGAGAGCTAAGGCCTCTTGAAGGATGCAACAGCAGTCACGGCAGTGAACATTCCTCTTAATTGTTCCATAAGTCTGAAGAGAGATGGCACCATCCCTCAATCAAAACTATTAAGCCTCCCAGTGACATTGACTTATGAGGTGTCAAACTGCAATTAGATTCAAACAGCTACTCCTGGTGACTTGTCAACACACAGACTAGCAACAGTCCAAGAACCTGAAGTGATGGCTAGATACGTTATGTGGGTTAAGTCTACCTATTCAGAGTGCCCATTCCTCCTCTGCTAAACACATCTCCTGGTCATCATTAAATGACTGAATCCCATCTTACACATTTTCAAACATCCACTAGCAGTACATGATCACCATCTTCTCTTTTCTGGAAGTTTAGGAGCCTAATTTAAAAGTAGTACCAGCAATACCACTTGCTCATTTACACACTGTTTGCTTCATCAACAAAGTCTCAGTAAGTGCTAATAATTAGCTTGACAATTCCTTTAAAGAGTTTTACAGTGGGTTTGTTGTTTGTTTGCTTGTTTGTCTGTTTTTAAAGCATATGGAACTGTACATCCCAGTTACTGGTTACTAAGGGTTGGGAGGGGGGCAATCATGCCAGCTTCCAGGGCAGGAGCTGGTTTCCACCTTGCCAAGGCACATGGATATACACTGCACCTCCTGCACAATTATCCAGAGTGTGTGCAGCCTATGAGTAGGCTGGTTCAGGGTTTTTAAACCAAAAGCTGAAATACCTCATAAATTTTAGAATTTTTTTTTATTCTTAGGGCAGAAAAAGGTCATTACTTCTGTAACAGTGTAAGCCTGCCACTGTATTTCTGTGAAGGAAAATCACCTTGCTGGAGTGAAATACCCAGGTAAATTCTGAAGCATTTTCAGTTTCATACTATCCTACATTTCTATGACCTTCTTTTACACTTGAATTGTTGACAGCAATAGTTTTGGACACAGGTTCTTTTTCACTATTCTGAAAAAAACCAAACAACCCAACCTGCCGATTTTTCAGTATCTCACATGAGAACAATGCATAAAGGGGACAAAAAAGGATGGATCCTTCTTAGCCATTTCTGCATGTAGTGCTCTGCAACCAACTGCTAAATTCTGCTTCTTGTATGGCAAATATTTGTCTTCAGAATTCCTTGTTCTCCAATCAAATTTTTCTTGGAAGGCAATAAAGGGAATACTCTACATATTTTTAGCATATGGTTCACTAGTTGATTAAATGCAACTGACAACTTGACTAAGCCATCAGTGGTGACTGAGGTGACAAAAAAGCAAGTACACATTCACGTCTTAATTTGGTGCTCTACAAACTGCTTGAAGGGGGAAGCCGTGGACAAAGGAAAATCTGAAACGTGGATAGCATCTCCCTCCTGCTGGGAGCCTCAACGTCCATCACTGCAGTCTGCAGCCTACATGTCAACTGAGTGTATTAAGAGTTCTGCGAGGAAGACAGCCAAGCTCAACAAGCCAGGTACACGGATACAAACACTGGTGAAAAACTTGATGGGTTTGGAGAAAAATATGTATCCTTTACTTTCCCGAAGACCAGGTGGCTATACTTGTATCTAGTACTAGTAGTAAAAAAAATAATAATAATCTGGCATTTTATACAACTTATTTTCAGAATTTCATTGACTTCATTGAATCGAGGAACACAGAAAGGAATGTCACATTTTCTGTAGAATGCCATCCTGCCTACAACACAGCCAATAGCCCCAGTACCACGTACTGCAGATTCTAACCACATGCAGCTCTGGTAGCTGCAAACCCTCATTACCTACGAAAGCATGAACTCCCCGGGCAGCTCGGAAAGACCAGCCAAGTAGCGTTACTGTGGCTGATTACGTGCTCTGACCTTTTTTGACTTCAGCTGTGTGTACTATGTCCTCCTATCCTCATACATGGGGCTAGAAGCTCCTTGGGTTGAGCTCTCGCACCGCCGACCCCAGCGCTAGCCCCGCGACGCCCCTTCAGCACCACCGCTCCTACCGTAACGCAGCGGCAACAGGGAGAAACACCGCAAAAGGTCACCCGGGCAGGGCGATCGCTCTCGCTCATAGCGAGGCCACAGATTCGGTGGCCCTGGCTTCTCGTCCCGAGGAAACGCCTCGGGGGAGGGCAGCGCGGGGCGGCAGCCG
>NW_009952973.1:3954633-3954958 GCF_000747805.2 Chaetura pelagica | reverse complement strand
GGATGCGGGAATGGGAGGTCGGCAGGGCGGAGAGCAGGAGGTCCGCGGCGTGCGGGCACCTACCGATCTGTATGCTGTTAGAATTGGCCCCCCAGATCAGTCCCCACAACACAGGAGCCAGGAAGACAGAAATATGCATAATCTTTTGCATTTCCAGGAAAAGTAGAGCATCCACAAAACCACGGAAACAGCCCTTTCCTCTTCTTCTTCTTCCCTTCCTCCTCCTCCTGCTGCTGCTCAGCGGAGCGCGCTCGTCAGCAAATCAGATCCTCTGCGCGCCGGCCGGCGGGCGCAGGGCAGCGCCGGGGGGAGGGAGCTTCTCCCG
>NW_009952973.1:3890043-3954216 GCF_000747805.2 Chaetura pelagica | reverse complement strand
CCCAGCCCCGCGTGTCCCGGCTGCTTGGCGCGGGGAGCGGGGGAGCCGCGCGCCCGTCACACGCCCCTTTCGCTCTGTGACAGAGGGACACGTCAGCTGAAGCGCGGAAAAAGTACCCCCCAAAATACCCCCAAACCCGCCCATTTGTTTTAGAGTCTTAAATCAGAAGGGCATTTGGATGTACCTGCCTTCCAGGGATACCTGAAAAGCAGATTTTTGACTGCCCTAACTAAAGAAGAGGAGTTAATCTGGAGGAAGGTTCAGCTTCCCCAGATGTTTAATTTTCTTCTATAACGGGTGTTTGTTTTGTTGTGGGGTTTTTGTTGTTGGTTGGTTTTGGTTTGGTTTTGAAAGATGGGTTCCAGCTATATTTCTTGCAAGCTACATCTAGTGTTTTCCAGTTTGTTGCTAAGCACCGCACACCAGGACACACACCCGGACACACACCCGGACACACACCCGGACACACACCCGGACACACACCCGTATCCTATAGAGAGGAAGCAGTCTAGCAATACTGAGACTGTCAGAATGAATTTACTATTAAATACCCATGTAGCAAAAGGTACTGATCTTGCATTGTAATTCCTTTTTTTTTTTTTTTCATTATTACATCATCTTATTTCTCCATTCCAGAGACAAGGAAAGGCCTTAGAGCTCCAGATGCCTGTGTAAGTGTATATCCTGAACATGTAGGCAGTTTGAGGCCCTTTACCCATCCCTGACTCATGTTGAGTTTAGTTTCATTTGAGTCATTTCACCAGGAAATTCTACACTAACTTCTGCCTCTGCTTGTGTCATCATCTCTCTTTCACCCCAAAATGAGATGAGCCTGAAAAAGAAATGGAGACCTTTAACATAATGAGCTTATAGACCCTATCACGTTGTGTGTGTGAAATGGCAGAGTGAATACAGCCCTTCCTCGCTCCCTCCCCCCATCGGGTCCTTCCCAGCAGTTGGGTGTTGTGCTACACAGTAAAACCCACCACTTAACTCTCTGAAAGAAGCAAAAAGCGCCACTGTGGCAATAGAGAGATCAGGCTATCAGAGGACAGCTTGCATTCAGGCACTCCTCACTGCACCCTAGACAATCAGATGTGCTATTAATAAATAGTGTAATGTTGCCAGCCTTTAGCAGCAGCACAGATAAACACTGGAGTCTGAAGAGTCCCGTTATGCATATCAAATGGGGCTAAAATGCAGCAAAGATCTCAGTTTGAAGACTGTATTTTCATATTTTATAATAAAATGAAAAATCAATTTTGTTAATAGTTTTATACTAAGCTATGGATCAATGGTAAACTAAGTTTGGATCCCACTGTAGTGGGCACTGCAGCCTTAGCTGAGTCAAACAGGTTATAGATAAAGGTCTTGAACATACCTGCTGCCACAACAGTTTCCTTGCTACAGTTTCTACTTAAAGATGTGCAGAACACAGCAGAGCAGGTAGGTAAAAGTGACCTGAGTAATAATTTAATTACCAGTTACAGCTGAGGGGCTTGTACAGATTCTTTATAGGGAGTTGATAATAACTGACACCACTGCAGCTGTTGATTTCTTAATTCATATTTTTCCATTACAGAATTCTGAGTATGTGTATATATATATATGTACATCATGTGCAATGTGCGTGTCTGGAAGCATGTGCATGTAACATTTCAGATTTGGATCATCATATCAGAACATGTGGAGAAAATGTCAAATAATGTGGCCATATTCTACTGCCAGAGAAAAAGAAAAGATTTCAACTGATATGAGTAAGTAGAAAAGGACAGCACGAGCAAGTGAATCAGCAAGAAAACAATTTAATCAGAATTTAATAACAGGGAAAATGCTGATAATAAAACAGGGCCTTCTTCAACTGTCTAATTTTTATAACCATCCTGTGTTCATCAAAAAGATGCAAGCAAGCAAAGGAGAAAAAACAAATTTATAGGTGATAGTAATTTATGACGATGTGCTAAGAATAGACATACTCATTAGCACTGTGCATAAAAAAAAAATCAGACCACATTACTGGGAATCACATTCAATACTTTTTGCACAAGAAAAGGAAAATAATCTCTTGAGAGGTAAGCAAGGTAGTCTTAAAAGCAAATTATATCCTAACATGCCTTCTTCTAAATCCATGATAAAAACTCATATAAAAATGCATTAGTTCAGAATCTGAACAAAGCATCAACAGGGAGACTGTTAATAATAAGCATCAATCAGTTGTTGAAAGGAACATAGCAGTGCAATAATAATGAAAACAATGACAGATGACAGAAGGCAAGATATCAAATATTAAGATGTCAGACCCTCAAAAGGCTAAGTGCTTAATCCCAATTCCATAGAAGTCCAGGGCAGACTTGATACTTACTGGAAAGAATGCAGGATTCAATCACGCCTGTATTTGATTTAGTAGTTTCTAACATTCTGAGCATAAAGCAAAAGCTGGTGAGGAAGCTAAAAAGGGCTAATATATGC
Organism: Chaetura pelagica; assembly: GCF_000747805.2. NCBI lineage: Eukaryota > Metazoa > Chordata > Aves > Apodiformes > Apodidae > Chaetura > Chaetura pelagica. The sequence continues at coordinate 3,951,747 of NW_009952973.1, read as the reverse complement.
ACTAGTCAGAAATAAATGTGAGTTTATCAGGAATACGTTTCCTCAGCGATTCATCCTGGTACAATCCTGGTTGAGACAGTGGCTTCAACTCAACCAAAGGTTCATATGTTTCAGCAGGTGTACAGGAGACATGGAAAGAAATTTGGAAATTACTGAAGAACTGATTTTTTTTGCCTTGCTCTCTGAAACAGCAATTGCACCATATACTTATCAAAAAAAGATAGTTCACTAATGACTTGATGACATGGAGTACATGCTTCAGGAAAGTAAACTTGGTAATTTAGAGCACTTGAGGAGATGGATGGAGGCAGTAAAAAACCCAGTATATGAATGCTGAAATTAATCATATCCAGCTTAAAAATTAATTTTTGTTTTGCTGTTTTAAGAATGTGTCATTGACCATGGCAATCACATGCTGAGCATGGTAGTGAAAACCCCAGCCCTTGAAAATACTCACTTGAAATCAGATTATTTTCTAAAAGTCCTTGTTGAAAAGTTATACCCTGAGAAAACCTGAGAAAAAACCTTGAAATTCTGATAAACTGAGCAAGAGCTCAAACGTCACGGTTATAGTGGTCCCTTCTGGCCTCCTATGCCTTCAATGCTTGGTTTTTATATTCAGAATAATTGACATTTTTTTATTTGAAAAAAATCTTAAAATATGCAGATTTTGTAGATACAGATAATGCTGCACCAATGTACAAATCCTTTGATTCTATGGCAGATCAGGAAATTAAATTATTCCCTTAAAAAATATTGTCGCCTTTGTTTTTTTTAAATCTATTGAACTTTTGCAAATATCAGTAAAGATAAAAAAGGAGGAAATACACATTAAGTTTCGAGTTGCAAATCTTTCTTAAATTGGTTAGTCCCATATGTTCATTCTGGATCTCAAGAGTCTTTTTAAAAATGAAAAGTACATTCTGATCTCCCATGCTCATTCTGCTTCCTCTTCTGATGAGCAAACACAGACTGTCCCCATGAACAGTACATTTATCCGGGTGTGACATGCATTAAGGAATAGCTTATGCTTCTATTAGGTGATTCTAATGGTGAAAAAAAGCAGCATCACTACCCTGTGGTACAACTAATATAAAATAATTAGTGACAATTGTACGATTTTAAGTTCCCTTTGCTATATAGTAGCTATAACAATGTAGTTAGTTACTAGCTTAGTTAACCATTGTGAGAAATTTACAGCAAATTGGGATTTACTACATTTATCTGACCTACTTGCCTTCATGTTGTTTGTGAGAAATGTTACATTTATTTTCCTGGTAAAATCACTTAGGTGTATGCTCAACTATTAATGTGCATGTGAATCTGCTGTAGTTTACTTAATATTTTTCTACTGAGATTATAGCAAATTATATTATTAAGGCTCTGGAGAAAAGATGAAAGGAACACCTTCAGGTTATTCTATGCATGCTAAATCCATTATTCTTTTCTGGCAATACCTTCCCTTTTATTCCAATAGTATAAACAACTTGCATTGCTTCGTCTCAGTCCCGAGGAATACATTTCTTTCTTCCGTCCTACTTTTCTCCTACCTACCTTCTTCCTCTCTTCTTCCTTCCTGTCTCCTTCCTTACCTTATTTCCATTTGGTTTTCCAAAGCATTGCCATCAGAATCTATTTTTTCTCCCCTGTTATTTTGATTTTACCACCCTCCTTCCCCCTGGGGAGTACAGCTAATTCAAATGTGTTGGTTTTTTGCTTTAGACTGTAACAGCCAGCCTTGATCCTCTCTCTTTTCATCTGCCACTTCTCCCATCTGTTCCACAAGCAATGCCAGCCTGGACTCCAGCATTCTGTTGTATTTTCATCATGTTCTTATTCCTTTTTCTATGCCAACATCTACATTTGAAGTATGAGCCCTACACCCATTTTTCGGGTCAGTTCTTAATCATTGAAATTCCCCATTAGCCTTGCATCTTCTCTGTCATCTGTGAGAAATTTATTACTTGTTATTCATAAAGAAAAGCCCATTGGAGATGATGAAGACATCAGATTTCATATACTGGTGGCTTGTTCTCAGCTGAGGCATGGTACATCTCAAATCACCTCTTCACCTCAGTTCCCTGCATTCATAAGCAACACTCCAGAATGTTACAAGGCAAATACAAGCTGACAAGAATGTTATAGTCCACTCTCTATTGACACACCCTGGCTACGCTTTTGTTGTCACTCATTCTCTGATTTCTACTGGCTTGTGACTAGGACCTTTTTCCCCCAAAACTGGGCGTTCTCTCCATCTGCAATCACAGCATCATGAAGTGATCTCGCATCTTCAGAAGCCCAAGCAATGATACTGAGGAGCAGCTCCAATCTACAAATTACAGACAGATTGAAACCCAAGGCTAGTATGTGCCAGTGATAATAAAACCTCTGGATATGCGTCTCAAACATTCATTATGACTGCACTTAACTTTATGAATATCGTAGAAAGTTGTTTCTGCCATTGTAGTGAGTGTGCTAAGGTGGTATTTTTAACAAGGGTACTGGACCAATATCAGCCTGTGGGAAATGGTCTGTGTAATGATCATTCTCAGCATGGAGAAGGCCCTTCTCAGTTTTATGTTTAATTCATAAAAACTACCCATAAAATATATGCCCACTCCACCTACCTTCGAAACCTGGATAAATCAGCTGATCTTTTCCAAATTTGAGCTTGTTGCAAATCTGGTATCTTGACAAGGTCAAAGAGAGTCAGAGAGTTGGGTTCTTTTTGTATCCCAACAAGGTAAAATTAGTTCATGAACATGGTATTCCATGGAGAGAATGGAAGTTCTGACAGCAGTATTACACTGCTAGTCAGTGCTCTAATTTATTGTTGACCTCCCACAGGCTTCAGGATAGCATTTAATTAAGCTTTGCAGAGTTGCTTTCAAACACAGAAGAACTAAAGAATCCCTAACTTTCGCACTAAACTCCTTAATCCACTTAAGACTGCTTCTCATAATATTCCAGAGTGCCAGAGTGAACTTCTCCTACTTTTCTCATCTGAAACAATATCTTGTACCATCTTGTTCACATCCTTCACAGAGCTAAGAGGCTAAGAGGCTACTTTGAACAAGCAGGAAAGCTGCAATGACAAGATTCACATTAACCCTGCTTTTGTTCAGGAGACCAAATTAACCAGAAGTCAGCCTAGGAGTGGGTGAAAGGGTGGTGTGTCAGCTTGGTTCCTTGGGCCTGGATACCTAGGTCCAGGGTGCTCAGTAGAGTCCAAGTCATTTGGCTAGCTAACAATGGGGTGAGAAATATGGCATTGACAGACTGCTCTTATGCTCCCTCCACGGTAAAACAGAACAAAATCCACTGCAGTCACTGAGTAAATGAAACCTCCATTCTTCTTCTTCTGTAGGATTGTTTCCTATTTGAACCTTATGGAATGTAGAAGGGCATCAGTTCCCATTTATACCAACACTACACTCATAACCACTTCACACTGAACTGGAAGCCTGATGTGGCTTTATGTGTTTGCAGGTCATGGAGAATTAGGTCATAGATTAATTTCTAAGCAAATTGTGTAAAGTTTATTTCTTTTAATTTATGTATTTATTTAAAATTTTAAAAAGTAAAACCCTAAACCCACCTTCTTTTAAAAAGGGAGATTTCCATGTTATGGGTTTAGTTAAAGAAGTTGTTATGTTATTACAGTACATTTTACTTAGATAACTTTTTTAGTTTTATACTTTTGTTAGGGCTTTCTTCACTGGGAGAATAAAGGGAAATTCAAGCTACAGTAAGAGATTGAACACTGATCAGTCAAAAGTTCCCTGTTGTGTTTTTCACAAAAAATAACTGAAAAATTGTATCAATAATACAAAAACATTTGAGCAAATGTTTAGAAAAAGTATTTTATTACATAAATAAGCAAGAGAAAAATTGTGCTGTTACAGAAATTATACCATGGATCTCAAACACTGAGCAACATTAAAAATAAATTAAGTGGGAGGAATAGATAGAATTGCATGAGACAAAATAATAACTGCTTTCTTCAGGAAATAACCAAAAGTTATAAAGAGTTGTGGGATTTTTTTTTTTTGTTCATTTACTCATTGCAGTCATTTTCACTATTTTTTAAAAAATGCTATCAATAATAGGGTAAATATGTAATAGGGTAATAAGACTAAAAGGACTGTTGTGATTTGAAATGCTAGCTCTTTTATCCTTATATTATGGTCTTCCAGCAACAAAAATATCTTTTGGGTTCACTGTTTACTTGTTTGGCATAAAAAAAAATATCTTAAGGAAAGCATCATATCAGGAAACAGCTCACTCAGGTTATCACAGAAATGTACAGAGTTGTGCTCAACGGAAGTTTATTTTTAGTTACGAAAAATTACCTCAGTGGATCAGTTCCAGAACTAGTTCAAAGCACAGATAAGAGATATTTTTACTTTCACCTCTGCATAGACACATCTTGCCAAAGATTAATTGTGATAAAGTGTGGTGTTAATGACAAGCTTTTACAGAGGGAAAACCAACAAACCAGAAATGTAAGAAAAAAGAAACAATTCTTATGAGGCACTGAATTACGTTTCTTGGACGAGAAATACATCTATGTCTTAGAAAATGTGCAGAAAATAGGGTTCTTCTAATTGCATAATTACTTTAAATGTAGGCTTTCATTGCAGAGCTTATAGTAGAAAAATTTCTGCACATAATATTTGTGGCATTAAGGGCAATCTAAATCATGCTGCTCTTTTTTCTTTACTGAAACTTTGTGTTACAATTGAAAGTTATCTTATACAGGTTAATTGCTGGCTTCTATTAGAGTTTTTGTAGTTGCCATTTAACCTGAGACTTACCTTATTCCTCACTAATTGCATTGCCCTAATTAGATGTATGCACAGAGATGGTGCACACAGATAGCTGCTTTCACAACAATCTTAAGTTTGCAGTTTCCCTTCACTACAGGTCAGAATAACACGATTCTTCAAGGGCTTAAAAAGAAAGAGACAAGCTGATGGGGATTCAAGGGCAGCTTGGAGACCCAGCAAAAATTAGTACACGACAAAAACTAACCTTGAACTTAGAAACACCACTGTCCCAAGTCTAAATGAGTTACAAAGAAAAGCAACTTACAGATAAATGATTTCTGTCACAGCTAGAAATATGTGGATCAACAACAGGCACACTCCCATAGGGATCCTTAATCCTCTGTTCCAAGTTTTGGTTGTCCCCAGCCCGTCAGTACCTGTGAATACAGTCTTTATGCCTTTCTGTTAGATCAAACAGATCTGCTAATCTAAAGATCTCAACTCCTGTGACCGAAACTATAAAAAGTCTTTGCTGATGGTATCTGAAAGAAATATGAGTACTGGAAGGCATTTTATGGAGAAGAACCCTCACCAACATTCATCTGTATTTTTCTGGGCTTCCTGTGGCTTTAGTAGTACTAACAAGATAGGACCTTAATTTTAGAGGCTGGTCAGCTATAGCAAACAAATGTCAAAGGCAATGAAATGAGCTTATCCACAACACACAAGATCTGCTTTGGAAAAAGCAGGGGATATCCAGAGATCAGGAATTTCTACCCTCAAACACGGATTCAGAATAATCTGGTTCTTACTGATGTTTTCATACCAGAACCGTAGCAATAGATCAGATTTTCTTTACAGTGAGAAAAGTTCAGTTATTTGAGGCAGTTAGGGAAAATCACAAATCTCATTAGCACTCTGAGCACTACTGCTGAACAGGAGAGCAGAATACAATGTGACTCCTTCACAGCTATTGCAGCGCTGCACATTAAAAAATGTCTGTAGTAGAAATGCTTTGCTTTGGAGTGGAATCTTCTCCATTTGTCATCTGATTATTTTATAATTTTATTAATTAAAGCTCATCTCAATACAGAGCCTCATTAGAAAAACACAATTTGTTGTTACTGACAAATGATTTTATGGTACATATGGATAACCAATTACAGTTACATCTCATTAAATGAGAGTGAAGTTAAATGGATTGAAAATACTGCCCTTCATGGCCTCCCACAATCTTTTACTTTTGAATGCTAACCATGAAAGGAACCCTGATTTCTGACAGGAACAGGGCTGGGCTTCCAGTTCATCCTGGAAAAGGCAGTAAGCAATCTCCAAATCGGACAGATGTGTGGTATTCCCTTTTAACTTCCACCAGACCCTAGGTGATTATGTCTACAGTACTATTGGATAATTGTCCTATTGATAAGAGACTGTATCACCTAATGTGAGTTTCCCACCTCAAGGGATTAGCTAACAAACCCCCAGGAAACTCATCTATACTTTTTAGTATCCCTTTTATTAATTTATTTACTAGTAATTAACTTAATGTACTGATCAATTACTAAATAATATTACTAATACTAACAATTCAGAAAAAAATGAGGTACCAATTAATCACTGTTTTTCTTTAAAAAACAGTACTTTTTGGTTACATTGTATGTGATAAAACTTGTTCTGAGCTTGCAATTGAAGGAACTTCTCCAGCATGTGATTTAATATCCCATGGCCCACATAACTCACTCTGTGCCATGGCAGGAGATGTTTTATTTTACAGGGAACTGAAAAAATACACGGTATGTTATTGATGTACTTTGAAAACACTTGCCAAACAAAACAATAATAATGCAAAGGGAAAATACCAGAAAGTTATTAAATCCAGACAAGCTGTTTTCATGAAGGCTTAGTCCTAAGAATACCATTATGTTAAATATGGATATTTATGCATATACATTAAATTATTAATGAATAATGGGGGTAATGGGTGTAAATTGGAGCATAGGAAGTTCAAGGTGAATATCCAAAAAAATTTTTTTACTGTGAGAGTGACAGAGCACTGGAACAGACTGCCCAGGGAGGTTGTGGAGTCTCCCTCACTGGAGACATTCAAAACCCACCTGGATGAGTTCCTGTGTGATGTACTCTAGGTGACCCTGCTCTGGCAGGGGGGTTGGACTAGATGATCTCTCGAGGTCCCTTCCAGCCCCTAAGATTCTGTGATTCTATGATTCTATGAATAAATCTACCCTTTTAAAAGACACAATTTCTGCTTTGTTATTCCGCAGATTCTTCTGTGGAATGTGGATTGGAGGAAGGAAATGTGAGGTTATTCTAAGAATTCTTTTCCAAGACCACAAAGGAGTAATATAAAGGTAAGAAATGTAAATGGAAGAATGTATACATGCAGTGGGATTGATTCTTCTCTGAGAGCAAATCAGAAAGAACTACAGTGTAAACCCAGTGTAAATTAGGAGGAATATCAGACACTTGAAATCAGAGCCAGAATACCAGGGGAAAACAAATACAGATATCACTGCTGTATACCACTGAGTCTGTTATTAATAATGCCTGAAAAAAATTTTATTATTTATGTGCATTACAGTAGTGCTGTAAGGCAGTGTAAAACACAGAGCAACAGATTATTTTTCACTCCAGCCACGTCCAATCTAAAGAAAAGGCCAGTAGCACAACAGAAAGCAGCCTTGTTATCATCGATCATTTGATGCAGAGGAATGTAAGAAAACAGAGGATATGGTTTGCAGAATTTGCACAGGACATCTGGGGAAGGGACACTGGATAGTTGCTGGTTAGTTACTGGGTAGTGTGCTGAACTACAGACTGACACTTAGGTACAGTATTCCACCGTGTGTTGTGTAGGGAGCCCTGCCTGCCGTCATGCACCGTGCACCAGACAGCTAACAGCAGTCAGCTTATGGCTTGGCCAATAAATAATTTCATTGACTGAATTCTTGCAGCATGAAGTAGCAGAAAGACCATATTATCAGAGAGCATGTGCTGGTCAGGCACAGATGTGAAGTTGCTGTAGACAAGACTACCTGGTCTTCTCTATAAAGCTGTATTTTTCTTTTCAACCAAGAAATGAAAAGTGTTGAAAGGTTCAACGTTGTCCTGTCTTTTGAGGCTGGAATCTCCTGTCAGCCAAAATAATTTATTCCAATTGTCAAAGCTCATCAGACTCTCAGCGTGAGTCCTGCATAAATGGATTTATTCCTGGCTGTTTCATTTGCACACTCCATGAAATTTTTTCCACCTATTTAATTTCATCAAGACTTTCTTCACAGAGACAAGTATACTTGCTGCAAGAGCAATGTAATGTAAAGACAGTATATCTTTCCTATATTCCTGCAGGAAAAAATGAGACAAACCATAATATGCTTTAATAATTAATATATTTAGAAAAAATTCCATTTTAAAATGCTGTTCCTGAAATAGGAACAATATGGAAGCACATGATAAATAAAGCAATAAAGCTATTCTTATGGGTAACAGATTATAAAGTACTGCCAACTTGGATATGCATTCTCTCTTTAAAATATCCTGTGGTGAAATGCATAATATTCTGTATTCTACAGTAGTGGTGTAAAAACCACCCATGAAACTGCAGTGTCTGGGAACATTACCATGGCATAATTGTTGCTATTTTTCTAAATGAAGTGCCTCTCTTTTGCAAGAAAACTCATCAAGTGGAGAATGTGATGAACACATAATGGCAAAGGCACAGGGTTTGGGAAACCTAGCTGTGCTTGCCTTTGCCTAGTTTGCCTTGCACACAACTGTACAGGGAAGGTCTGATGCAGGTGGTCTTGTCTTTGTCCAAGCTTCTGTAGGGCAGCCATACCAAGTGGCAGGAGATCCTCTGAAGCCTTCGTGGCTTCAAGACCACAGCAAGGAGAGAGCTTTAAGTCCAGAGAAAACAAGCAGGGCCAATGTGATCCACTGCTGCTGTTATGCAAATTTATGTATCCATTTAATAAATTTATGTATTTAAGAAGTTTTCCCTTCAGGGAATCAAGCAACTAGAAAATACAAAGAATTAATAAATAAAGACTAAAGTCTAGTTCCATTAAGTAGTTTATAGCTCATGCTGGGTGCTGTTTATCACTTGTATTTGCTTAAAAAAAGATTGTTTCTGTAATAATCTGGTTCTGAAGCATGTTCAGGAGGACAATAGGAGCAGAGCTGCCTCAGATGGATATTTAAAAATACCTATGAAGATTTTACACCCTCCAGTAGGCTGAGGTTAACCAGGATTTGTCAGAAGCAGGAGCAGGTAGCAAGACAGGCTTTGTCAAAAACAGAAACTGATGCTGGAACGGTATTGGTAAAAAACATTCTTTACAGTCAGTTTCTGTCAGTATTATGCCTTTGAAATAACTAGTCTTCAAATTAGTGTTTTCCAATGAGCTGGCCTTTGGGAGTCAAAGAAACAAACAAATTAATCTGAAAGAACAAGTCTGCATTAGACACTGATAACTCTGTTATGACAATGCAAGGCTTAATAAATACTGAGAAATATATTTCTGTAGTCTCTGGGTCAAATGCGAGTTCTAAGGTTAATAGAGAAAAGCAACATTTAAAAAATGTCACATGAACTATAGTTTTTCATATTCTGCTTTTGAGAAGAAATTCATGACTCAATACACTTCACTAAAAAAATAACGCATGTAGTGAGTTGTTATCCAAATAAAATAATATTCCAAGTTATATGGAAATACTTAAGATGAGATAACATAGATGATGTTAAAATTTAAGAAACAAGGAAGTCCCAGGTCTTCTCATGTATTTACTGTTCATCTGTTCTTGAGCATCAGCACTGTCTTCATTGAACTCAGCTGTGCGATCACACGCACGATCTTTGCTCCCACCATACAGGATGAAAGGTGGAGCAGCTGAAGTGTATTGCTGAGGAAGGAAGTCAGTCTTGATAAAAGGAGTGCTTTGTAGAACAGAAAAGCAAAACAGTGCTATTGATTATCATGATGTATGCTACAGCGAAAGAAGGTGGAAACACAGGGGCTGCCTACGCACAGCTTTTCCTCTCAGCAGCAGTCACTGTTTCAGCAGGGATTTTTCTTTGCAATTTATGGCATTAGAGAAGGATTCCTCTGAGTTGAAAGGTTTTTCCAGGGGCAGTGGTACAGAAACTTGACCTGCTATACTCAGGAGGGATTCTTGGGCCCGAAAAGCTTTTGAATTTGCTTCCTCAAGTGAAAAATGACCCCCACTGTGGATATTCATAGAATGAGCCATACACAGATATACATGAAAAAAACCCACGCTGTTCACTGCCACAGCCTGAAGAACTCATCAGATGGATGAGTTATCCTTTCTTATCCTTTCTTCTTTACAGTCTCAGTACTCCTCCTTTCAAAGCATGTCATGTGGCTTAAGCAATGGCCTGGTGGGATAGAAACTCTTAGCAACCCACGTTGTCTAATGGTTGTTTTCTGTCACTGTAACCATACTTTGAGGCAATAAGGTGAAAGACTGTTAATTTTCTTATACTAAAAGACATGTGCTTAACGTACCTGCTGCCTCTGCGTGATAGGTAATGGTGCCAGGCAGACTTGAGATTTACCTCAATACTCTGGAAGAAGAGTTGATGCACGAGCTTCCAATGCCTGCATTGTTTGGAGGGAGTCAGTCAATGCTACTCTCCAGAACTGTCTTGGTTTGAGCCAGGATGAAGCCAGTTTTGTTGTCATTAGCTTAATCCTGGGTCAAACTGTGACAAGAACCCTGATAGGCACTGATGTGTTTAGAAACACCACAAGGAAAAGCAATCAGTGCCCCTCAAAACCAGGGTTGACCTCCATGGACAACCTGGAAGAGGAAGAAGACCTTTTATTGTCTTGACTTCATTAGTCTCACTAGTTTCTTTAGACTCACTAATCATATAAAGGTTACAATCTAATATCTACTATTAGAGTTAGGGACTTTGAATAGAATGGCTCTTTTAATGTGTATGAGCGATAGTCTTACAACCTAAACTCAGTAGGCAACCTCATTCCTTTTCAGGTGGGCAAATCCAGCTCAAACTCTTACACATGGATTGGTTTGGGAAAATTAGTTTCATTTTTGGCACTGCCAGTGAACATTCCTGTCAATACACAAAATTAAACATGGCAGAAATGCTGTATGTCATTAAGAGCCATTGCGAGACTATTTTACAGTGGCATCTTTCACTTCTCCAGTGGGAAAAAATACTCCTGCTCTAGCACACAGTGCGTCACACCGCATTCATCTCCATGTCGCAGACAGCGGCTGGTACTCCCACAAGAGCTAACTTTAAACCAACTCTCAAGCGTAATAGCCAAGGCAGCACAAAGCTTTGTGGGGGTTAACACCAAAGTATATTTTTTAATTTCCTACGCCAGCAGGTAGGCATCCCAGCCGGAGCTCACTGTTACCATGGCTACGTTGCTAGCCGTTCCCAAGTCAGCTAGTTTAAAGCTAATTTGGATAAGCCTGCATTAGCTGCAGACATTTCAGTGACTGCAGTGTAGACATATTCATAGCAATGGAGGGTTTTCAGAAAGACTTCCAAATAGCCATGATTTTTTTTAAAAAATGTCTGCTGATACTGTTACCACTGATGGAATGAGGAGAGGTGCTGGGAGGTAGAGGAGCAGGCAACATTACTGGGTAAGCCAAAATGCAAGGGAGGGCTGCAAGATTCCCAGCTGATTGGGATTTACTTGATACAGTAGTATAGATAAAACCACAACAACGAGAATTTTATGTCTTTAAAACATGTGTTTTGTTTTCTGTATGTTCTGGTTTTTATTCAAGTGTAGGGTTTCCTATGAAAAGAACTAGTTCCTGTATCTTTCTGGAATCACAGATGAGCATCGTTTTTCCTTTTTTTTAGGAAGTCTTCACATTTATATAAAGACTAGGTAACTGTTACAGGTATTATTATGATAAGGAGCAATTAAATTGTTAGACAAAACTAAATTGAATTGTAGACACAAAACCCCCTTATTATTGAATTTTATATTTATTTTTTTTTCCCCTTTTTTCTTTTGTGGGCACATTATCTTCCTTAATCCCAAAATTAGTATGCAAAAGCATCAGGTAACAGTGTACTATCATTCCTTTATCTGGTGCACACTGCATTTGTTCTCATTTCAGCATTAAGTGATCTCTATAGCCTGAAAAATTGCTTGACATTGCATATATTCAGGTGGCTCTCCCTTGGAAAGAAATAATTTGTTGTTATCTATTCTCTGAATATCCTCAGCACACGTCACCCAATAACCATAATGGTAAGCTGCTTTAATTGAAGGAGAGACCAATGGTCTCAGCTGTATTGTAACGTCTCTTAACAGATTACCTTAACAGCTATGACAGACTGCTTAAGTACATACTGTCTCACTTCAGAGTGAAATATTTTGAAATAACCATTACTTGTAAGTGCATTTGCTCCAGAGTGATTATACAGACAGATCAATCTCTCTGGGTCGTGCTCGCTGAAACTACTCAAAAAGGCAACATTACTACTTTCTCTGTAATGGGTTGTTGGGCACTGAAAATGCTCTCCCTTTAGCCACACATTTCCTGCTACCACGAGAAAGTAAGGTGTGGATTACTCCATACCGTGCATTTCACACATCCCAACAGGGCATTAGCACATAGCAGCTGTTACAGTTTTCAAGTCACATCCTTACTTATTGTGTAGCATAAATTTGTGGATGCAGTCAAGCAATGAATTCATTTATCTCCATGGAAATTCCTGATGCAGTGTTCTAAATACGTTCTAAAACCTTCAAGTAGAAAGATAGGGGTGTAACACTTTGAAAGAAAGGAACCAACCCTTCGGATGCTCTCCCTTGATGCTTAACAGCAAAAAAACCAAACAACTGAGGTTTTCTAAGGGTAGAACAAAAAATTGTAATTCTTCTACCACTAAACAGGAGAAGCAAATGTTAGCTGAAACACAGATGGTTGCTCCCTCAGAAACAGATTTTGCTGTCATGCAGTTTGTTCAGACATCATGACTAGTTAATTTAGTTACTAATATGTATTACATGAGCCTCACCTTTGCTACCACTTGAATGTCTTATTTTCTGCACCTTTAATACTGCATGACAAGTTTCTATAGCTGTCCATTGATTTTTCTGTGCATTTATTTTTAATTTATTATTTTTTTCCTCCCCCTACTATCAAGTGATATCCTTAACTGCCTGTACAGTTTTATATTTGCACCTTGTTCCAGAAATAAGTCAACAGGCAGAATTTTACAACTAGAGGGTGCTGGAGGACCATAATGTGATATGGTATGCAAAACTCTCAGTGACCTTTAGTGGAAAGAAGGAAAAAAAAATATTACTGCTCAGTAGGACAAGTTAATATATTTTGAGGTAATACAAATACTGCAATATTATCCAGTTTAAGTAAACAGAAAATTAACACTTCATAGCTGACATGGGGTTATTTTAAATTTTGTTTCAAATTTGCTGTGGAACTTTGCTTCTGTCCTTAGTTTCTGTGCTGTAATGAACCAAAAGCTTTATCTTAACGATACACATTCTTTTTGCTTCTTTTTTTGTGTAAGCTGGAAAGCAATTACAGTGTATTATTGATTAAATGTTTTACGATAAAACACAAAAGCCATAAAGTAAGCAGGAAGGCAAGGAGGAACAAAGATTAATTTAACAATAAAATCTATAATTGAGATTATACAGATAGAATGTGGATATTAATTACAGATAAATCATTTAATAAGAGTTCTAACAAGAAAATTATCTTCCCAAATTCATACGATTTCCAGCACAGGGTAATTTTTTTCTTGCCTTCCAGTAAGAAGTAAGAAAAAGTAACAAGTAAGAAAAAGTACAAGTATGAGAAAAAATAATGTCTATAAATATAGCACTTTGATTGTATGTAGAAAAATCTCTCCTCCCTTCCTTCCTCTCTTTCACTTATCCTTATTGCTTCTTAGAGTCTCTTACAATTCTGTAAATACCTTCAACAGACAGAAATATAAAAATGTTGAACTAGACCTTAAAACACCCCATTCAACATGGTTTAGAAACATCTGGGATTTCCCTTCCATTTCCTTAGACCAGAAGTAAATCCAAAGGACAAACTCTGACTTCCTGGGAAAGTGGCTCCCTGAAATTGCCATGTGAAAGTGGCCAGGAGGCTGGCAGAAATCACCTGACCTTATCCTGAAGAGCAGATCTCTTCAACCCACACACGAATTGTATCAACCTGTTGATTGGCTGTTGAATGGAAAGTGGCAGTGGTCTGAAAAAATCCTGGGTACCCAGCAAAGCCAGCATGGCAGGCTTTGATTTTTTTTCCTGTTCCTACTTTTGACCTCCTGGTTGTGCTGGCTGGATGTGACACGGACAACATTCACATGGTGGGCAACAGCCAAGTGATCCAACAGTGCACCTGTGGCCTGCACTGGCTCAACACATCCTGGATGAGCTAGAAATGTAGCACAGTGAGTGGGATTGTGTCTGTTTCTGTGCTATGGGAAGTTTCATAACTTTAATTTAGTCCCTTCCTAGCCTGTGAGGAGCCAATAATTCATATTTCTTTATATGAATTGCCAAGCTGGTGAGAACTGTCTTATTTTAGTATTTAACTGACTGTGGTGCTCCAGCTTTACAAGCAGAGACATGTTTTTCTACAGCAGGCTCTCCAGGTCTAGTCCCAATGTGTTCCCGAGAACACAGGCTACTCAGATGCCTACATACAAGCAGCTTTCTTCTGGCAACGTTTCACCTCATGACTTGCCCTTATGAAGGGATGTACCCTGGCACCCACAGGAGACCACAAGTCCTGCCCCATGCAACCCACGGAGATAATTTTTAGTAGTCTCCATGTCACAGGGTTTCCTCTGGAATACAGAGAGCAGTCTCCTATCAGAACTGTCTCATGCATAAGACCTTATTCTCCAAAATGTAGCTGCCAAATTAATGAGCTGGTGAGGGCAGACACTAACTAAAACATAGGCACAAGGTCTTACGATATACCTAAGAGCTTCAGCCTCTTAGACCTTCCCAAACAACTTCACTTCTGCCGGTGGCTAGGTGTTAACTTTGGTCATCCGTGCTACAATAGGCAAACAAAAAAAGTGTAACTATTGGTAGAAGTGGGATTTCATCTTCACTGCTTCGTTTAAACTGCAAACTTTCAAGGGTATGAACAAAACAAATGGAGTAAGATACATCCAAAGCACAAAAAAACCTGTGAGACTTACATACTGCAGGCTTGTCAGATGATACAGAAGATGAGCCAGAGGACAGAATAATGTAAAAAAGGGTAACATAAGCTGATACTGAACTGCAACTTGTGATGTTTCTCAAAAACTCCTGATACCTTTATTCTAGAAGTCTGATCAGTGGTCAGACCTTAGTGGTCTTTTTGGTTTTGACACATTGTATCTCATTTGTGCCAGCAGTCAAAATTTGGCCCAGTGTTTTATTGTCAGCATATTCTCACACACTTAAGTGTGCCTGCTTGATGGATACAATTGTTGGGTTTTTTTCCTAAATGAGTTGATTTTACAAAATTAGTAATCCTCTGATCTTTATTTTTCACACAGACAAGATCAGCTTGTTCAATGCTGCTTTCATTTACAAAGTCTAAATAATATGAATCACATCTTAGCTTTTCTTCAACAGTGCCATCTAAAATTATACAAGAACAAGATGTTTGGTGTGGTTTGTTTTTTTTCCTCTGTAAGGCAGCAGGAAAGCTGTTAAATACTACATATACTAGAATACTGACTTTAATAATACTCAACGTGCATATCAGTTTCATTGTCAGAAACAATTTAAATCTTCGTATGTTACTAATAACTGTAGAGCATTATTCAGCTTCATAATGTAGTATGCATTGTCCTTCATATATATTCCTAAAGCAGGATGTATGCTGTACATTTATATACAAAGTTGGTCAGAGCACAGACATTGCAGTGTCATGCTTTCATTCAAATTTCAGATGCCATAAGTTCAGTACAATCACATGGCATCAAAATAAAACATATTGCTTTGCAAATGCAAATAATGTCACACAGTGGCCTTCATGACTGCAATAACGAAATGGGATATATTTTACACATATGAAAAAAAAAATCATCATAAATATATGGACCAGTATATGACGTTGAAGAACAAGAAACAAAAAGGGAATAATGCTCTTGCATAAAGATCGATCCTCTTCGCTGCTGATGGAATGACAGGCTTGGGAGGAGGAGGTTTCTTGTTGTTCTTGGCTTGAGATTTCCCAAGCCCATTGTTGACTTCTATGGGCTTCCCATAACAGTCATAATTAGACAATTCAAAATCCCTTGGCAAGCTTCCAACGATGCTGAAATCATTGGATCTCAAATCAGATTTTGAAGTGCAAACTTTTTTGCATCTGGTCTCACCAACCTATGAGAGAGTGACAGGAATCGTTATCTACTCACCATATTTAATGAAAAAACTTCATGCAGCTGATAGAGAACTCTGCACACAAACATACAGGAAATCACTTGTTGATAGGGATACATTACATCAGCCTCATTTGCTGAATGGTTGCATTATAAAGTACTTAAGGATGATCAGTCAATCACATAAACTAATCCAAACATTCATAATTGTGTAACTTTTCATGCACAAGGTGCCTCATGCTGTGCAACCTGCTATAGTTAGACTCATTTTAAGATGACAGAAGGGGAGAGAGCATTTCCATAGAGAGTATTTTTGGAAATCCGTTCCGTGCTGATGAACCTGCAGGACAGATACTATTCAATACTTACATTTTTCTGAGGCCTGGAAGATACAGTCAGAATTAAGCCTAAAATTCAGTGCTGGATGCAACAGTTAAAGTCTATTTGGGTTCTACCAAGTAGCCAGCTCAAGTTCCTATATCTCACCCTTGGGTGACCACCTTGCATAGTAAGAAGGTGCCTTCTTTGTACCTGCAGTCCTTGGTGCCTCTCTAAAGACAGGTAACAAAGATGAGAGACTGTTCTCAGCACCTCCCATCCATATACACTGGAGAACTGTATAACTGGGAAATCTAAACCCAGGAACAGAATACTTCTCTTTCCTACAGCTCTGTCAGTGCTCTTGGGTACAACTGTGCTATGGGGTAACCCTATGTGAATAATTCGCTTTCACAGATCAGACAATTGTACTGCCACAGACAAAAGACAATTTAAAAGAAAGAAAGCATGTGGTCCCCACAAAACTGAAGTGTTTTTTGTGAAAAACCCCCTCAATGGTTCCTATATTTGCTTTCTTGGATCTTAAAATGTTTATTTTTCAGGTACAACAACTCTCCAAGAGGACCACACGCATGCTGTTCTGGAAGGTTGAAGGGATTTGGAGCCTGCTTGCAAGGCATTGTGCTTTGTGAATTGGATAAAGCTCTGCCAATGTTTCATTTCAAACAAACTATTCAGTAAAGCAGAAAATAAAAATAAGAACAACAAAAAATACAGGTTATGAAACTTAACTGCATTATTCATAATGTCATATGTTCCCATATATAACCTGACAGTTGGAAAAAATGCTGGTTCACAAATCAGGTTATACACATGGGCAACTGATATTAATAGTTTCATGAGGGCTTCTTGGAGCCACTGATCCTCTAAAACTTTGTCCTTCCAAAAGCTGCCTGTCCCTCCTCCTCAGTAGCCTCCCTGTTCTCCACACCTTCAGGCATTTTACTCTCAGCTCTGTCCACCTCTGGTTTTCTGCAGTCTCAGACTGATAGTTTGGCATATTTGTATCATTACATTTTGTAAGTAAAGTAATAACAGTGAAATGCAGTACCAGACTTCCAGATGAAGGAAAAACATTCTGAAGAATATTATTAGCTTCTCTATGACAACTGACAAGGTATCCTGGATGAAAATAACTGAGGCAGCCAGGAAGAGATCTAAACTTTGGCTGGAGCTTTTACTCTCATCACTGACAATGTTGATTCTGGAACAAGGTGGGAGAGAAGCACGACAGCATTCCCTTAGCAAAGACTGGATACATCTCCACACATTTGCCAGACTTGTATTTCTCAGGAAAACAGTATATTTTGAAACCAATGCACTAAAACTGAGGAGGAGGTTACACACAAAAAAAAGCAAGATGGCAGGTTATACAAAAGAAAAACAAGATAGGTGTTTCATTATGATAAAGCAAAACTATGAAATTACAAGCCTCCTTTTGGATCTGCAAACCTGTAGTTCATTCCTCATACTACCAGCAATATACTGTAAAACTCAGTTACACTAATTGAAGCCTAAGCACTCCCACTTACAATGCAGAGTATTTCTGTTCCAGCTGCAGATACTGCTTCCCTAAAGGCTGCTACAGGTCAGTTCTCATTCACCTGGGAGACAGAGAACTGAGGGAATAGCTTCTATGTCACCCAGACCTTACAAGGAGAGGACTGTTTGCAGCATGTTTATAACAGAGCTCTGCTTAGTTTAGTGTCAGTAGAGTACTGATTTATCAGGGTGACACAATTTCCCTTGCAAGAGCAACCTCACACATTTTTTTCTTTAGTAAGTTATATGTTATACTTAAAAAAATAATTTCTTACATTTCCCTGGCTTTACAAATCTAATGTGCTTCTATTTGCTACATCGTCATCTCCTAGACATATTTTTAAACTTCTTCTCATACATCTCTTCCAACTCTCCAATATTTCTTATGTTTTAATCTAAATTTGCTTCAGTTGGCCTACAGCTTTCCCTAATCAGACTGAGATAATCCTTATTAAATGCAGTTCATTTGTTTTTTGTTCACTCTATCTTGGTTTGTGCTAGAAGCATAACAATTTCCAGACACCAAAGGGTACAATAATACTGCGGGACTTGATTTTAGAGAACTACACTGAAGACTTGTAAATAAAGTAAAACATTGTTAAATGTAACATCCTTTTGACTTAATCCTGACACAGAATTTGGCTGTTGAAAATATTTTATATAATTTACTTCATTGTGCTCCAGTATCATGACCTGTAGGCCAGCCCCAGTCCACAGGATGCTCCCATCAGGTCCATGGCTTTGCCCCTGAAGGGATGGGGAGCAGCTGTTTGGAAAGGGAAGGCAGCTGGAATGGCATGGGGCCTCCTCAGATCCCTGATGGAGCTGGACAGCTGCTCCTTGTCCCTCCAGCAGGGAGCCAGAGGTGCTGAGGAGGGCACAGGATGGTGACAAGACTCTGGGGTCTTGGCTCAAAACACAGATCTAGTTCCCATTTCCCTCCAGACAGGGCCACCTTGTCTAGGTTTGGTATGTTGGACAGGACACCTGCCTTTTGCTGAACAGCTCAGAAATACCTAAAAATGATTCCTAGAAGCCAGAAGGCAATGATCCTTTCTCACCTTTTACAAAATTGAGACTGATGTGTACCCAGCCAGTGCCAAGCCCAGCACCTGTGGCTGCCCTGGATGCTGTGGTGTCCAGGGCTGCACCATATAAGCCTCTACAGCAGGGCCATTCCTGGCTCAGAAAGCCTTTGTTTGTGGAATTAGGGGAATAATGTGATAAGAAAGCATGGAAAGAGAAGAAGAAAGTGCTGCTTGTGCATGCAGACTGGCAGAGAGGGAGAACTAGATGCCCATTGCTGCCTTTGCTGCCTCTAGTGCTCCTCATCACTCTCCACATTCACTGGCTGAGCAACCTATTACCAACTTCTCCTTTAAAAACATCCAGAATGAAGGAATTTTTCCATGACCTTGTTCCTCACAAACATATGTACCTTATTTCTAACCTGAATTTATTTGGCTCCAATTTTCAGTCACAAGGTTGTTACATTTCGTCTGATTAACTGCTGGTACTTACAGATGGTAACAAAACTAACCTTGATTTTGCATAATTCAGATGATGTAATCAGCTGACATATGAAGCCAAGTCAACTGTTCCTCTGAGTTTCTTACCTTTACATCATTACTTCTGTCAATGTATTTGATAATATTTTTAAAAATTATATTCAGTTTGATTAAATCAATAAACTCACATATCAGCTTTAATTTCACTGACCCATTTAAATTTATTAGCTAACATGAGGCTGAATTATGAATAATAACAAAGATAATTAATACTTATGAATAATTATTATTAGTCAACCTCCTGTTAGCTATGCAGTATTTCCCACTAATTCAGGTCAGACTTACTCATGTTATGCCATTTAGCTTTAAAAGGGACTGGCACAATGTTAGTTTCTTGCTGTCTTTTGGAACCCTCTCCATTTAAAATGATTTATTAAAAAATAAACATTAGTGTTCCACAGCACTTGTGGACCAGCTCTTTAAAAAAACCTAGAGGCAACTTAAGCGGAAATCTTGATTGTCAAATGTTTAATAGCTACTCTTTAACATCCTCATTAGCTGCTGTCCATAAAAGCTATTTCATCATCTGATAAATATATCTGGCTTTTCCCAAAACACAGTGTAGAATATTGGTTCAACACTTTTGCCTTTTCTGCTGATTTGTGACACTTACAGCATCTCTATCTAGTGTTGGACCAATACTCTTTGTACTGGCTTTTGCATTTTTGCTATACATGCAAATTAAGTTCCTACTGTTCTCAATTATGCTAACCACTTATCTCTTTTGTTACCTACACCTATTTTCTACACCTATTTTCTGGATTTCAGCTTACATTAATTGCTATCAACTTCTCCATTTGCCAGTGAGAAAAAAAGATAAATGCTTGAAGCTGAGTTAGTTTTCAGTCTTTGGGGAGTTTGTTTTCAATTGTGCTGTTTGTTGGCTTGCTTTTGGTTTTTGGTAGGTTTTTTGCTTTGTTTTGTTTTTAAATTAGTATAGCCTTCCCTCTGGTCTGTAGCTGTTTTGAACTTCGTTAGATAGCTCACCAGGATCATTCATATTTTTTGTTTAAATTCTTCCACTGACATGAGAAAAAATACTTTTCAAATTTGTGAAATCTGTCTTTTCACAGCATCAAAAATAGCAGGACTTGACTAGATTTCTTTTGTGCAAATAGAATAAAGATCCTTTTCAACTGACTGCTCATCCTGTGATCACTTCCTCTTTATCCGCCAGGATGAAGTGTAATATAAAATGCCATAATTTTTGATTCAAGAATTTTTGAGAGTAGAAATAGATTGTCCCTCACTTCTAGTAAAGCTTCAAACATGCTACAGCACTGGCAGCCACTTAAACTCAGCATGCATCCCTCAGGCTCAAGTGCCTCCCGACTGTAGCGCAGCATTCTCTGCCCTACACAGCACCTCTCCTCTGCCATGAAATAATTTCTTCTGCTGCACCCAACCTCTTTTGGCATGCAGATTTGTCACTAGGGCTGCCAGTTGTTTAAGAGTCTTCCATACAAGATGAAGGAGTAGTTCTAACAAACTTAGTGATTAATCTTTCTTTCACTTGTTTTTTGCTTTTCTCTTGCTCTTGCCATAATGATAGATGTAGATCATCAATAAAGTAATGATTGTTTAACATGAGTGTGTATTCAGACCAAGTACGTTTTCTGGATCAGCTCAGCAGGAATTCAAAATCACATTTCAAATATTATACTCCTTGCAAATTCTCATTACACCTCTAACTGCAAAGTGCAGCAAAAAAAAACATTTATACATAAAACATCAAAGAATTACAGCATAGCTGAAGTTGGCAGGGACCTCTGGAGATCATCTAGACCAAGCTCCTGATGAAAGCAGATGGCCCAGGGCCTTTTAACAGTCATGTTCTGAATTATCTCCAAGGATGGATACATGAGTCACTAGAGCAGAAAGTACCCACCCTGTACCTGAAATGCTGTCAGGAGCTATTAAAACAGATGGCAGGCTGTGGCCTTGTGTAGAAGATAAAATGTATACTGGGTTTCTGGTGGTTCTATAGGAAAAATCTGAGTCTGGAGTGCCACTCAAGGGGAAAAGACAATATGGGAAGACCAGATCATCAAAGGTCACCACCAGTGATCAGATACATTATAAATCAGTAGAGATGAACATAACCCATATCAGGTTTCAAAGCCTAGATGCAGCTCCGAAATTATGAGGAAAGTAATAGCACTACTTCTCTTCAAATGTAACTGGGTTTAGAGCTATTCCCACCACTTGCATAGTCCTATTCACCACCTGCCTGAGCAATTCTTTCGGCAAATGTTCTCTCCAGTCATCAGCACATTATCTGAGGGGGACAGCTTCTATAAATGGGCTTGACGTAAATGTGACTTTTCAAATTGAGGGGTGTTGTTATAGTTAACAGTGCAATCTCCCCCTGTAATCAGGCCACCAGTGAAAGCAAAAGGAAAACTGATTCATCTTCCAAACCGTTCCCTTGTTGCTTGTTTTTCTCACTGTATGATGTTATATTGCTAGGAAACACATGCAAACTCCTACTGAGGACTCCCAATAAAAAGCCAGTGTCAGCAGTTACCACCAGGTTGCATAATTTTCTTCTCTACTTAGAACATCTTGCAGCCGCTATGAGCTAAGGAAGCCAAACTGTTCTTTCTCATGGCTTCTTGCCTGCAAATGCATCAACATTGCAGCTCCTCGCAAATGCAGTAGAAGTGCTCAGGTTTTCTCTTTTTTCTACACATTCAGGCTGATTTTGCTGGATGGAACACTTGACTTTAATCAGCCATATTGATAAACCTGTAGGCTTAAAATGGCACTGACATTTCAAGGGTTTTGTTGGAGGGCGCATGAGTCATAAAGCACAGACACTCAGGAGTTTGGTGTGTGCTGGCAACATCCAGCTCTTACGTCAGCCACTACGCAGGATCTGGTGGAGGGAAGAAGCAGTTATGCATCCATGGAAGGCCTTCTCCATCTTTGGCTGACTCTCAGGTTGTAAGCATTGTTTTTATCCTGCCAACTTCACTCTCTGTTGGTGACTATTAGCTGAGATCACTGACTTTACTGACAGCTTTTCATTGAAAACTTCCAGGTGAACCCCTGCAGGTTCTGCTAGAGGGATGGGTCTCTTCTCCTCACCTTCAATTACAAATGGCATCAAGCTTTTAATTTTTAGGATATACTGAAAACTTTATCCCTTTACCCAATTTCTTGTCATAAAAAAGGAACAATAACCCTGTACCCTAACACTTTTTAAGTACTTGAAGCAGGAATAAATAGATTTTATGCTGATCTGCTGGACTGTTGCAGCTATTTTGTCACAAGAAACAGCTGAATTTGGGACCTACAAATTGCTAAACACAAAAATTCAGTTCAGAGGAAGCAAGACTGTAGCAAAGCCATCTTTCTTTCTACTCAGTTCCCACGTGGCCTGGGCTTGGGGAATTACTTATGACACAAGTCAAAGCAGACATGGGCTTCCTCTAAGCTGAGCCTGGTTGCATGCCAAAACAGTTCCCAGGAGATTCTTCTACCAGAGAATTATGGTGGTCAACTGCACCACTCTGCAATATCTGCACCTGCTCTGGACTGTGGGTAATCAGTTATGGGGCAATGTCAGCTTGATACTAGGACAGGGTTCTGTAATTTCAGCATGAACTACTCCCTCCTTAAAGAAGCTTTGCAGTCACATTGTATGCTACCAATACTATCACTTGGGTCTGGCCTAATAGCTTTATTTTATACATATAAATTGCTGAGTCACTGAAAACTATAAGCCAAATTCACATCTCATATACTGTAGCAAAACATATTTTCTTCTGTAGAATAAACGTCATTTAAATGTCACTCAGGACTGAGGACAGATAACTCCTTGAGCACACAGGGGAGTTACGCAACACCAGGAAGCTACCAGCATGATAGAAAACTTTGGCCTGAGCTAAGATGTACATCTCACTTTTACCCACATAATGAGATCTGAACAATTTACCCATAAACTCTATCTGGCAACACAAGAAATGCAGGAACTGTTTGACAGACAAACAGACCTGTCTTTTGTTTACAAATGCCAAGACTTCTGAATCCCCGAGTTCAGAGATGCTTGACATGCAATGCGGTGCAGCTGTGGCCATCCTGAGAAAAGCAATGAGACGGGTGTTATTTGAGTACACTCTCAGCAAATACTAACTGAGAGTCCTGTCCTCTGGATAGTTACGGCTTGACAGCTGCTATTTATTATGAGAAAAATAGCAACTGTAAAGCTGCTTGATACTTTATTTACCTGAAGCTCAGCAGCAACCATGGTGCTAGGATATTAAAAGACAAATTTTTCGTTTAGTACCTCTGACCCCAAATCACTAGGGACCGGTTGTTCAGATTGCTAGCCATTAATTACCAGCATGTTTTTAATGTCTTGACCTCTTCTAAGATTAAGCACTGACCAAAACTATTATGACAGTATATTCCTGGAATTGCCTTAGCAAAGGATAACGCTGATTTTGTGTACACAGCTTTGCAGCTCTTACCTGTAAAGTGCTGATGTGGACAGGAGTCCCTGTGCCATTCACAGTGTTCTTCTTGGCAGCATTTCCACCCTTCCCTTCCACTTGCTCTGCCTTAGCAATCTTTGCTTTTTCAGCTTCAATTCTCTTTGGATTGTTTAGCATTACCTGAACCACTGCATATTCCACCAGGGATGCAAACCCAAAGAGAAGGCAAACAATCAGCCAGACATCTAGGGCCTTCACATAAGACACTTTGGGAAGTTCAGCAGCAAGAGTGGTACATTCAGAAGCCAAACTGAGCACTGAGAAAATACCTGTGGAAAGAAAAACAATATATTGATTAAAGAAAACTTACTCTTATTGACACTGGTTGTGCTCTCCCTCTGAAACAGACAACAACGCGTGATGCTTTTGTAACAGTGATTGGGACTTCACAATGCAGTCGGTGTATTTTGCAGCAGGTGAACAAAGTGCACATGCCTTCAGCTAATGAGTAAGTTAAACTGAATATTCATGTAGGATATTGCAGATAGTGATGAATCATTACTAATGAGTACCTTCATTTTATAAATGGAGAAAGAAATGATGAGGCTAAACTGGTTCCTGTGGTTTTCCTGCGGTTTTCCTGCCTCATCATGCATCACACAAGTGGGAAATGGGTTTTCCAGAGGCACTTCCTAAAACATGCATCTAAGTCTGGCAAGATGGAAGAGAAATATATGATACATAAACCAAAAGACTCCAAGTCCTTTAAATCAGGCTTGAAGAGCTACTGTTGTCCCAGAAATATGAATTGTGCTACCGCAGCAGTAATTCTTTGAACTACCTGTCAATAAGTGTGATACGCATAACTTAGGTGAAAGGGAAATTTTTGCTAAAAAGTAAAACTGTATCAGCACATTTAAAAGTCTGTGTACCAAATTCACTGTGAAGATGAAAACACTGAGGTGACTGATGGTCTACAATCATTCCCTATTTCAGCTTCCAGGATCTAGAGGACACTTTCTAGATAAAAAGCTTTTCAGGAAGCCCTCATGAGAAAAAAAAACCCAAACATCTGCAAAGGCTGTTGAAAGGTCACACTCATTGTCAAACTAGGTTTTGACAACCACTGCTCCATACAAGGCTTCTGGGTTTTTAAAGTAACAAAAAAGTGAGATAGAAGCACAGAAATATTCTATTAAACAACCATTTACTGCAAGATCAGAGTTGGCATGGCCTTGGAGATGCTAGTACCAGAGTTGTAAGTTGCACACGTCTGGCAGCAACTGCACCAGGTACCTACCTAACACTATGCTCAGGGCTCAAACTGAGTGAGGAGAATGAATAAATAAAATGCAAGCTTACTTACTAAAACAAATAAATAAAATAAAATATCCCCCCTCTTCTTCTTGGGGAGCACTAAATAGAAGGGACATAGCTCCTTCCTTTGCACTCGCAAAGTAAAGAGAAAGTTGGCTTTTCTAGCAAATACCCCCACATTTTTGCCCCTCATGTGGCATCCCTCTCAATGGCAAAGTTTAGCTTACCAGTAAGGTTAGTTATCTTCCAGCCTAAAGCATAATTGTAAAGAACTACTGTTTAAAAAATACTGCTCAGGTTATATGTGGATAATATCAGAAACTGCCAATCCAGCAAAGCACTTCAGCATGTGCTGCCAGATAAATAGATCTCCCTTTTTTGGATCCATCTAACTTACCAGCCTCAACAGTGTGCAACCTACCTACCCATGTCCCACCTGCAGGGAAGGACGGCCTCTGACTCAGCAAGAGCCACAGCTGAGGACAATTAGCACTCATTCCCAGAGCCGATGGCCATTGTTTGCACTCAGCAGGGCCAGGATAAAGCCCTTTCCTCGGAGTCGGCATCCAGCCAAGTCAAGTGCAGCTGCACGTGTGCAAGATGGTAGTGGTGGTCGGTGCCTGCACCCAGGAGACGCCCAGTAAGGCAGATGGCAGGCTCAGGAGGCAGTCCTTCCCAGCCTGTTGCTGCAAGTGGCATCCCTGTGTGTGGCACGCGGTGAGGAAAGGGCAGGAGTTTGTTGTGAAAACGCCCCAGGTCGCATTTTGGGGAGCCAGGCAGTGATGTGGCCACCACCTCTTCCCTCCCTGCCATGGGCAGCAAGTTGTGAGCTCGGCCTGAGCAACAGGCAGGGGAGGTGAGGGTGGGTGAGGTGACCGCCCTGGGCCAATCCCAGCGCTCTGGCCCACAGTGCTGGCTGCCTAAGGGCTCCTCAGAGCGCCCTTCTGGCCCAGTCATGTCGCCGGCATCGAATCATGTTCCTGGCATCGAATTCCACATGCTAATTATACCCTGTATAAAACAGTATTTTCTGATTTGTATCACAGCTTTAAAAATATCTGGCTTCATCTCACTAATGTTACTGAAAAAGGTAATATTCTATCTTCCTTTTCTTATAATTTGAAATCTCCAATACCTTCTCTTATCTCATTAAACTTCATAAACTTAAAGACATACTCTTGCCAATCCTTCATACTATAGTTATAATATGTATCTTTATGTCTTGCTCTGAGACCCTACATTCATTAACAAAATTCTAAAATGAAATGACCAGAACTAAACCAGATCTGAGGACAGGAATGTTGGGGTGGGGACAGGCCTGGCCTCAGATCCAGTTGCCCCTTGTGTGTGTGGAATCTATTACCACCACTCCAAGCCTTCATGTGCCTTATTGAACCCCCTCCCTGCACTTGGGACTAATGCTCCATGCTGTCAGGCAGAAGGCTGCCATGTGGGCAGAAGTTCAACATCCCTCAGTTCCCTACAGTTCCAGGGAAGATCTTACTCCCTTTGGGAATCACACAGCAGTGAAGGAAAGAAAAGGCTTTTTAAACAGATGCTTATGCGCTGTCCCCTGGTAAAGAACTGGAGAATCCTCTGTCAGGCTCATTAAAATGTGAAACACCAGCATTTAGCTAGAGAGAACCATTCAGTGCTTCTGAATCAGCCTTTATGTCACTTAGCCTCAGCTTCCTGGGTACCAGTCCTTTGCAGACTTTCTTACCACCAGATGATTTAACTGGGTGAAATGTTACAGGCTTTGAAACTTACTTAGTTGCTACATGGAAAAGACTTCATCTTGAAACACACATACATCCTTCTCCTAGAACAATAATGAGTCTACAAAAACATATTCTGCTTACTTAGTTTTGCAAAGTACCCCTAAATCACCTGGAAACTTCTGAGATGCCTAACCATGGGGACCCGTAGCCCATTATACTTAATTCTAAGGATTACTGTATTAAGATATTAGTTAGTAAATCTGAAGTAGCTGCTCATCTGATGAGACCTATATCTAGCCATTGAGAGTGCAGTGACCATTGGTAACACTTTTTTTTGGGAGTACGTATCATCCATTTGACACAGAAACGTTAATCCTGTTAAGATTTCAAGGCAAACTATATTGAAGGATGTAGCTTGAAGAGTTAGCTTGTTGCTTCCTTGCAAACTGGAGAAACATAAAACTCATCTCACTAACATTGCTATCAATTTGCGTTGCTAAATATTAAATCAGGACTAAAGGATGCTAAATTTTTGCATCTCTGGGGAATCAGGAAAAGTCACATAACCAGGCCAGTAGTTTGAAATTGCATTATTTCAGAAATGTTAATACATAAAGGGCTACAATAAACACTTGCAATAAATGAAAACAAAGAAAAAATAAATAAGCATGTGTGTTTAGTCACAAAGACTAATGTTTGTGTTACATATTTATGTCTATGTTACATAAATCAGCACTATATCTCTTATATATCTAATATATAATTAATAAGTCTGTCTGGTCAGCCATTTGAAGTACAGGATTATTAATGCAGAAATAGAGCTCAGGGTTTGATCATATTGGAGTTCACTACATGAAAAATATTGCCAGTTCTTGTTCCTATCTTTTTAATTTAAGGCATGCCACATTTTCCGCACACCTTTTTCTTCTTGAGACGTCTCATGTTTCACATTATGGAATGCACCCTTGATTCTTTTCAAGGTAAGATATTATATTTATTACTTGCTATCAAACTGATATTGTGACTCCTCCTCAAATACCTATAAGCACTTTTAAATGTCAAGAAAAATAAAGGTGATTTGTATTCTGAAGAAGACCCCTAGAGAAAGGATACAATAAATCAAATTAGATAGTATTTATGATACATTCAATTGCAGCAAGGTAGCCAACATTGACTCAGAAGCCAAAAGTATCACTTCAATTATAGTTCTCCAGAATTTTTACAGCTCTTAGTGTATTTTGCCTGTCATAGCACTGGAGGAGGAAAAGGGATGGTAGATGACCTGAGATGGGAGCAGTGGGACTCAGGCCAGTGGTTATGTAGACAACTTTTTTGCCTAGCAAAACTCAGCAGGCACTCCTCCCGCTCCAGCTGGCTCTTAAGACAAGGATTTCAGCTACTCACTACTGCAAGACTCTACTGATCACAGACACAGACTGGTAAAGTGATGTGGCAGGCCCTGATTCCAGCAGTCTCTAGAACTGATCAACACTTGTGAGGCTTCACAGGACTCATGTGGGGGTGTGGAGGTTCAAATATGTGTGACAGGTTTCTGAGGAAGGCAGGGAGCTGGAGGGATTCTGCAACTGCACCTTTGAGGTCTTGAAAACAGGTGTGCTGAACCTCCTGGGACATAGAAAAGATTTGGAAAATAAGGGGTATCGGCTTATGGAGGAGTGCCAGGGAAAAGGGGAGCATGAGGAAGCCAGAGTATGGGGTGGTGAGGTCATGGCATGGGGATGGGAATCCAAACAGAAGTGTCAGGATGCAAGAGTTTGGCTCTACATTTCACAGGGCTTCTGGGGTCAGCAGGTTTGGCCACCCCAGAGCTGGAGTCCCATGTACAATGCAATTAGTCAAGATAATACTGTTTTGATTAACTCTGTGTTCTACTATCTTGTAATAAATCAAGGGCCTGCCTACTGTGTTGTGCTGAGCAGCATGGAAGCCTGAGGCTGAAGTACTCTCATGAACAGAGCCTCGAATGAAATAAAGGCAATCAGGTAAAAAGGATGCTAACTCTCTTCCAGACATCATTCTGTTTCTATTAATCTTCAGAAAAACTGCTCCAAGAGGTAGCTATTTGAAGCCTTACTCATCTTCTTGCTTTCTTACTGATCATTCAGATGCTCAAACTCGTATAAACTACATATTGCCACAATGTCTGCAGCATCACCCATAGATGGATAAGATCAGATTTGTCTGGGTTGAGACAGGCAGAGACAGTGAGCTTATTGTGCAAGTGCTAGAACCACTATCAAGCAAAGTCTCAGTGTTGAGATGGATTTTACAGGACTAGGAATGAGGAGGTTTCAGTGAAAATGATGATTGGATAATGGAAGTGAAGTTGCTTTCAGTTTCTAGCATCATGTTGTCAAAGCAACAGAGAATGGCTGAATGACACTGCAGCGGACTGACGGCACGTGTAAACGCAGGTTACCCAGCGGGACTCTTGCAGCACTTGCATCAGGATTGATCCAAAAGGACAGCCAGGATAGAACAACAATTAGCAGTGTAGGAGCATAAACACCCATCATGTAAAATCCAACTTGTCTTCTTAAAGTGAAGATTACTTCTACACAAGTGTAATAACCTTTAAAGAAATAAATTCATTAGTGTTTCATGTGCTTTGCAGGTCAACCTCTTCAGATCCATAACTACTAGGCCTTTTTCTAAGCAAAAATTAGGAAAAGTTCAATTATTTGGTTTTCTTTATGAAGGCAAATAGTTCAATTTGAAAAAATAAATGTTTAAAACATCGAACTAAATAACTGCCAAGTGTGGCCAGGCATGTCGTACCCTCTGTGCTCTGTAAGGCACCCTCCTCCTTTTCACAAAGCTGCCAGTAACAGGCACTTAAAGTGACTCTCATCCTGCTGCTGGCTTTAAGATTCAGTCCAGATAAAAACAATGCAGTCTAGCAGTCATACTAGCTTATAAGCTGAAAATCCTACTTTGCATTAAGTTGTGCAAAGGATGAAATAAAGAAATATTAGTGTAAAAAGTTTAAAATTGAAAGAGATTATCTGACTGTGACCCTAAGCAGATTCCTGCAGCACTGAATGCTGGTACAGGTGACTTCTAACATTAGTACAGACTTTAAAAATATTATTGTAAAAAACACTGTAGTTTTTGAAAACAAGGAATACTGCCTCTAGTCTTTCAAGTGAGGATCTAAATCTCCCAAATGTTTCAGATATCTGTTAACATGAAGCCAATAAAAAATAAAGCTGCCAATATTAGAGGTTTTGCTTGAGACAACAGATGGATCAGGAAGTCCAATAACCTGAAAACAAATTCTATTCAGATTTTCAGACAATTAGGAGATCTGGCATTTTTATGTTAATATAAACATAACAGCATTGTAAAAAAAGCTTTGTAAACTATTCTGTCACAAGAAAAAGGTACTCCTATGTCATATTACAGCAATTTAAAAATTCAGATCAGTCTGTATCTATAAATAAAGTCTGTGCAAAGCTGATTTAGAAGATAAAATCTGTTAAAAATATATGCATTCATCTTCTATATTTCCTTAATTAACTATCATGGAATGATAAGTCATCTTAAAAGTTCCGTTTGGCATAAAATAAAATAACAACAAAATAAAACACTAAGGAAAAAAAATCCTTCTGTAGAAGACACTACATGGTATTTCATAGTTCTTTCTATTCTCTTCAATGACCTGTTGTCTGACAAATCCCCTCTATATTTTCTGAATAGTTTCCAGATACTTTTAGGTTTCATTTTCAGAGGGATGAACTTCAAAATCATTGTTTGTTTTCTTTATGAAAGAAATGCATTCTGTATCACTTGGTAACACCTTTCATCAGGCAGAGGATAGTATCTATTGCCCTCACCATTCAGCTGGCAAGGACTTATTTGGATCTGTCATACACTTTGATGGAATAGGCAATTTGCAAATTTAAATATTAAATTTATGACCGTAACGTCACACCAAATTTCTTGACCCTCTTTGTACTTGTGTAGGTTTGGTAAATATCAGTTGATGTGAATAGGCAGTGAAGATTAATTTCTTTGCGATTGGCCAGAATCTTCTAAGCAAGCCATAATTTCAAAAATTTTCTTGTACATGCAACACTGCCTCTTGATTACCTGACAAAACCCTTACCTGAATTAATTTTAACTGTGTGTGCAAAATCTGCTTTAAAAAATATTTTCCATACAAAAATTTCAAGTAAATCAAACTACTGATTACTGAAAACACTCTTTAAAAAATCTTCAGAGTACTAAAATATTCCATTCGCACTGATGTAGTATTCATTCCAGTCTTGATTTAGAGATTACATGGATGTTCTTAATTTTTAAACAAAAAAGTTATACAATAAAAGAGTTAAGATAATTGATTAAAACATCATGTTGTCACTCCAGGCACTCTGATGGGTCTCTCATGTTCTTTCTTTAATGTTCAAATCATATACACACACACTAAATGTGACCATTTTACTGAGCATCTTGCAGTGTCAGTTCAACCTGTGGTCACAAGGTGCTGAAACTTGAGAGAACACTACTAGTTTTCTTTCCTGTTTAATGGTAAACTGTACAATTGTTAAATTTTTCTATAAGTTTCCTTAAAATACCTAAAATATCTAAAGATTTTTTTTAGATATTTAATTTTAAATTTAGAGCATAACTCAAAATTATCATGATAACTTCAATACCAAGACAGCAATCTTGAGTAAGTATTCCCTTTTCCCTGCTAATAGAATCCAATTTTTCCATTTGTACAAATTTTATTTGGGAAGTGAAAAATTCATTCCTTTTTTATTTTTTTTTACTACTTTATAGCCTATTTTTTTTTTGCAGACTCATTGTTTAAATAAGAATAAAATATTTTTCTCACTGCTAAGCAAGCTTCTACCATGACCTGATATAGATTTGAATGCTATCACTGTTGTGCTTTCACAAATGCAGAATTTTCCTGAGAAGAACTAATTTCATATTATTTACGAATGGTAAATCACCTGAGAAGCTGAATTAAGTAGCTAGACTAGGAACTCACTCATTTTGCAGTTAAAAAACAAACAATGTTTCAATTTTCATTATCTTTTTCAAGTTAAATTCCTTAACTCTGAGATCTACTGAGGTTACTTCAGATCCATTCAGATCTGGGATCTAGCTCAGAAGCAACTGAAAGAGATAAACTCTCAACTTGAGCTGAATAGTCAACAAGAAACTTGCAGAGCATCTTCAGAAACTGCAGCACCCAGCCATCCTCGTTGAGTGTTAATGGGAGATTTATTCATATGATGCAAAAGCATGAACTAAAATACACCCCGTTGACCTCTGCTGTTGCAGAAAGCCTTGCAGTTGCCACAGTATGTGAGCAGTTTGGATATCATGATAGGCAGGAATCAATCAAGGCAAAAAGATAAATAATTAGAAGCCAGGGTACAGACTGGATAAATTTGTGCTCACACACAGAAAACAATCATAGGATTAAATAAATACAGGGCTGAGGATTGTAAGCAGCGTTCTATATTGATGCTTTCTAGAACACTTAGAGAAAGGAAGACCCTGCAGGGCAAAGCATTGGAAGCTACAGTCTAATACTGTCCACTTCCGGAACAAAAGCTGAACCAGAAAACCAAAATTATCCTACTTTGCTGCAAGTGGCATAATTCTATGTGAAAATCCTTTCAGAAAAGCTAGACACTTACATAAGTGGTACTAGAACTGCAGAAACAAAATGGTGATAGTAAGATCACAAGACACGTAAGCAAAAC
The DNA here is from genome assembly GCF_000747805.2 of Chaetura pelagica. Lineage (NCBI taxonomy): Eukaryota > Metazoa > Chordata > Aves > Apodiformes > Apodidae > Chaetura > Chaetura pelagica. Next base: position 3,918,898 of record NW_009952973.1, on the reverse strand, counting down.
CAACATAAACATTTAATCTCATATTTATCCTCCAGGTTTCCATATTTGAGTTTGTTTGCAGTAATCACATATGATTGTTACTATTATTACTTACAAATAATTTACTTTAACCCATTAAATGTAAGACAAGAACTGGAATATTACTCATTAACTATAAACAATAACTGAAGGAAGCTAAAAGGTTTTTACCAAATGAATCACTTATGTTACCTACCTGTGCCTTTATAATATTTGGTACAGTTACCATACTCGATATCCTCCTTCTTAATATCAAACTGAGGCAGAGCAATTTTCTCTAGCTGTACAGGATCTCCAGACTGCCAGATAAACCGTAAGTCATCAGTTGTGTAACCAACTACAAGAACAAAATAATAATAATTGTTTAAAGAACCATCTCAGTCAGAGTAAACTCTGCAAGAAAATCTAGCATATATGTATTTCTTTCTCTCTTTTTCTATTTTCTGCTCAAAGAATTAAATACAAAAATGAAATAATCCACAACTGAGTTTTTATGTAGGTGGGTGGACAATTTGGACTTGGTGGGTGGAACAGAAGTTACTGGCAATATTACACTGATTGAAGTTCCTCTTCCAGTGCTTACTGTTTAAACAAAGTAAGTAAAGCTCTGCTCTCCACAGGTTTGAAAACTCCAGATTAATTCATACTGTACTTCAGCAAAACATGAAAAATATACTGAACTTTAACAGCACTCAAAAGTCTTTAAAATTTCAAAAGCATTTAACAACACAAGTACTGTGATGAATCTTGGGTTTTGTGTAAAACAACCTGTCTGCTTAGTTGTTCAGATTAAAGGCCCAGATTCAAGAAAACACTGCCATTCCGGCAATACTTGACCAGGAATTTTAGTAGATGTGTAGACCTACTGAAATCAGTGCTTTCATGATCTCCTGGATATGGACCTTTCTAAGATTCACAACTTAGTAAAAATAACAATGTCTCAAAGTTCTATGATGGAAAAGAATATATTAAAAAAAATAAATACTTGTTTTACTTTTTAATTTATAAAATCAGTCTCACCCCCTTACAACATACAGCAAATCACAAAACTGCCAAAATCCTTTATGATATCAATTAGTGGACACCAACAATTTTGTCCACAGGGAATGTGCAGAACTGGGGATCACACTGCAGATAAAAGAACAGCTTAGTAAAAACCTGTGTCCTTCTTTGCTTTGGAAATCTAGCAACTAAAACCAAAATGTTGATTTGAAAATAACCTAAGTAGCATAAAATTGCCACTGGATAACAGGGAAAGCAAGCTCACTGTTAGAACTGGAGGGACAGTCAGGATGTCATGGGTACCATTCTTATTTTTAACAACGTAATTAAAAGATACAAGAAATTCTACTGCACAGTCTTTCGAAAAGGAGCAAATTTTAATATATGAGCTTAGCATGAAGAGAGACAATTAGGTTGTTTAAATAAAATTAATGAGCATTTTTTTAAGAGTAATTCATACTTGAATAACTATACCTTGCAATGCTTGTAAAGCAACCTAGATTGAGAAAGCTTGAGCAAACTTCCATTAATATCATTGTCTAATTCCAGTTTAATCCAGTTGATTTGGGTTTACCACAAGAGTTTACTTCAGACAATGTATATACATACTAGTGAAAGGCAAAACTACTACAGACGTAGCACAGTTCTAAAGGTAAATGCTGCCAATCAAAAACTAAACTGTAAAGCTCAATATCATTATTATTAACCTTGTCCCCACAGGGGTGTCCTGCTCAGCACTGATTAACCTGACTCTTTCCTCACTTCTGTCTTCCCTTCCCCAGCCTTATCTTCTCTACTAGACCTGGTGCACTAACAACAAAGTTTATGAATTATGGAAGGAATGGACTGGAGCAAGCCACCTTCCTTCTCTCTGCTTCACACTTGTTCTTATTCAGGAAAGCAGAAGTGCCATGAAATTTGGATCACCAGGGACTGGAGTGTTGGGAAAAGGCTGTGCTCAAGTAGGCACCCTTATAGTTGGGAAGCATGAAAGAGAATGAGTTTTAGAAACAGTTTAGCTGCAACTTCCAGCATGGCATGAAGCCCTTCAGGGATGAGACCTGGCTGCCTCTTCATAAGATCAAGTCACATAGAGACCAGGGAAGGACTGGGATAAGGGAGACATGCTTGACTACGTTCACAACACATCTTGAAACTGCTTTCAAAACGTTTCATACTAAATGCTCTCAATGTATTGGCATAAAATTCCTTTCTTTCAGTACTGTATCAAAAGACTTTCAAACAATACTGTTCACCACCAATGCAAGGGGTTAAACTGGACCCCAACAACTTACAAAGCACCACATGTTGTAGAAGTTAAAACTATCTGGGGAAACCATGGATTCTTTTTTTCCAAATGATATGTGTTTTCATTTTACTAAGTTTATTGTAAATGTTTTTATGAAGTAAATCAGTTGTCATTATACTTAATAGCAAAAGCTAAAAACAGAGTTCATGCTGCCATAACCATAAGAAACATTTTTGATAGGGAAATGTATGTTGGAAGGAACCAGTGAGTATTAATTTCAACACTCATTTAAAATGTTGACATGAACAATACAGAATTGATGAGTTTTCATTTGATCCACAGGCATGCCCAGAAGGCAACTGTTTTTATGCACAGACTGATTTACATACAGCTTTCCAATTGCATCTTGCAGCGCTGCGTATCCATAGGGAACAAGGTCAAGTCCAAAGGGCATGACAGCGTAATAGACAATCTGAAAATACACAAGTGGAATTTAAAAGCAGTGTGAGCTGCCACATAAGTAGTAGATGGCAATAAGAAAAAAATAACAGATTTTTGATTTTCAGCTTCTAAAATAGCAGAAAAATGTAATTAAAGTTGTAAGTAGCAGTTGGAAATTGAGATATCTCTAATAGTCTGAGAATAAAAAATCATACCTTTAAATATATAGTAGTTCACATTTAGAGACTTCCTAATGCATGACAAAATACATCTAAGTTATAAGAATAACCAAATCAAAGGCCGTACAGAACGAAGTCCTGTATCTAGCTGTGGCCCAGTAGCAGACTCCTGGATGACAATATGAGATTACAGCAATCAGGAAATTGTATTTTGCCAGATAACCATCAGTCTCTCAAAAGTTGCACCTCAAGGACTTCCTAAATCAGAAGTGACCTTTCAGTATTTAAGGGCCCCCAACAGATTTCTTGTGCCTTCAAGAAGCTGCTTTGCTTCCAGCTGCTTTCTGCAATCTGTGTAAACTTTAATAATGCATAGCATTCTGCAGCAAGGAATACCATAGCTAAGCTGCACACATTCTAATAATCTTTCAAATATCTTGAGCCTGTTTCATAGTTCTTTTCCTGGAAAAGAAGGGGGAAAATTGTTGTCTGTCCATTCTCTCTGTGCTATTAATCATTTAAAGACCTCTGTGCCACTATCTCAGTTATCTTATTTTCTCCAGTGTGAAAAGATCAGCCTTGCTTAGCAGTTTATAAAGGATACTGTTCCATACTTTTGACCATTCTTGTCTCCCTTCTTGCAGTGGGAAGACCAGAACTGCACCTTCTATTCAAGATCCAAGAATAGCATGAATTTATTTCTTTAATCACTAATACTTCCATGAATTCAGTTCACTTTCTCAAACAGTACTGAGTTGCTAACTGACAATTTCAGACAACTAGCCATTATTACCCAAAGGTCATTTTCCTATCTGGCAATAACCACCACAAAACCAATCAGTTTTTACATAAAATTATAATAACTTTTTACCATGTGCATAATTTTCAGTTATTTACATTGAATTTGATTGCATACTTTGCTGCCAACTCACGAGATTGATTTGTAATTCTCAGTGATGTCTCTTATCTTTACTATCCTGAATATTCTGTCATCATCAAAAGCACCTGTCAATTCACAGTTTTCCAGATGATTTATGTTGAACAGTACAGGACCCAGAAGAGTTTTTTCTGTGGGCCTCTACTTCTTAATTCCCGTCATGTGAATACTCACTCTTTATTCCTACATTCAGTTTCTTAATTTCTAACTATTTATGCAGCAAGAGTTTCCTTTCACATGCATTTTTTCATTCATTTATTTTGATAACTGGAGATTCTTTCATTTATATGTGATAACAACTCTGTAAACTAAAAATACAAATGCATAGCAATTATACATTTTTAAAAATTAAAATCTCAGTAGCATGTCACCAAACCACAGTGCCTCAAAAAATTAATCTTACCTGCATGCATAAAATTCATAACCATAGTGTATTATTAAAATAAAGATAATATTTTTAGAGGGCAACTTTTGATTTTGTTATTTGGAAGTTTTCAGAGAAACATTTTTCCATCAGAAACAGTTTTATTAGTATTCAATCAGTATTCACTATTTGCTAACCTAACCTATTGACTGAAATAAGATCATTTATATATAGCTGCAATCTGGAAAAATATTTGTTACAATTCAAATGTTTTATTTAACATTTGTGATTTCAAATAGAAAGTTTCTTTCACGGATGAAAGTGATTTTCTATTTTGAAAAATTAAATTCTACATGCTACAGAAACAACTGAAATCAGAATCAGGACCTTCAGAGCAAGCCAAATGAAATGCTTTGATTAGGCAATATATTTTCTTTTCTGATCATTGTCAGGAAAAATTCTTGAGACTGTGTTTCCTGATCCTGATTTGGACAGGACAAAGAAGAACCAAGTCTCTCCCATGGTCTTTCTTATTTTTTATGGCCAGTTCTGCTCCAAGAAGAAACTGCTTATTTGACCATAATTTCCGAAGTGGTTCCCTCTTAAAAGTAAAGCTGCAGTACACCTGGGTAATTTTTTCATCTCATTTTTCCTCACTGGGGAAATTTGTTCAAGTTCACACCCAAAGAAGATTCACACACTGTTAGGAAATTTAGCCTAGTTTCTACAAATCATTGCATGTATAAACTCTCCAGATCTGTAATTGATTATGAGATCCTTTTTAATAAAGCAATTCATTGTTTTTAGTGGATTATTAATTTTAGGGCATGGTATATACCTTTGATAAGCCAATGAAATCCACAAAATAGTAAGCATTACTTGTAATAAAATGATATGATATTTTTGGGTCCTCTGAAAAAATCTATACTAGTAAGGCATACAATGTAATCAGGATTATGTCCCATTACTTTTACAAAACATTCGTATCTACAAATTTTGCAATTTCTGCCTGTTGCTGAAGGCTTCACAGATATTATTAATTTCATTTTGCTTCCAAGAATCAAAGCAGTTAGTGAAAGGATTTAAATTTCTTTTCAATTATACTATTTTACTTAATATTTTAGCTCAACATGACATACAACTGTAATACAATTCAAACTTCTGGCACTTGCTGCACTGTCAACCGACACACTTTAAAAAATCTGATTTCTTTATACACATTTCAATGAATTGTAGTGTTAACAAACTGTCATATACATTTAAATATTATTCATAAACCGTATTACAATACTAAGACTAACGCAGCGTGTATCTCTCATATCAAGTAATTTTAAAAAAGACTAGAAATATAGCAGTAAAATACCTCATGCTGACTAGGACATCTCCATCCCGAAATATAAAAAGAAGGATATTTTCTTGTGTGACATCATGGAAGTTAGCATTTTTTTCATTTGCAAAGAATAAGTCTGGCTTCCACAGACATTTAAACATAGTTGGGTCCACTGTCAGTGTGTCTGAACCCCTCCAGTCATTGGGAAGTTTGAGTCTTGGGTCATTCCACTTCTGTCTTAGAAAGATGTTGACTCTATAATCCTGATAGGAAGAAGACATAAATATTAGACCAGCCAGAAATCTAGTCAAAATCCCACAGAGAAAGGAAACCATTCTAACAGACTCTGAAGAGAAAAACAATTTACATCATGATTTTTCTATTACAAAGATAGTAATGACTATTCAAATGGCATTAATAAATGTGAAGTTTTATAGACTTTACTCCAAATAGATAGACTGTGTCTCACTCACATTTTGGATGTAGTAACTTTCTTTAAAAAAGGACCACATTTTCCCCCAAAATAATTTTTGCATCCCCTCAGTTGTAGCCCCATTACCTAGGCATATAGAAAAGCATGCAGCAGGGCAGAGGGAGGCCATAGCTTGACTATATTAAATTGCTGCAGGCAGCAAGCATGATATCACTTCTATCAGGATATCCTGCAAGTGTAAATTCCAGCTTATTCTCCATTTGGTTCAGTGGCACACTGATGGCACAATAACACACCATAAAGGCAGAAAACGGACATGGTAGGTAACAGATTTTACTCTGCACACCCAGAATGCAGGCTCAGACCTTGTAACAGTGATTTGCGACTATCTTGATAATTGAGGAAAACTGATGCCAACTTGCAACACAAGTGCTGAGGTAGCATGTATGAAAGCAGAAAGAGAACGGGTCTCAAAGAGACAAAACCATGGCTTTACACAGAGGAAACCTCCTTCTGGAATCACTAGGACTTGTGCTCAAGGATGGACAGTAGTAGAGCCTTGCTTAACGAGAACCTAATTTTGCCTTTGGGAACTGGAGTAGTATGTGTCTCAAGGGCAAAACGATACCCGTACGCGTTCTGTCCTCAGCGAAAGCTGTGTGCATCCAAAGGAAAAATCTGACCCAGTATGTCAGTTATGATTTTTCAGTCTTACCTCTGAGTCTTTTTGCTTTTGACATTTACATTTAAGCTGGTGCCTCTTTTAAATGTATATGTAAACTAGACAGATCACATAGAGGAGGAGAATAAAAGTAATGTTGAAATAAAGTAAAAAGACCCAAACACAAACTCCCCAAAATTCTATCTGTAAGATAATGTCTATCTCCAGCCTTTCTGATTTTCTTCTATGGTGTGTTATGTTATTTCATACATGTCTATTAGGTACAAAGCATCCCGATATAAGGGCTGTATATTTTAGAGTAGTGGAAACACTGTTACTGCTTTAGAATTATAGCAAAATGCTAGAAATCTGTGAGTGAAGGTTCTCGATATGTTTTGGGTTTGTGAATGTATTCTGCACAACAAATCAAGTTTATAAATTTGTTTGTTTTACTTGTTAACGCTCTCTTACACATTTTTCTCTTGATAAAATCTGAATCCTCTTCTATAGTTCTTACTATAATGTATACATTTACTGTCCAAAGCAAGTGCCACGTTGAGACAGTCATGCTAACTCCAACAGGAAGGAGTTAACTTGGCTAAAACTTCATGCAGAATGATCTACCCTGTTGATTTACCCGGTTAATTGGAATATGGTGCCAACTTTCCCATGTCCAAGTATTCTTTTTATTACACTGTACTGTGTAATATTTTCCCTTACTGCTTTGTAAGGAAATGCAAAGCATCATAACCAAGTAGAAAGAACCGAGGCAATATTTGTTAATATGCATAGTTCTGAGAGATATGTTACTTGTTGGAAGGCCAGTTTTGAAAAAAAAAAAGTGTAGTCTGACTTACTTATACAAAGACCTATATTAACTTGTCAAAGTAAAGAAGTATAAAAAATAGTTGATATGAAGAGACTTTGTACTCGAAGTCTCTCATAGACAAGCTTCAGAGGAGGGAATTCAGGTCATTTCCTCAGAAGGCATCTTTTCAATTATATGTATATAATTGAAAATGTACTTTACTTGCTTCTTGCTGAAGTTCCCATTCCATATGCATTTCTTGTCTCAGTGAAAATAGTTACTTTAAAACATATGGGATAAACACTGCGTATTATTCATGCTCACAAGCATTACACTGTTCATGACACCAAAATTAATTTCCCCATAAATTAGTGCATTACCCTAATTTAACAAAATAAGATGCCTTCTCAAAGCCATAGGCAAATGATAAGCAGTGTCTAACACTTGCCTTCAGCTTACCCATTCAGAAGAAGGAGATGTTTACATCACTGAAAAGCAGAATGCACTGGCAAAATAAGAATTGGAAGTAAGATCAGGTCGACGCTATTTTATTTTCTTCCTTGCTCTATTACAAATAAACATATCAAACAACAAGATGTTGTGACATTTGAAGAACTTGATATACCTAAAACCAGTAGGTTGGGACCTATCTATCAACTACAAATTTGTGGCAAGCTTCACTCGGAGAGGAAAGCCACCAACAGACTTGAGGCAATATAAAAAATGTAGAAGGAAGCAAAAGTCAGGATACAAAAACTGGCTAGTCAGAAAATTATGTGCAGAAGGGTTTCTGCTTAAAAGACTACGAACTATTACAGCATCTGGTATAAACCAGTTCTCTCAAATTTGGGCAATCAACTTGAAGAATCATTATGTGCACCACAATGAGGTTTAAAAGAGGATCACACGATCTTCTTCCTATGCTTTTTACAAACACTCTTTGAGTACTGCAGAATGATCAGTTTTTTATAAAAAAGGAAAGCCAAATAGCAATTAAAAAGCTTGAAACTGGGGCAGGGAGTTGTGTGGAAGAGACATTCATCAGCATTAGATTTGGGAGAATCCAGTAGGTAAAAAGAATCACAGCACTATTCTACAGGGCTTTGTTCTCCCATGAAACACCAACAGAAGGCAAGTTGTTTTCAGGTAGGTTGAAAGGGGAGGCATTCTAGGAAATATTTCAAATGCAACCTACTAAACAGTGGGCATGTGGCCAGAAAAACTCCTCAGGCCAGAAACCAGGCATAGCCAATACATATCTTTCTGCAAACCAAAGCACATAGAAGATCATGAAAGACTTTTTCTACATGAACTGTACTCATACAAAGAACGAAAGCATAACAGTGCTCTTTTAATAAAGTAGAAAATGGCATTTTTAAGAGTAAAATAAAGAAACAAAAATTTCCTTTATATACATAAAAATTGAAAGACCTTTCTGCAAGGTTTTAAAGTAAAGGAGAAGGAGTAAATGGTGTTTTGCTATTTGAGTCAGTGAAGAAAGCTTACACTGCAAGTACAAATCTACAAATACAGATTCTTTAGAAAGTGAGTCAAATCAGCAGCACAGCTAAAATTTTTAGAGCCCTATGGGTATTTGTACCAGAAAGGATCTATCCCTGGGAATCCTTAACTGGACTTCAAGCCTGTAACACTTTCTAAATGTGACATAATCACCACAATATCCCTCAGATATGCAATCTAAAAACACATCTGCAAAATCAGAAGTGGAGTTAGTACAAGGATCCCAGACAAATAGTCTGATGAGCTAGGACACAAGTTACAGGATTTAAGATAAAGGGAATCTACTGGAAGGCAGCAGCTCTGATAAAAGCTCTTCCCCATTTTAGGTGTAAAAATGTTTATTCACTCTGTAGTTAATTCATTTTTTCTTTAGCTTTTCCAGGTAACTTGTTCAATACATGTGTATGTCAGAGAAGGGTCCCAGAGTAGGATACAGGACACCTTATTACAGAATCACAGATTCAGAGAATCATCATGGTTGGAAAGGATCTCTGAGATCACAATATCCCTCAGATATGCAATCTAAAAACACATCTGCAAAATCAGAAGTGGAGTTAGTACAAGGATCCCAGACAAATAGTCTGATGAGCTAGGACACAAGTTACAGGATTTAAGATAAAGGGAATCTACTGGAAGGCAGCAGCTCTGATAAAAGCTCTTCCCCATTTTAGGTGTAAAAATGTTTATTCACTCTGTAGTTAATTCATTTTTTCTTTAGCTTTTCCAGGTAACTTGTTCAATACATGTGTATGTCAGAGAAGGGTCCCAGAGTAGGATACAGGACACCTTATTACAGAATCACAGATTCAGAGAATCATCATGGTTGGAAAGGATCTCTGAGATCACCAAGTCCAACCATCAACACAAAAAAACCACACCAAACAGAAGCAACCACACACACTCCACCAAAAAAAACTTCCAATCACTTTGCACCCATGGTTGTTTGTCCCCACCCTTCCATCACCCAAGAGATAGAATTGTCCCTTTAGCATGGCTAAATCAGGATGCTTTACCCCCACATAGATCTTGTGGAACCTATGAATTCAACTGTTACAGCCACAAGTGACTACAGAGACAAGAATCTTCACAATACTTCATCAACAGAAATACTGAGAGATACATAATTTCACAGATTTTGCAAGCAGCATTGATATCACTCCAACTACTTTAGTAGATTCTGGTAACTTCAGAGAAAGTCTAGGAATCAATATTCCTCACAATTCACATACAAAAATTCAATGCCTGAGACAGTAGAGGTGCAGACAGCCACTATCCCCTCCAACACTGAGGAAGCTTTTTCAGTACTTCTGTCACTGCATGCAAATGTCTCTCCTTTCTGAATGCAAGAGGACCCTCTGGTCCTCCAAAAACTTGGTGCCTCAGCTCTAGGAAACACTTTTGCTGTGGTTCTGGAGGTACCAGTTTTTCCCTAGTTTAAGGGACTTGCTTCTACTATCTGGTACATTACCCAGACCATCTGAAGACAAGTACCAGAATATCCTCAAGAGAGCAGTGGTTCCTGAATGCCACAGAACCCAACACCAACTGCAGCGGGAAGAGTTTCCGAAGCGATACATGGAAGAACAGATGGAATGTTTATTTTGTCAGTGCTTCCTGTGATACATTAAGGCAACCAAGAAATAATCCAAACTTCCCATAAACATGCTTAGCTATCATGGTGATTGGCTGAATGTAGAAATCTAAATAAAAGCATAAATTAAAGGATGGTGTCTGAAGTTCTGAAATACGGAGGAGGCATCTTACAAAACATCCTAGTAAATTTGTGAGTGGCCATATCTGGAATTCACAGACAGGCATACATGTATCGTTGCAGAATGCATACTTGATTTTTTTTGTGGGAAGCACATCCCTTGCATTCATGTTTTGTTGCTCTTTGGATCTGGGTGAATTGTAAAAAAATTTCTGTGAAAGTCACTTTTTAGAACAAGCAATAAATCTCAGAAACTTGAAAGAGCCATCTGGCCTAATATACCTGCCATCTTAAATGCTTATCTCACTCCTACTTTCCTGCCTGTCTTTAAACTTCAGTCTCCTTTTTGTTTTCAGGAAATAAATCTCAAGGTATGTTCAGCACACTTACATTCTTTGTTTTAATATCACTTCCCACTAATGCTATTAGTTGACTTACTATCATTTTCAATCAAATCCAAATCTTTATTCACTCTTAGTTAAAGAAACAAATTCCTGGCCAAGTGATTCAAAAGCTGTTTCAGCCATCACATATGTTTACCTTTCAGCAGCTCTGCAGCCCTGCTGAAATGTCATTAGGACATCGTGTAAGCTGGTTCTGAATTTTAAGAGGGTGCTTACTTCCTCTGACAACAAAAGGTGTTTTATTAATTAGCTGTATTATGGTTTATTGCTTCTGTGCCATTATGACTAGGAATGCTGCCTTAGCCACAGCATTAAAAAGAGCAACCTGGCTTAGGGAACTGCCTGAATGCTTTGAATGCAACAGATCACCAAAGTAATTTCTAAATGGGATGCTCAGGGAGCACCTCAGAACACCCATGCTGAGCGCATGCCCTGGCTCTGGCTTCCCACGTACAGGTAAGACATGGTGTCCTCCCCTCTTTTTTTCATAAAAGACAACCCCAATCAGGTCAGAACATCTTCAGCAATTAAATTTTTGTTTGTTTTTTTTTAAATAATTTGACAGTAGTTATTGGATATATCATTGCAAAGAAGATCTTCAAGTCCTAAATTATTTGAAATGGCTTTGCTGAAATGACTTTTTTTTTAATTGACAAAAAAGTCAAAATTCTAATGAGGATTATTTTGTGCTGTTACTGACATGTTGAAATTTTATGACTGAACTGTGGGAACACATCTTTAGAAAATTCACTCCTCAGTTTACCTCACACAGTAAATAAACAGGAGTATGGTAATTGATGATCTACTCCTTTATTTCTCCTTCTACTCCTCCATTATTTACTCTTATCCTCAGAACTACATAAAACAGAGAACCTGCATGCTTCAGCTTTACACATATATGTTCTTTTTTTCTCATATACAGGTTTTGTATTTTGTATACTAACGTATCAACCAACCTAGACATCAAATTAATTCCCCTGGAATTTCCCTTATGGAAATCAGTGTCTTTCTTATATCTTAGAAACTGTGGATTTCCTTCAATATGCATCAGACTCTAAAAACAATGTGTGGACAAATACAGAGTGAAACAGATTAATAAGTTCATGACATAAAACAGTCAGTCTATCACTAACCCTATTAACTCAATTCTCAGTGTCTGCAATCATAACAATGATTTCAAATTTACAGTTCATAATCCTCAGCCTGAAATTTAATAAAAAAATTTCCATGAGTGCCTTATTAATTTCATTTCAGTCTTACCATAGTTGTCTCTTGAATTGACCCAAAGCTGTTAATGAAGATGTTGACTGCAACATCGACTGGAATTCCTTAAAAAAAAAATAAAAAATAAAAAATTTCTAGTGAACTGCACAATCCAGTAAAGATATGTTATCATTTATTTAAAGTTTCTTTATACCAGTATCACAGTGTGAAATATTTTTTATAAGGTCATACAAATTTATCTTTTCAAGTTAGTATAAAAACAGTTTTCAAAAGCTGCAGTTTAATCTATTTCCATTGAGAGAAAACAGAAATCTCAAAAACTCTTTTCAACTTCATTATAATAAAAGAGAAAAAAATACCCTTAGTCCAGGGTGTTAAGTTTAAAGCATTTCACAGATCATAAATTTGAATAATTGTCAAATTTTATGATTTTCTGTTATCACAGAATGCACAATCCAGTATTTCTTTTGCACGCAGTGTAATGGATAGAGGCAATTCACATTTCTAGTGACAGACACTTTTAACTGTCAAGGTCATAATGATGATCTACCATCCCAAATTACCTGGGTGACAAGTGGTGTCCCTCAGAGGTCTGTACTGGGACTAGTACTGTTTAATATGTACATCAACGACACAGACAGTGGGATCAAGGCAGGCTCAGCAAGTTTGCAGATGACACCAAGCTGACTTGTGCAGATGACACGCCAGAGGGACAGAATATTATCCAGAGGAACCTGGACAGGCTAGAGAAGGGGGCCCTTGTGAACCTCATGAGGTTCAACAATGCCAAGTGCAAGGTCCTGCGCCTGGGGAGGGACAATCATTGTTATCAATACAAATGGGGCATGATGTGATAGAGAGCAGCCCTTAGGGATACTAGTGGAGGAAAAGTTGGATATGAGCAAACAATGTGCATTTGCAGCTCAGAGGGCCAATTGCATCCTGGGCTGCATCAAAAGAAGCGTGGCCAACAGGTCAAAGGAGGTGATTCTACCTCTCTGTTCTGCCCTTCTAAGACCTCACCTGGAATGTTGTATCCGGTTCTGGAGCTCTCAATACAAAGACAGACATGGACCTGTTGGAATGAGTCCAGAGAAGGGCCACAAAAATGGTAAGAGGGCTGTTGGAGCATCTCTCCTACAAAGACAGGCTGAGAAAGTTAGGGTTGTTCAGCCTGGAGGAGGCTGCAAGGGAGACCTTACAGCAGCCTGCCAGTACTTGAAGAGGGCCCGCAGAAAAGCTGGGCAGAGGGACATTTTACAATGCAGACATAGGATGAGGTGTAGTGGTCTTAAACTAGAGCAAGGTAGATTTAGATTGGTTATCAGGAAGAAGTTCTTTACTATGAGGATGGTGAAGCTCTGGAACAGATTACTCAGAGAGGTAGTGGGGGCCCCATCCCTGGAGACTTTCAAGACCAGGCTTGATGAGGCTCTGAGCAGTCTGATCTAGCTAAAAAGGCCCCTTTGCACTGCAAGGAGGGCTGGACTAGATGACCTTTAAAGGTCCCTTTCAACCCCACATATTCTATGATTCTATGGTTCTATGATTCTATGATTCTGTGATTCTATGATTCTGTGATTCTATGGTTCTATGATTCTGTTTATAATTTATAATGACACACTTCCTTACGTTGTAAGAGGATACATTGTGCAAGCCAAGTACAATACTGCAATGTATAAATACAGGCAGGTATAAATTGCTGCATGCAGCTTTCACAGTTGCCCAGCCTTTGTGCAAGAGAAAGCTGCTCTGTTTTATAATAGTCACCAACTTGCCAAGAAAAGGAAGATACTAAGATGGACCAGATTTTTTCCTCTTTTACACAGCCAGGATTCCTGTTGTTGCAAAGGGATGGTGTGACAGCTGCTACAACTGCTCTCTGTCACTCTGTGGGAACTGACTGGCAGTCATTTAATCTGGTGTTAACAGAGAGTTATCATGAAGCACGGAGAAGTGGACTGATGGCTGTGAGAACTAATTATGGTCCACTGGTTTTATTTAGCACCTGTATGTTGAGAGTGTCAGTGTGTGCACTAGATGTATGTATCTGATCTCCTTTACACTGTTACAAGAACTTAATTCAGTGGAATTCTTCCTATTTTCAGCAATAAGAGACTGAACAATATATACAGACTATTTTCACAAAGTAAGCAAATACAAAGTAACATATGCCTCATCTCATTGTTTGTCTGCATACAGTATTTCAGTGTACACTGAATACATAAATCCAGACTCGTTCTCCTGGTTCACCAGAAAATCACTAAGATAAAAATGCACTTTTTTCAGTTTAACCAGTTTGTTGGGTTTTTAAAAAATATCAGACCAGTTAAATGTGGTGGGTTTGGTTATGCAATAAGCATAAGACTTTGTTCAGTGCCTGATGCATGTGACAGAGCACCCACCACACCCCTAGCAGCCAAGAGTGTAATATCTCTTCAGATTTGAATAGGAAGTGCCATCCAAGAAATTCACTCATGTGTGAGGAACATTTTCACATGGGCAAACCACTTGTCAGAAAATGTTCTTTTTCTTCCACCTCCCTGTGAGTTAACATTGCATGTCCTCCCTTTTCCTTCCATCTTGCTTCTTACCAGACTGCCAGCAGGGTTATCAAAAACATAAAGAAATCTGCAATATGCTTTGTGATCTATCATGCTGAAGAACAGGTAGAACAGAAGCTGGATATTTATTCTTTGTGACAAGGCTCAGTGCTGAAAACATACAAATAAGATTCTACAGAGAATAAGAGAAAAGCAGGTCACTTGCTGAAAATTGAGTTTAATACATTTATTTATATATATAATAAGTAAGTTATAAAACTTAGATAAGCCGAACACCTGCAAATGGTCTCCTCAAAATCAAAATAGTGATTGCAGATTTAAACAGTTATAGTACTATTGAAATGCATGTTAAACAGTCTCTTAATGTACGTATCATTAAATATAAGTTTAAAAAAAAGAAAGAATTGACTTATGTGAACTGCAGCGTCTGCAATACAATAAAATTGCCTATGTTTTTTTCCAGCAGGGAAAGAAACTAATTCCTCAAAACTAACTTACAGCTGTACGGGTTATTAGAGGTTTCGCAGATAATATGTATCCCAGCCTTTTCTGCATAGGAAAGGAAATCACATTTGCCTACATGGAAGATTCATACATTTCACTACCAGGGAGATGCTTTAAAATCAGAGTGTGTGTTTAAATTCATTATCTAGTTGAAAACGCAAAGTGTGTTGGTAACATATCTTTCAAGGGTTTCATAACTATATGGTTTCCAAACTATGATACTGCTGATCCCAAATTTTACAAAGAGATCTTAAAGAATCTCTATAGAGAATTTTGTTGTTTTAAAATACAGTGAAGCAGAGATACTTCTAATGTATAACTGAAATGTAGGGATAAAAAGGTATTTTTAAAACTTACTCTGTAAAATAAAATTGTACTTTAAAAAAATCTTATAAAATGATAACAATTATTATAGTATCATATCAAAGCATCACATACTATTACAAACATAAAATCGCAACATATCATCTTTCAGATCAAAACAGTAAGTATCTTCTGAGTTTCACACTATCTAGAGAAATTACCATTAAAACAAAAGGGTTGTAAATATTACCTCTATATAAATTTTATGTGTGAAAAGAGCAAAAGTTAAACTGCAAAGATTAAAAAAAAAGGCTGAAACATCTGACAAACCTTTGAAATTAGGCCTTATCCTGGGATCATAACTGAGCAATAATCTATTCAAGATATTGCTGGTAGAATTAGCTGGTACTCTTGCAAGGTCTTCAGCTGATTGCTGGCTGTAAAAAAAACGCATTAGTTACGACTGAGACAGAAAAAACTGTGTACTTAAATGTAAGTAATTTTAAAGTCATGCCATATCACAAGCAAAACTATGTCCAGCATTTTCGGGTTCCATAGTGTATAGCCTTCCTTGCTTTGTGATGTTTCTGTATTTTTCAAGAGATTATAACAAAAGTCAGAGCTCTCTGTTAACTGTAAACCTCAGAAAATAAATAAGGCACAATTCACTAATTGTTCCCTTCCCTCCTAGTACAAATATTCAGGGGGGCACGATTTCTTCTTAGTAGAAAGCAGCCACCTGAGCTATTCTTAGTGACTGTCAGATTAAGAACAGAAGTAAACTGACAGGCACTTCGTAGGTGCCAAACCATGGGAGGCTTTTGGCAGCCTCCTGTTCTCGCATGTCAGAGCCAGCTCCTCCAGCGGGCTGGAGCCATTGCATCATCTCCTTGTCAAGTGCTAATAAAAGCTTTGTTATGGAAAATGAGGCCTTGCACTCTCCTCTGGTTCCTCAGGGGGAATTTAAACATCTCCATTTACCTTGTTATTATCTTGGGTGTTAAAGCCACCGCTAAAATAAAAAAAAGAATCTGTGACAGGTAAATAGCTGCAAGAGTAACATGAAATTGAGTGTAATAAAAAGCATTAAGGGTGCAACTGGCCCCACCCCACAGACTTCAGGCAGCTGGCACGCTGATAATGTAATGTAAATTAATGTATATGTTGTCTGTAGGACCTACCCAGTGATGTTTTCCAGTTTTGAATCCTGTCTTGTAATGACTTTTCTATCCATTTTATGACTACTCTGCTGACTTCCTGTCATTATAATTTAGTAACCAAGATGCCACGTAAAAATCAGGCAAACACCCTACAGAGGTATAAGTCATACGGATCAACAATATTACCTGTAGCAAATGAATGTCTGAATGGATGTTTTAAACGATCTAGTTCATTTCCTAAATGCTTCCCACAATCAGCTGCCATCGCCTCCTTTATCCAGCTTAATTTCTTTTTTCTGCTATTCTTTCCTACATCAACACCAGTTTGACAAACTTATAGCTGATTCTTTATAACAGCTCTGCTCATTGCTAGTTTTCTTCTCATCCTTCAGTTTTCTTCATGTCCTCTGGGACTTCTGCATTATTCAAACATTTATCAAAGAAAATATTAACTCTCCACAGGGGTTTTGGTCAGTTAAAAAAACAACCAAACAACTTGTATGAATGCATCAGACTTCTCGGGTTTAAGATTTCAATTTGAGTCGCTTCTGTTCAGCATCTTCCTTAATGACTACTGGGAAGGTAATTAATTAATAAATAACTATCGCCATCTCTTGATATCACTATTTGATCAAAAACTGGAGACGAGACCCGATCCTAGCCCTTGAATAACCTAGTTTTTATTAATAACCTCTCCTTTAAAATCAACTGTTTTACCTCAAAACTAGAAGTGAAAGAACAAGAGCAACTGAACAAGACCTGTTGACTTAGTAGCACTTACCATGCTTTCACAGTGAGATTTAAACTCCTCACTTAACATTTAACAGCTAAAATGTTTAAAACTATGAAGGAGTTGCCTATTATTAAAAATATGTCAACCATTTACAAATGCATTTTGTTCTATCATAGTCTCCTTGACATCATTTGAGCATTTTATCTTTCAGAAAAAAAAAAATAAATCCAATTTCTATTTTCCCTATTGTATTAAGGACATTTCTGAAACCTAAAGCTGCATATCTGTTTAACTATCTGCTTGCATTTGTTTGATGTTATACATGAGGGGGAAAAGTACACCAGCTCAGCTATGATATCAAATAACCACTCAATGCTCCTTGAAATTTCAGACTACTCGCCACTCACTAACAGGATTAGTATAAATTTGGAAGGCTACCCAGAGATGTAGCTACCGAAAAGTGTGCAACCATGAGTGTATCTTCACCTATAACATGCAGGATGACAAAAAACTGTGGAGCAGCTTTTAAGTGGCTGCAGCATATAACTCCTCCCCCATCTCCTGTAAATGCACTAAAACTGTTGACACATACAACAACTGCACATGTGAATTACCTCTTTTATCAACATTTATCTAGAGATAAATGGTCCACTGACAAAATAAAGACTTTTTTACTTTTTGCAACATACGTTAACTTTCACTAGTACGTGCTTACTCTGGGTACAATAAACCTCTGCTAATTTGCTATTAGAGCAATTAAATAGCAATAGATGTTCTAATTTCTTTGAATAATTGAGAAATTCACTTTCAATCAATTCTCCCAGGGCTGTGTTTCTGGCTTTTCATATTTGATTTGGATTTGGATCATTACGCAACAGGACTAATTCATTACTGTCTTTTTGGGATTTGTGTTCAGCTTTCAGTGATAACCTCTACCAATAAACAGACCACTACAGAAACATCACCAAGTAGCTGTGTATGCTTTGTTGGGGTTTTTTTGCTGCTACCACTAACTAAAAACTGAAAAATATGAAGTTAAATGTTAAGATTATTTTCCATTTTTTAGCAGCAACAAGGCACAGAAGAATGTTCATTTAGCTATTTAAGAGGCAGGCAAACACTGCGTACACTGTATTCTACCTGATATGAAAAGGTTCAGGGCACTGTCCAACACTTTGAAATCTAAAACATCTACATCAGATGCCTACAGAAATTATACTTACAAAAGGAGGGTCTCCTTAACACAAGTAATAGGAAATCTTTCTAAATAATATATACCTGTTATTTATGAAATATCAAAACAAAATCAAACAACTACTAATGAAAAAAACTTAAATCTTAGTTTTAAAAAAATTCTGCTATGGGCTAGACATAGAAGTTAATTAAATAGTGATGATGCTTATCTGAACCACATGGGTTAATGTGGACACATAAACTAAATACAGATGCTCATAAAATGCTATGAGGAAAAGAGGAAAAAAGCCTGAGAAATTAAATGAATGAGCCTCAAACAGCAAAAGAAACCGGACAGTGCTGATAGGTTTATTTGTCTCCTCAAGTAAGATGAATAAGGTGGTAGTGTTGTGAGATCTGATTTGCACTGCAGAGTTCTGTTAATACAAATATCTGTTCCGGATGCTTGTTCAAACATCAACCATGAATTAGGGCAAAGGGGATTTACTGCACTGGAATGACAGAATGAGATGAAGAACAGGTGACAGCATTGCTTTCTGGTAAAGAATATAATGATCACATCTTCTGTAAGTTGTTGGGCAGTGTTTAGAGCTTACAGAAGCGTAATGTGTGCACATTTATCCTCATCTATGTAAGGAGTGAAATAAAACAGTACTGGTTGTTTAAAGTTAGAAGAAGCACAGAGGATCAGAAATTGCTATTTTTTAAAGGTGACTTTGAATGAAGTGGTTGGAATAGCTACTGGGAAAAAAAGCTTTGCTGAGTATCAGTCATGTTTTCATGTCGTCTTCCATAGCATGCTGTCATTGAACTAATGTCAGCAAATAGCACTCATGCAACTAAACATCATCATAAGGACTGGGTTTCCTTTAGAGAACCCTGATGATCAAAATGGCTAAATTTCACCGTGTATGTGTAGCTTTTGGTGAGTTAAGAAGTGATGCCACTTTCAGAGCGACAGACAAGCAGAATGACTTAATGAAACAGTGAATGGGATGGGTTAAGCACTTGAACAAACAGGCTGGGACTATTCACGGCACTAAGATATTTACCTAGAGCCACTACTAACCCTGCTTAATTGGCCACTCAAGAAGGCATCTATGATAGGTAAATGTATAGACTATGTAAGAGAAAATGAATTTCAGCTAAGAACTCCCTTCCAAAAAGAAGCAATACTGCTATTTGCTAAAGGCTGGCTGATTCCTTTATAACAACACTCACATCAATTGAGAAGTTACTCACTACTTTTTCTTACTTCACCTACAGTTTTCACATTTGTGAAAAGCTGATAACTAGGCTAAGTTTTCCCTTAGATTTCCACCAATTGTAGCATGTGCTGTAATTTTAATACATTTATTTCAACTGGAGTTGAATGGACATGGAGCTGCTGGAAAGCATTAGGAAGTGGAAATGCAGCAGCATTCTTCACAGCAACTGATGGGTTCTCATCAGGATATGGTGAATACCAAACAAAGGGCAAGGCAACAAAAGTTTCACAGCTGCTATAATGGAAATTTAAAAGCACATAACAATAAAGCTAGAAACTGCCTTAACAAGAATTTTGCCTAAATGACCATTTTGGGAAAAGAAAAAAATCAACATTAAAAAAACTCAAATAAACCCAAAAAGCAAGATGAACCAACACAAAAAACCCAAACTCAAAGCATGATTTCTCTTTTTCTGGAAAAAAAAAAAAAAGATTAAGCAAACAGTATTCTTAAAAGTGTTCTTGCTTCTACAAACATTGCTCTCAAAATTCAGAAAAGCAAACAAAATAGTTAAGTCTTCCAGCATAACATTTCTGTGTGCTATGTCTGGCACCTCTTTGGGAGGTTACTTCTGGTATCACTGATGAATAAAAGCATGACTTCAAATACTGTATTTCACAGGGTATGCAGTAAGGTGTCCAGCTTCTCTTCCACCGCAGCTCTACATACTTCATCCATGCCTTCAAAAAACATGATTAACATTTTCAATTGATGGTGATTGATAATTATTTTTATAATTCACTAATCAAAATCCAGAAGTTTAAATAACCATATATGCATGGAAAAAGGAAGCATGTATTACATTTGGATTGAAATGTATATAGCTTCCTTGTGTTAAAGAAATGTTTTCAGGAGACACTAGATCTCTACAGGTTATCATGACATTTAGTCTCTTAGAGTTCACTGAAGTTACAAGGAGTCTTTGTTACACCCAGTGCTACAGAAGGATTACTGCAGTATATGAACACGAGTGGGAAGGAGACCTTTGCTGTTGAATTAATTCACCTACTGCCCTGATCCCTAGTCTCAAAATCCCATTATGCTGAAGAATTTCTAACTTCAAAAGAGAGCATTAATGTATTTTTTACCTTATGGTATGACAATTAGGAAAAAAAAAAGACATGTCATAGGGACATATTCGCATGCCATCTTACATTACACTGCAGTCCAGACAGTCAGTCAGCATGCTTATTCTAGTATTGGCATTTGCTTAGAATGCATAGCTTGGATTACCTAGCATTAAGCTAAGTTAAGTTCTTTGTTATCACATCCAACATTGCCAAGGCCAGACACCTTAAGGAGTGTTTGCATGGTGCCTTCTTATTATTCCCTAAGCCTGAGAAAAGCAATCTTACTCATCTGCCTGACACAGAGGTGACAGCCCCCAAACTTGTAGAACCAGGTTAGTATGGTACTCCAGCCTGACCAGCACTGCTCTCTGCAAGCTGTTTCCATTTCTTATAATTAGCTCATTTGCTCCTCACCTAGACATTTCTGCATCCCACTGAAATCATCACCTAAGTAACCCTTGTGCATAAGGGGCATCCTGTTTTGTCCTCATATCGTATGCAGACAGGAAACATGATCAGCATCCAGATGCTTAAGCAGAACTACAGACATTTTTAAAATAGTTTATGCACATCAATTCCTTGTCTTGATCTTTTTTCCAAATGTGGTAAGTACTGAGAAAATACTTGGATATTGGTAAAATTTAACTACCTTGTATGGTGGTATAAGTGGAGATACATTCTGTATAATTTCTCTTTCAAAGATCCTTTTGGTAGAGCTGAGAATGGAATTTAGTCCTATGGTTTTCCTTGTGCTTAAGTTTAAGAGGTGTAATCTAACCTGCACATCCAAGTATTTTCCTAGCCTGAAGGTTGTATATGACAAATGAAGTCAGTAACTTTACTGCATGATTTTAGTGTCTCATCACTGCAATGTTCATAATAGAGTAAACACTGCTCACTGAGAGGGAGAATTACTGAACGAGAACCAGCCTACCATGCCTAATTACTGTTTTACAAGAGAACTCAGATTTGCTTATATAGCTTTATCTTTTACTCCCCAGCATGTTTATCCACTCTGAAAACAAATCCTCAAATGTCCTGGAATGTGGCCCTATCTGTTTGGGATCATGGCTTTCCATGAGAGTCACAGGCTACAGAATAATTAAACCATTGACCAACTGCTGTTATTAAGGGGCAAAAGAATTTTTATAGGAACCAGATCTGAGCTTTGCAATGTACTTATCTTCAGAATCACTGTGAGAGGTAACTGCCTCCACAACCAAATTCAGGCTTTTCTTTTAACTTGAGTCCATCTTCTCCCACAAACTGTATCAACCCTCCCATCATACCTACAAATGAAAATGTTCATAAACTATCAACAGTGTCTTCTACAAGATGGGAATGAAGACACAGATAATTCCACTTTCTCATCATTGACATTCTGGAGACTATCACATACTAAAGATAGAGAGGCCATGTATACCTGAACACTTGATATAATTTTTAAAAGTCCTTGTCCATGGGAAGGTGAGGAGGTGTCAATATACAAGATTCACTTCAAACTTCTACTTCAGTCTTTATGGGAAGAGCATGTCAGAAACTGAAAATTAACCATGAGAAATTTTAGGACAGGCCTTCATACAACAATGCATTAAAAGGTTTGTTGTTTTGTTTTTTGTTATGTTGTATTGTGTGTTTTTTTTCCCCAGTTCCATTGTCTTTTGCTGTTATTATTTAAAAGAAGCTGCTTATTGAACCTTGGCATCTGTGACCTTTCTAAGCTTCCAGATGGCAGATGGCACAAGCCATGTTTTCTGGAGGGCTTAGAGGGCCATTTCACAGTTTCTGAAGTAGATGATATGCTTTATCAAATGCAAGCTAAAATATGATTTGTACTCCTGCTTTGTGGGTAAAAAAGTCTCTATAGCTATCACACAGTATTTAGGTAATCACACACACAAATACAAACCTTCATGTGGAAAAGTGCATAAAGGTGAGGAGAGACACTTCTAAAAGCACAGACAAAAGAATGAGATTTAGTTATTGAGGTTACACTCTCAGCATTGCTCTGGCATTAGAGACACTGTGGGATCTTCAGAAACAAATGTTGTGCAAGGGAACAGCTGAGTCATCCTAAAACTAAAATTAAGGGGGATAGCTGTGATTAAGAGTACAGTTATAACTGGTTTTGTTAGCTGCTATTTGACACTCTTACATCTCTAAGCCTTCTATAACTGCCATAACTAAACTTCCCTTTCCTTACAATTTTATTTGTCTAGAGATCTTGCAAGCAGTTGTGAGTAGAGACCTTCTGGGCTACTATGGATTGTGGAGATAACAACAGCAGCTCACACATAATAAAATAACTGAAGTATTTATTATGCCATAAGAAAAGGAAAACATTTTTCAGCAGTGCTTTTAGAAAAAGTCACAGCTAAGTGTTCAACATATTTACCAGAAACAGGTATTATGAGGAATTATGAAGAAGTTAATAAGAAGTAAAAAAGAAGTAACAGAGGTAATACAGCTGATGGGTTAGTCTACAGTCAACAAAAATCAAGCCCTGAAATCCATCTGCATCTGTATTGAAATAATCTGTATTCAGTACAGTGAATTTCAAAGTAAACTTGGTAAACAAGAAGACTGTAATCCAGAAAATCCTTATTTTCTTCCTTGAAGAGGTGGATCTGGTTTTGTTTGGTTTTTTTTTAATATTTCCCATTGAGTCAAAAGGCAAGTGTTTTGTTACACTAAAGCTCTCCATTTTATTGTACTATGCATCAGTGGAAGCCAGATACTCTGATTTATGCTGCAATGCTCCCTATCGTAGAATTTTAGACCTAATATATCAATTTCTTTGTTAATCAACAAACATTCAGGAATCAGATACAAGTATAATTACTCTGTTTCATTTAGAAAGCCTGAGGTAATAAGGGAAATTATCTAAATGTAAGCTGTGAAATCTTACATCTGTTCTGAGCAAGCATTAAATCAAAGTAAGAACCAAGGGATTAAGCATCAGCTTCATGAAAACCCTCAATAACAAATCTGGGAAAAACAGCTTCAGAAATAAATGAAAATAAGATGGCTAATCAAGCCACTATCACACAATGTGCTGAGAAATACAGTGTTATCAATCATCACACATAAGAGATTTTGCTCTAAGACACAAAATAGAATTTCCCAAGTATCTGTTTATGAGACAACAATGAACTTTTTATGGGCTGTGTAATCTGCTTGTTTTCAGCTTATTCTAATAGCAGTGAATTTCATGCCAGAGGGATGCATTTGGCAAAGGGGTTGCATGCAGGAGAGCCATAAAAGGAAAAGCTCAAGTATGCTTAGATTCCGTACAAACAAATTCATGCTAAAGTCCCAAGCCAGTCTTATAACCCTCCATTTCTTAACATCAAACTAAAGAACTCTAGCAGTAACATCAGATTCTGCATAAGTCTTTCCTGGAAAATTATTTCCATACATTTGAATTTAATTATAAAGTTTGTAAAGAGAAGATTGTTCCTTATATAATTACTAGCTTGTTCTCCAAAGGAGGTAAAATTTAGCTTTTCCCATGTTGTAAGGAAACAAAAGGCAATAACTTGTTACAATTAAGCTTTAAATGTTCTTGCACCAGTAACCAATGCAAATTAAAGGTAGATTAAGATTTTTATTTCTAAATATATGTTTCTTTAGGAATTTATACCATTCTATTTTATAAATTACACAAATTTGGTTTTCTTTAAAAAAGATACAATGCATTATTCTAAAAGATTTCTCTGCTGCTTTACTAATAAATTTTTAAATCAATCACTCCCTTCAAAACTATTTTGGGTCAATCCTTATGGTGTCACTTATTTCCCACTCCACTGCATTGTGCTCTGCTTTGTTTGTGAGGAAAGATTCCTTACTTTATTCGCAGGAAAAAAATGGTGAAGATTAGGCAGCCTTTTTTATAAAGTGGTGTCACCAACTAAAAAACTTTTGTGAGAGATTATAAATAACATGCTGGAGATTAGAAGTTTGCCATCAGTAGCCTAAGAGAGCATTCAATAATTTCTCTGCAACACAGAACTGACCTTCATTGCTTATTCACATCTGAGGCCTGCTAGGTGCCAGTCACAAAAACAGCAATTCTGCAGCCCTGCTGTTTTCATAGAATCAAAAAATAATAGAATTATAGAATGGTTTGTGTTGGAAGGGACTTTAACGATCATCTAGTTCCAAGTGCCCTGTATGAGCAGGAACACCTCCTACTAGACCAGGGTGCTCAGAGCCCAATCCAACCTGCCCTTGAACGCTTTCAGGGCTGGGGCCTCCATAGCTTCCCTGGGCAACCTGTACCAGTGTCTCACCATTCTCACACAAAACAATTTCTTCCTAATGCCTAACCTATATCTTCCCTCTTCAAGTTTTAATCCATTACCCCTTGTCCTCTCACTACAAGTGGTTGTCTCTGAAGCTGTGAACTTCAGCCAAGTAAAATCTAGGCAACTTGTTAATTATTCAGAAAATCCAGTATGGCTTATTGATAGGGCAATGAATTCCAGCTTGCAACACTGAATACATGATAATCAGACAAATACTGGATTCCAATAGTATTTTCACAGAAAGCTTCAACTGTCTGGAACGAAAAGTATAGCTTTGAAAAGTATAGCATTTACACAATGCTTGTCATTACTACAATGTCATTACACAACGACATGACTTCATCATACAATCATAAAATCGTAGAATGGCTTGTAACACCCCCAGTATAAAAAAGAGTAGGGTACCAAGAAATACAATACTTAAGAGAAAAAAGAAATAAATCCATCCACTTGTTTTCAATTCTAATTAAGACCAAGAATGGGGGAAATGCTGGTGGCTCCTGTGGAAGATCCAGATTGAGTTCCCAGCTGTGTAACTCACTTTCTGAGGCCTTCAGTGCTTAAGCCAGTTCTGGGAACTACAATGTTTCTCTCCTTGCTACAAATCCTCATGATAGCTCAGACCAAAAGTTCCACAGGGGGTTCAACTGAACAACTCAAAGGGGATAGAATGAGTAGGGGTCATTTCCGATGAGTCATGATCGCATTTGAGACCTGTATCCTAATATATGCAAACCTGAACATACATCTCTTTACTGTAAACTTCCTTACAGTAAGGGTTACAGCACTGGACCAGGCTGCCCAGAGAGATTGTGGAGTCTCCTTCTCTGGAGACTTTCAAGACACATCTGGATGCGTTTCTGTGTGACCTACCCTAGGTGGTCCTGCTCTGTCAGGAGCGTTGAACTCAATGATCTCTTCCAACATCTTCCAACATCTAACACTCTATAATTCTGTAATTGTATTATTTCATTTTTTCAGGTTTGATATAAAAATAAGGAATGAAAACACTCATCATATGTAGAAACCTGAAAATTCTGGGTTACAAATAAACATCACTGTCAATATTTTAAAACAGTGGGAACTTTAAAAAGTATTATTTAAACATTGCTTCCATTCAGGTGTTCTACTTTTTTTCCCCCCTATTTTTAAAGAAGTCTATTCGTGTTAAATAGCTGGTCTCATTTTCTAGTCGTCTTTTATGGGCAAAGAAGAATTACAGAATCATAGAACGGTTTGAGCTGAAAGGGACCTCTAAGATCATATAGTTCCAACTCCCCTGCATGGGCAGGAACACCTTCCACCAGATCAAGCTGTTCAGGGCCCCATCCAACCTGGTCTTGAAAACTTCCAGGGATGGGGCTTCCACAACTTCCCTGGGCAACCCACTGCAATGTCTCACCACCCTCACACTAAAGAATTTCTTCCTAATGTCTAACCTAAATCTCCACTCTTCCAGTTTTGATCCATTACCTCTTGTCCTCTCACTATGAGCCCTTGTAAAAAACCCCTCCCCAGGTTTCCTGAAGAAAACCTCCCTCTTCAAGTATTGCAAGGACACTACGAGTTCTCCCCAGAGCGTGTCTGAAATCTGCCTGAAAAATTTTATCATTTCAGGCCTACTGCTCTTCTACTCTTATTGGCAACTCAGTATATTCCACTGATCTTGTCCTTGGATATTTACACTATAACACTAAAAAGATGAGCAAGGCTGGCCAAGAAAATGACAAAAGAGATCTCACAAATAAAACTGTTGTAATGTCCTATGGATCTCAACCAAAAACGTGCTAGGCATTAGAAGGAGGGAGTATTCTTTAACATCAAGTAATCACAGATGCCCAGAATATATTCTCTACTCAGCCAGGCAATCACAGATTTTAATTTCTGTATTTTCACAGAGAGAGTATTTCATAAGGGCATGCTTTATAGCAGCAATCAATCCACCTCCATAAAAGTTACAGTGCTGTAAATTATTGATGGAAAATGCTGAAGACCTTAATTCTATCCAACATGCAGTAAGAACATGCATAGGACAAGCCTTCTCTTACAGAACTAAGTTAATCAGAAACTGAATTTCAGTACAACAGTTTTGCATCGTCCTTGCTTTCCTCAGCACATCTGCAACACAAAGCTACAGAGGAAAGCACTATGGGACTTCATACTGTGTTCTCAGAGACAGCAGGACACTGGGGTTGGAATCCCCCACAAAGAAATAAACCATCTGCTATGGCCTCGATGTTCCCTTCATTAAAACAGTGGACCAGCCACTAAAGAATCACAATCATTGACAGAACTTAGCTATGATGCTGCTCAAGCCCTCTTTCTCTCATTCCCACCCCAACCCCCATTTTTGCAGCAGAAAGCAGCACCTTCAACTTCCGCATAATTTCCACAATTACAAATATAGTAGGATGAACACCACACAAAAGCATAAAAGAAACAAGGAACATACGATGGACACAGATACTGCTTCTTTTTCCCCTTTCCTTTCTTTGAAGACTTCTCTTTGGAACAGACTTCTTCAACCCATAAGGAGAATGAGATGAAAAAGAAAACCACTAATAAAAACTTCATCTTGAAGATGAAGCTTCAGAGAAACCTCCAGTCTGTGGCAAAAGAAAAGAAAGAGCTTTATGTTAGTAAAGTTAGATATGGAAAATGGGAACACGCACCTACAAAAAGTTGAAAATGATTTTTTTTTGTTTTGTTTTGGGTTGTTTTTTTTATTTTATCTTGGTTGCCTTGGGAGCAAGGTGAGGTGTGTCTCTGACATGGAACCAACTTAGGCTCCTTTCTGACAGTCAAGTAGCTTCCCAACGTGAGGAACAGATTTAAGTGCAGGTTTGCTCCAGTACGTTTAAGAAATAAACTTGATGTCATTCAAAGGCTGCCTAACTCAAAATCCTCAGAAACTTGCTAAAGAGAACTCACTAAAAATGTCACGTGTCAACTGCATTGAACGTGGTTAAATGTGACCAACCAGTCATCTCGTAAGGCAGAGAAATGCAAGCCCTCTGTGACCTTGGACAGATAAAGCAGCAGTCGCTTCAATGCTCGTTAAGAGAAAAGATTGCAAATGTAATTTTACCTACAGAATTTAAACATAAATGAGTATTAATCACAAAGTACTCGTGCTGCAGAGCCAGCCCTGAAAAGGCCTTGCAAAGATGACTAAACACAATCTGCAAAACTGTGCTTTATTACAGTTTCATGCTGTAACCTCTCAGGGGGAAGGCGCACACCCCAGGCGCCCGGAGCCCCTGCCCCCGGCCCCACCAGGGACTGCCCCGCCAGCCCTGCCCGCAGCCCCACGACATCCCGGGCATCGCCCATTTGCTTCCCATCCCACAGGCACTTCCCAGGCACTTCCTTCGCCTCAACACCAGCTGCCTTTCCCACGTTTATTTACGCATTTGGCTGCAATTCTTGGGAAGGAGCAGCGGCAGCCTCTTCCTCTCCTCCTCCCACCT
>NW_009952973.1:3878766-3889345 GCF_000747805.2 Chaetura pelagica | reverse complement strand
CGGGGAGGAGCTGGGTGGGATGAGGAAAGACAGGGTTGAACACAAGGAGGACGTGGAGCTGTCGGAGCGAGGCCACAGAGCAGGTCACAAAGGAGGTGAGGGGGCTGGAGCGGCTCTGCTGTGAAGGCAGAGAGAGGTGGGATTGCTCAGCCTGGGGAAGGGAAGGCTCTGGGAAGACCTCTTTACAAGGGCATGTAGTAATAGGGCAAGGGGTAATGGCTCTAAACTGGAGGAAGGTAGGTTTAGATTAGATGTTAGGAAGGAAATCTTCAATATGAAGTGTGGTGAGACACTGGAACAGGTTGCCCGGGGAAGCTGTGGAAGCCCCATCCCTGGAAGTGTTAAAGGGCAGTTTGGATGGGGCTCTGAGCGACCTGGTCTAGTGGGAGCTGTCAGTGCATGGGGGGTTGGATCTAGATGATCTTTAAGATCCCTTCCTACCCAAACCATTCTATGATTCATTGCTGCAAAGTTTATGTATAGATACATATACACACATATAGTCAATAGTTACTGTCACCTTGTTTAAAATGGCAGACTTTCACTGTGAAAAAGTAAGGAGGTTGGCTCTGAGGGTAGAGGTGTATCCTTGCTACAAAGGATACTGGCTTTCCAATGGCTATAGACTTTAACTACATTATAAGTGGAGACCTTACAGAATGGGCATTCTGGAGCTTCTTATATCCCCCACTTGTAGAACTACAAACACATGCAGAGATGCTTGCTGAACTTCTTGCTTACATCAGATATTTGGCCAAAATTTTGGAAATTCACAGACATCGTTATACAGCTGAGTAGTCTTAAGTAAACAAATGCTTATCCTCCTGTTAGAGTTCAAAGGCCTCGTCTCCCATTTGTTTCAGATTTATTTTAGTGACCAAGTCACTGGAAATCATGACCATTTCCAAGTCTTCTTTATCTTTCAGCTTTGTTTCTTAGCACTCCTAGTATACACTGCCAAAGCTTCAGTCTGCAGGATGATGAAAGAGCAACATCACGTGGAGAGTGCTTTTATTCTTCAGAATTGGTCCAATGATTAAGTGTGATACATCAGTGGATCCTTTCTGCAACAACTTCATCATGCTTCTTTGTCAAGCTCTGTTGAGGTTTGGACTATAATATAATGACAAACTAAAAACTATCTAAAAAGGATCCAGTAGTTTAGCTCTGCTGTCTAGTCACACAAAAAGTACTTCATAGCTGTATAAGGTATTCTTTGTTTTTATCACTCCTTTTAGTCTACTTTATTAAGGTAATGTATTTTTGTGCATGTTTCAAACTCCTTGTTGCAAATTT
This sequence comes from Chaetura pelagica, assembly GCF_000747805.2. Classification (NCBI taxonomy): domain Eukaryota; kingdom Metazoa; phylum Chordata; class Aves; order Apodiformes; family Apodidae; genus Chaetura; species Chaetura pelagica. Next base: position 3,888,049 of record NW_009952973.1, on the reverse strand, counting down.
TTTATTTTTTTCAACTGATACCACATTAACAAACAAACAAACAAAAGCCCACCAAAAAACCAAAACAAAACAGAGAGCTCAGAGATGTTAAGTCTTGCATGTTTTTTGTAAAGGCAGCTGTCTGCGAAGACAGATTGAGCCAATATTCCTGCAGAAGGAAAAAAGACTGGCATGAGTGATTACTAGACATCAGAAAATCCACCTGGGAGAAAGGTATTATAAATGCCTTAAACACAAAAATATTTCATTCCTAAAGTATCTGCTTTACTAGAGGAAGAATTATGACTGAAAAACAGATTTTTTTAATGTCAAATAGCTGGCAACATTTTATTAAAGCCTTTAATGGGCTTTTTCTCAGGAAAGTGAATCAGTATTTTAAAATTTCTACTACAAGGAGAGGCCATGCTGTAGCTTTCAGATTAATTCAGTTAAAAACCCAGGCACCCACAAGACTCACAATTACTGGAAATCAGATTTCATTAGTTGAAAGGCTAACCAAACTAGTTTTTCGTATAAATTGAGTGAACCTTAATTCACACAGCTAGAAAACATAGTTTTTAAAAAGAGTTTTTGTTCTGAAACTTTTGTAATTACAGGTTGTTTTTTTATTACAATCACCTGTCTCACTTTGGTGATCATCCAGAAGGTGTAGAGGTTTACAAGGCTCCTAAGAAAGACTGATTTCTATATGATGCTTCATGGTCTTTGTTCTTTCCTTCTCTGCTGTTCCAAAGAGGTATTTATCTTCAGGTCATTGCATCAGGTGGGAAATAATAGACAAAATAGGTTTTTGGTGTTAAAGGTTCTCCCTTCTGGTTCTAGTGACTAGAACTGTGGAAGGTACCTCATTTCCTTCCATCTGAAAAGTCTTGTGTTTTTCATTCAATTTTGAAATACAGAAACTTAAAAGTAGAAAACCCAGCAGCAAACAAAATAACAAGCAGATGAACCATCAGAGGAAGAAAATTATAGTCTGTCCTCTTTAGTGTTCCAATTCCCTCATCTCTCTCTCCTTTACAGATACTGAGTGTGACAGATGATCCTTACAGGGTTGATTTGAATGCTGGCAAATATCATGCCTTGGTGGAGGCTCTAGTATGAAGACTTTTCAGAGAGCTGCATGCACAATGAAGTGTCTCATTAATTAACATCAAAAGAGAAAGCTATTAGAAATGAATGCACCTCCAAAAATGGTATTGCTAGTAAATTGTAATAAGCCTGGGTTATATTAGGCTTTATGTATTTGATAGATAAATAGCTTGTCAAAACAGCAATGGTATTTATTGATCATAATAGATATAATCATTAATAATGGTTGTGCTTCACAGGAAGCAGCCACATGTCTTATTGCTGTCGTGGCTATACAGAAAATTGGGATTGTGCAAGATGCCCAAAACATGTTCCTTGGAGGCTTATGCATTTTATTACTTGCGTTTCCTATGTAGATATTAGCAGCTTGTCTGCTGACAGATCTCCACATGCAAAGTGCTGTTGAGCTGTGTGTATGACTTCCAGAATTTTTCCCTTCCTCTCTTATTTGCTAAAATGAAAGTACTGGAAAAATGACCCCAAGGCTGAGAAAAAAAAAACAATGGCAGAACAGAGTACATGTCCTGTAATCCCTGAAAGGAGTGATTGATTTGGAAAGCAGAGGTATCTATGTTAGAATACAGATATCCATCAACATGTTGTATGGAAAGACCAAAGAGGGTGGTGTGCTTGAGTAGTAGTTCATTCTGCTGTTCTCTAATTTTGTTGCCAAAAAGATTAAAGTTCAGTCCAGGTCACTGAAGCCAATAAGATTTGCATTGATTGTATCAGTGAGTGACAAACATCTATAGAGGAGTCCTGTCCTTAAACTTAGACAAGAGGTTTCAACTTTTTAAAAGTCTCCAAAGTGGTTCGATTTATAGTTCTAATTGTTATGTAAATAAGCCTCAGTCTTGAGGCTTATTTTAATATTGATAATATTGCTATGTGAAGTTCTGTGCTTAAGGAGCCTGAGAAATGTATTATCTGTCAAAATAGTGTTCTCTCATCTGAAACACCTCTCCTTGTGTTGGATTATTTTACTAATAAGATTGAAGTAACTTGAAATTTGTTGCACCTTAAAACACCCACGGTCAGCATACTACCTTAAAACATTTATATAAAATCATATTATTATAGCAGTGTTAAAAGATCAACTAAATCTTGCTTTAAAATGACCAAGGCATGCTTTCTACCTATAAGATAATCTTTTAGACAGTTCAGAAAGATTGTCACTCCAGTTTTGGGGAAAAAAACCAACAAATCAAAAGCTGCCTATTTGAGTGCATCCACATTCAACCTGTGTGCTCACATTTAATCCCTATGTATAAAACTGTACATTTGTGTAATTAATTGGCTGAATGCATTTAGTGCCAGCATGATTTCTTTTTTGGATTAAACTGTCATTTAAGAATTGAGATACAAGTCAGTTGTTGAAAAGGATTAGCCTGTCAGCTTCAAAGTTCTTAGAGGCAGTGTTTGTTCATGCATAAATGGTAGATGTAAATTACTTGTGAAGAGTTAATGCATGATTAGTAATTGTTATCAACATGCTACAGGCATGATCCACATGCCTCATGGATAACTACTGTACTGCAGCTATATCTATACAGATCAATAAAGAATATAGCTATATATTGAAAAGAATCAGGAACTAGTTATTATTGAAATGTCACTTGACATGTTCTGTATTTTCTGCCACATAAACACTTTCTAAAGGCACTTATTGCATGCAAAGTGCTAGAGAGGATTAAGTACCTGTCTATATAATCTCTAATTACATAATAGAAAGAAGAGACAGATGCCTTGTTGTGCAAGTCAAGGCAATTCCAGCTAATAAGAGTTTTAAATATGGTTCAGGATTCCTCCTGGCTGCATTGGAAATACATCTAGGTGTTCCTGAGGACAGAAGTGAGGACAGCTTGCAATCAAATTTCCTTTTTGCCCACCATAGCACATGCATTCTGCCCAAATCACACTGCTGATGTGCTTTACCATAGTAGTTTCTCTTAAATTCTTCTCGATTTGCACTCAGTCTGAACAGCTGGCAGCTACCTGATGGACATATGGTGCCAAAAGCCTGCAGGACAAATTTCATACAGCTTACAAGATGCTCAGTCTCAGCCTTTGGAACACTCTTAGCACACTATCATGATGTTGTAAGTAATAGTGCCTGTACTGGGCTACATCTCCAAACTGGACATAAGCCCCAAAATTCATCATGTGCCTGCAGCCTAAAGAAAACAGATCCTTTTTGCATTTTGGACAGCTATTTCAGCAGAATCTCAGTATAATAACTGACATTGTCTACATTTGTGCCGTAGTAAGTTATAACTTGAGGATCCATTTCCTCACTCAGATTTAGCAATTCAGAAAAGGGACACCATCATAATAAATGCAGTTTCCAGGAGAATGTCTGGGTTTTCATACTTAATTTGTGTGAAGGATCAATGCAGGTTAAAGGGTCTGACCTAGAAAATCCTAAAAGGCACTATTAAATTTACCCTGAAATTATAGTTCTGCTGCTTTTCTTTCAGAAAACCCAAAGAACCTGGTGATTTCTGACTGCTGATTCTTTGTGTAATGAGTGAAATGAAGACTGTAAAATGTAGAAGAGCCATTATCTATACAGCACTGGAATTCCTGCAGAATGAAAGCACTCAACAAGAAGAACAGGTGCCTGATGCAGGTATGTGACACTATTTTAGGAGATATTTTTCAAGAATAGGGAATGTTGGAGAAGATTTGGGGTTGGAGCAATTACTCTTACATGAAGCCTCTTGACTGAACGTACTTAATTCTGAGAGGTTTGAATACAACTAAGCACACAAGAAAGACCATGGACTCTTAGTTTGACAAACACACTTCAGACTAGTCATAATTATATACTTGGTGCCTAGTTATTACACTACATGATTTCTCAGAAATTATATTACCAATTTATTATTTTCAAAATAGAAACGTCCAAAATATGTTACCCAAAAATCTCTGTAGAAACCCCACTCATCCTACAATGACTGCTTGTTATGGAAACAAGTATTTTACACATGATGTCCAAAGTCTGCAGTGTGAATTATGTACCTTGCATCAACATTAAAAATAAATCTAGCACTGAAAGATCACAAAGCTGTGGTGAAAGCTCTTGTGCTGCTAATTATTTTTTTTATGTCTAAAATAGTACAGATGCCAGAGGTTTTAGCATTTGTGGTCATTTGGTGTTGAAGAACACTTTTACTGCATCCTTAGCATAACTTTGTCTTCTCTAAGACATTACTAATCCTGTCTTTAACTAGGAGAGATTTGTACATGCTAATGGATCTGACATCAGTGCAGAGAGAACTACTTTTATGCTGGGAACAACCTAGTTGTTGAGAAAATGCATTCTCCTTTTCAGATTATATATTATATGTCCTTATGTGTGATTTGAAATGCCTTGTTTGGTTAGGGATCCGCATTGTGTGTTAATGCTTATCTTGGACATAGTAGTTAAAACTGTAGATCCTGCACTCACTCTGAATGCAGAACTCAGTGGAAATATTCCGTTTTGCATATCTAAAATGGTGGACATCTAAATGGACTAGGACTGGAATTTGCCTGCCCAGGCAGATATATTGTGCCAAAGTACCATTCTGTTATTCTGTATGCAATATAATTGCAGTACTAGTCATATGAAGACTATTCAATATTGGATTAAGATTGTCAAATGACTGCATAAAAGCAGCCATGCTACTTCAGACCACTGGACCCCATAGCACAATATTCTGTTCTGTCTGCACCACTGGCTATGGGGGCTACAAGTGGATGTCTAGGAAAGAGTATGAACAGGATCAGCAGATGTTGAACTTTATGTGAATACTTTTCCAAACTCCATCTGTTGTCAACTCGGGAAATTTCTTAATACTGTTGGGAAAGTACATAAACCTTAGTATATTAGAACAAGGCACATATCAAGGGCATTGCTACCCTGCCCCTTTGATAGTGGAAAAAGAGGAATATGGGGCAGCCTGGGTGCACAGACAAACTGTCAGTGTGCAGAGAAATGGCCTTAGACTGGTTGTCACAGCTGTCAGGTCTAGTGTGATGGCTCAGCTCCAAGGACCAAATTCCTGCTTATGTCCTTATGTGTGATTTGAAATGCCTTGTTTGGTTAGGGATCCGCATTGTGTGTTAATGCTTATCTTGGACATAGTAGTTAAAACTGTAGATCCTGCACTCACTCTGAATGCAGAACTCAGTGGAAATATTCCATTTTGCATATCTAAAATGGTGGACATCTAAATGGACTAGGACTGGAATTTGCCTGCCCAGGCAGATATATTGTGCCAAAGTACCATTCTGTTATTCTGTATGCAATATAATTGCAGTACTAGTCATATGAAGACTATTCAATATTGGATTAAGATTGTCAAATGACTGCATAAAAGCAGCCATGCTACTTCAGACCACTGGACCCCATAGCACAATATTCTGTTCTGTCTGCACCACTGGCTATGGGGGCTACAAGTGGATGTCTAGGAAAGAGTATGAACAGGATCAGCAGATGTTGAACTTTATGTGAATACTTTTCCAAACTCCATCTGTTGTCAACTCGGGAAATTTCTTAATACTGTTGGGAAAGTACATAAACCTTAGTATATTAGAACAAGGCACATATCAAGGGCATTGCTACCCTGCCCCTTTGATAGTGGAAAAAGAGGAATATGGGGCAGCCTGGGTGCACAGACAAACTGTCAGTGTGCAGAGAAATGGCCTTAGACTGGTTGTCACAGCTGTCAGGTCTAGTGTGATGGCTCAGCTCCAAGGACCAAATTCCTGCTGCTGCAGGCCAGAACTGGGTAAATAACAGTGAGAAGCTTCAGGCTTTTTATTTTATTGCTTTATTTTGGCTAGCAGGATACATGCATAGGTATTTACCCCAGTGTGCACAAGAATGCAGTTTGTCCTGGTTTTCACAATTTTCCCTGTTTCATAAAATCAGAAATCACTCAGGCTTGCAAGTAGAAGAGATTTTTGCAATACTTATCCAGTTCCTTCCCCACTTGACCCCTGGTCTGTCCAATAGAAGTTTGTGAAAAAAAGTCTTAGATTAGCATGCTGGCATCTGGATCCAAACATACAGGCTTCCAGTGAAGATCTGTGTGAAGACAGAGTGGACAGTGACTATTTCTGGTTTGCAGTCCAACATCTAGGAGAATGTGACTGTGAAGCTGCCCTGAGTACCTCTCAGAGACCAGCCTTCAGAAGCTGTTTTCCTTCTCACTAGCACCCCTCATTGCTGGATGTACAACTGACCAGAAAGAGGCCTCCCCCTCTATTCTGCATTGGTGAGGCCACATCTGGAGTACTGTGTCCAGTTCTGGGCCCCTCAGTTCAAGAAGGACAGGGAAGTGCTTGAAAGAGTCCAGCGCAGAGCTACAAAGATGATGAAGGGAGTGGAACATCTCCCTTATGAGGAAAGGCTGAGGGAGCTGGGTCTCTTTAGCTTGGAGAAAAGGAGACTGGGTAAAGATGTTGGCAAACTGTACAGGGGCAATAAAGACAGCCACAATAGTCTTTATATGTATCTGCTGGCAGCCACGATAGCAAAAGTGTATTGCTACTGGGCTTTACAGCATTTAAAAGTCCCATCAACTTTTCCTAATATCCAGGGAGACCTCTTTTCTAGTGGCTCATCTGGTCTAGCTCCTTACAATCAGTGAGAATCTGGAGGCTTTGAATTACTGACATCATTCACTGGCCACTTAATGACCTAGATGCTGAGGGTGATGTTTCCAGCTGGAAAAGTGATAGCATAAATAAAATGCATTGTCTCAAAATCACACATACTGTCTGTGTTGCAGTTGCGCTCCTCAATTTATGTGTCAGCCGTGAAACAGGGGAAGACACATCACAGGAGACATTTTGCTGCCATTCACCCTCCTCTCAGATGTTTTGCCATGGTTCTCTGCAGCAGCATGCCACAGTACAGTGTGATGCAAGCAGAGCAGCTTGCTGTTCAGAGCTGGTTTCCAATCTCTGCAGCTACTTCCACATCTAAGGCACAAAACCTTAGCTAGACCCAGGTCTGTCTCACCCGAGGTTGCCTGAATCTTGTCTACTATATAAACTTCCCTTACTTTAGTTTCTGCTTCAGTCACTGTGGTCTCACTATATTCCTCACTCAATTCCTAATATGGAGTTTCCCAGCCCAGCCTCTGAACTCCCGCTCTGATCTAATCTCAATTACTATTGTCAGTCCAATCCTACTCTCTGATTCTTTCATGAGGGTCTGGAAAGTAATGCAGAGCGTGCAGAAGATAGCAGAGCTCTCTCACCACCCTGGGGAACTCAGCTCCAAACTGCCTGGGTGGGCTCATCAGTGAAGCCTTGGCTGGAATTAAGCATCTCCAGATAAAACAGTTTCAGACAACTGCCATAAAGGAGTTGAGTAACACTGCTTAGGTTAGATGTTTAGGCTGGCAGTCACAAGCCAGAGACCTTCAGTTGAATGGTGACTGAAATACACGGCATCAGGAATGCTGCCTTAGGGATAGGGAACAAATTGTGGTGTCATGTTGAGCTAAGAGCTAATGATAAGGATGTTACATTAGCACTAATACGGTTCAAGCTAAACCACATTTCCTTATTTGCTTATGCTGAGATAGATAGCGAAGACCAGCCTTGTTGAAGTCAAATTATTTCACACCTGCTGTATTCATTTGTAGAGTAGCCTAGCTGTGCAGTCAAACAATGGTTGATGTGGTGTGTTTTGACAAGCCTGTGTTGTATGCTTCTTAGCACCTAATTTTTTAGGTGTTTGAAATTTAATGAAAAAAATATGTGATGCCTTTTCCCTTTCTAGAATTTTGCATGCCTCCTTTCTTCTTTTTTTGTGACAGTTTAATAAAATTGAACCAACATCAGGTACACAGTTCCAGAACTGTATTTAGGCCTCTTTCCTCCTTTCCCTTCTCTACATTTGTGGCTAACTTCCACAAGTATTAATATTCAGGAGATTCTCTGAATTTTCAGACCAGTGGCTAGATTAGTCACTCCACAAGTGACTTCCTTACTTTATGGTCTTCTGAAAGCCACTTAAGGTACTGGCCTATTTGCATAAAAAGGATTTGAGACCACTGCACCAATGCTTAACTCTGCTACACACATTCAAATTGACTAAAATTTCCCTTTCATTAGTACCTTGGCTTGGAGATTTACAGACATACATTTCACAGCAAAATGTAGAAATCTTTAGATGCTACTTGTGATTTACTAAGAATGAAAGTGCCATATAAAGCTTGTATTTCTTTATGCAACATTACTATTATCTCTGAAATGCTCTAGTGAACTTTCCTAATGAATCAAACGAAAAAAAGAGACCTGCTTACTAGTTAAAAAGCATGGACAGTCCTTGGTCAGTCACAGTTAATGAAAAAATTCCCTTTTAGTTCATGTGAACCAGGATTTTGAGCTCTAGTTCTGGAAAATAGGCCACATAAAATAACTTTATTTTTAAAATGTGTTTTTCTGTAAAACTAGCCACTGATATTTACTGATGATTCACTCCAAATACGAACTGCATTTGAACTTTGATTGACAAAACACTCTAACCTAGTCCACACCTTGGCCTGCTCTGACTACAGGGCAATTGCATGGAAGAAGTTCCAGCTATCAAAGCAGCTCCAGGTCTTTCCACCCAGTAGTCACCTATCCAGATATGCTGGGATATAGTGCTGCTGGTCACTCATTTTTAGCAAGAGATTATTCCTAGCTCTGAAAACACTGAAACCTTCCTCTGTCCCAGGGGAAAGCCACAAAAAGCTAAGCTGTTTGACTTTGCCTTGGGACAGAGTTGCAATGCTCACATATCCCAGCAGTGAATTCAGCTCAGAAGTGAGGTCAGGTTTTCTCATCTCCTGAATTAACTTGAACCCTGGCTGGGATGTATTTAGACAGTACGGAAAAAAGAAAAAACTTTCTTTCTTTCTTTCTTTCTTTCTTTCTTTCTTTCTTTCTTTCTTTCTTTCTTTCTTTCTTTCTTTCTTTCTTTCTTTCTTTCTTTCTTTCTTTCTTTCTCTCTTTCTCTCTTTCTCTCTTTCTCTCTTTCTCTCTTTCTCTCTTTCTCTCTTTCTTTCTCTCTTTCTTTCTCTCTTTCTTTCTCTCTTTCTTTCTCTCTTTCTTTCTTTCTCTCTTTCTTTCTTTCTCTTTCTTCCTTTCTTCCTTTCTTCCTTTCTTTCTTCCTTTCTTCCTTTCTTTCTTCCTTTCTTCCTTTCTT
>NW_009952973.1:3849353-3877689 GCF_000747805.2 Chaetura pelagica | reverse complement strand
TTCCCTCCCTCCCTCCCTCCCTCCCTCCCTTGGAAAAGCAAAAAGCACCGAAAAAAAAAAAAGAAGATACAGAAAAAAAAATAAAGGAAAGGAAAAAAACCTCACCCCATTCTCCCCAGAAAAGACGGAGGAATATAAATGGAGCCCTTTTTCCCCTTCACAGCTGTTGCCATCCATATCAATGGGGAGAGACTCAGATCTTTGTTACGCCTGTTTGTATTTTCTTTTCCTAGATGTGCTAGCAGGGAAGTTATTACTAACATTGTCTCTACTAAAAATCTCCCCAGCACTTCCATGAGATTTGCCTTGCTTTCACTGCCTCAGTGAGCATCAATTCTTCAAAAGCTAGTAAACTCAGTGGGTCATAAGAACATTGTGTTGCTGGAGAAAGAAGTTTTAAAATCTTACCTTTCCTGTAATAATCTAGCCATAGACTCTTGCTGTCTTGAAGGAACTGTGGTGTTTCATTAAATCTGGCAAAGTAGATCTCCATTCGTGGGCATTGCTGATACTAATTTAGCCATGTTGTTCCTCTGTGGCATCTGAAGAGACAATCCTGTTTTAAGGGGCACTAGGGCTGCATTGACTTTACTGAATGGTGCAGAACAGAAAGAAAGGAACAAGGAGCTTATGTGATGTAATTTTGTAAGATCTGAGGACTGTATATGCACATGGTGTTTTCACAAAAAAATTATGCTTGTGCAAAGAGGTGATGTTGCAAGTAGGGTGAGTCAGGGACACTTTAATGAGTGGCTTCAACCTTGGTTCCACCAGGAGGAAAGCCATTTCCCAGCATAGTGGTCACACACCATGGTACATCCTGCAAGTGTGTGCAAGGCAAATTCACCCCCTCACTACTCTAAATCACAAATGTGCAGCCATTCTTCCCCCAGAGCAAACAGCCATTTTGCAACTCCACATTTGCCACTTAGCGTCAGTGAAAGAAAATACCCGGTCTTTATCTGTTTCTCCTTAGACTGTGGGAGAGAAATGATCTATAACAAGTCTACCACAGCTCATGGTGTTCTCTTTAAAGTCAGTGAAGCAGCTATGACTGATATGTTTGGAATATAATCTCAGTCTTTGCAAATACTTCTGATGGGCAACCAAGAGACACATTATGCACTTCCAGCAGTATTGTTTAATAAGAGAAACATGACTAGCTTAATTTCAAATTAATTTTCAAGAAATTTGTTTGAAATTCATATTGAAGTAGCGAAAATGTGTTCTTTTGGTCTAGAGATGAATCCAGTTTACACAGACATTTCACTACCCTGTCACCAAGCTAATTTTTCTTAATGGGCTCAATCCACTGTCAGTGAAATCAATGAAGTGTATTTTTCATCAGTCTTAATGGGATCTGGACAAGGGCCTGTGTTTCTAAATAAAGCCAAATACCAGGCTGATTCTGTACTCAGCTGTAGCCGTGCAAGTTGGAAACAAGCCAGTTGGCAACTTCTTTTTTCTTTCCTCCTCTTTTGTGTTTTGCAGCAGAAAAAAAATCTCACTTTATTGGGGTGGAAAGGGTAGAAGAGCAAGATTACAAGGATGAAACTGCAATTCTCTTTTCAAGTGACGTTACACTTGACCTGTATGCCTCAACTCAAAAAGCACGTTATACATTATCCTAAGTTCAGCATCTTGAATAATATGCAGCTGCCTTGGGGTTGATATGACTTAAATTCAGCTGCCTGTGTACTAAAAGAGACTTCTATTACTGACTATTGTCTGAGTATAACAACAATCAAACTATACCTCTTACATGACACCTATGCATGAGGCACAGCAAATGTGAAGTAAAGCTATCACATCTGTTCCATTCAACCCATACAGTCAGGGATTTCCCTTCATTTATTTGCTTTGGCAAAGTAAAGTGATTTTTGCATGGTCTCTGGCATCTCCATGTATCTAAAGATATTGTAACACAATCCCTGAATTTGACATACAGGTGGATGATGACAATGGCTTACACAGCAGCCAGCTTTAAAAGCCAGAATGACAGTCTGTTTAGTTTTCAAATAATGGCAGTTTTCTACACAATTCCTGACACATAAAAATGACAGAACAAGCCTTGTGGCTGAGAACCGAGTGCCAATGACTTTACTCCAGCGACCTCAAAAAAGGGGAAAAGAGACTCCAGTGCCTGGTAAAATTTACTTTCTCATCTCTTCTCTGCAAAAATTACTTCTCTTTAGCAAATGTTTAGTTCCTATGTTATGCATCTAGAAAGACTGATAATATATTTCTCCACTTAATAAGTTTTATGAGATTAGCACATTAGCAGCAGACTGATAAACTGTAGTTTCATTCTCTCTCCTTCATTCTCAAAGTTCCTCTTTGAAAAATGATGATTGTCCTAATAAAACCTGATTTCTCTCAGGAGAATAGTGGCACATATGTACTCTGTACTTCATATACTTTCCTGTATATGAAGATGCAGAGATCAGTTCTATCTCTTGCATAACATGCAGCTTATATACAATGAGGAATGATAAAGAGTTTAAAGAAATGACCACTTAGAAGAAAGAAGATATAGAAATCACATGGAAAATGGAAAATGGCATGGGAGGTGGGCAGGTAAGAGTAAGGTGGGCAGGCATGGATTAATACTGTATTCTTTCCACTCAGCAAAGAGGCACAAGCAAATACTTTCTGCCATCCTTAGGAACATATCTCCTCCAACAGATTCTCCCTGTATCGTTCTGCATCTGTTAAACTGTTTTCAAAACACAGTGTGGTAAGGGCCTGTTTTCAAGCAGGGATAAATGAATGAAGATTTTTAAAAGCCTGTAACTCTTCCCTCACTGATCTGTTCCCTGCTCCTGAGCTAACAGGCAACTCCTGTTTGATTCCGTGGGAGTTGCAAGCTTTGGTAGAGCACTGGAAGGAGTATATACAGAGCAAATTATCTTTTCTTCACCACCTTTTACGGCCTCACCAGTCCTTTCGTGTGAAAGGGATTTTGTTAAAGAAAGCCATGCCTGCTCATAACACCTTTCAGCCAGCTCCACCCACGATGCCTGGCATTACCACATGGCCAGGGCACAGCCCTGTGCTCTGTTCCGTTTTGTCCAAACTTTCCAAGTTCCAGCAAATCCAGTTATGACATTGTGGAGACAAACACAGCCACCTTTTAATAATTTTTAAAATGGGACTACGCAAGAGGCTCTGCTGGAATGCTTGCTCGTGACTTAGAGGGGTCAGAGTATGTTTAACAAGGTTTTTGGATATTTTTTTAGTTGTGTTTCAACTGATTTTAATAATTAAATAACTATCAGAAACATCAGTATGAAATATCAGTTGTGGGATTATTTTTTTTTCCCCTGGGTATTAAATACTAGTTAGATAAACCCTAAGGAATAAATAATACATACCTTTCCCAGGAAGAGAATGAGAAAAAGTTTTGACAGAAGCACAATTTAGAAATACTTCTCAGAATACCTGCCTACTGGACTGCAGGCTGAGAAAGACATTTTCAGACAGTTGTCATGATGGTGATAAGATATGTCATTGACCTCCAAAATGGGAGTTTACCAGTTCAAATTACAAAATTTTCTTACTTCAGTCTTGAATGGTATTCAAGAGAAACTAGACTTCAATTACAGATAACTCCTACTTAAGCAGAAAGCATTATTGTTTGGGCTGTCATCCTGGCTAATGGATTTTCTCACTTGCAAGAGCTGTGCTTCATCAGCCAGTTCTTCCAGTGGTAATTCACTTTTTAATGGTGGTATATGTTCTTTTGAGTCACTAAATGTTTGTCCTTAATTTCTAACCCATTTCTTTTGCTTAAAATCAATAACATTTTTCTTGCTGCTGGGACTGAGTTTGGCTGCACATACTTAATAGACAGTATATACTAAATAGTATATATTATATCAGTATACATCCCACCTCTTTCTTGTTTGGGACATTACACTTACCTTTTCCTCCTATTTAGAGCAATCAATCCTCCTTACTACTTCTTGTTTTCCACAGAATTAAAGAAGGTGATGAATGATGCAAGGCCTCACTAGTGACTGAACTTTTCCATATGGAAATACTATCTCATTCCAGTGCTTTCCGAGTTACAGGGTGACATTTTTTGTACAGCTGCACAGAGAATTTAGCCCTTGGTTTATAAGCTAAAAGAGTTTTTGAAAGATCACAGGGATGAACACATTCCTTATGAAGTCTAATTACTCATTTAACAAGAGCAGATTTACAAATTCTAAAGAACAGCTTCTACTGATATGGGAATTTAAAGTATCTTTTTGTCTATATCTTCCTGATTATCTTTGGTTGAGATTATATTCACAAATAATGAAATAATTTATCAATGTTTAAATTCTATTAGAATTAGTTATGTTTAAACAAAAAAAACAAAAACCACAACAAACATGAAGGTCACTTTTATAATGCATGCATTTTAGAAATTGGCATAAATATTTGAATTTGAATTATTTGAAACTTGTAGTTAAAAGTTTAAACTCCTGTTTCTCTTATATTGGAGGCTGGTTGACTCTGTAACCTTGATAAATAGTGGTGTGTGCTGAGCAGTCCATCCTAGTATTCATTATTAGTCTTGGACTTGGTGCCAAGCATAATTTTTAATCCAAACTGAAATGTTGTGAGGGACTTCAGGGAAATTTTGCCTGGAGTTGTTTATGACTAAGTCCCAGAGGAACATCATGAAAGGAAAAGGATGTGAGAAAAATTTAAAATGTTTGCCAAGTTCCCATCACTACTGACTAAAATTGCATATATTCCTGATATCCATGCACATGAGTACTCTGCACTTCCCTAGTTTTGATATTGAACTCCTCCATCATTGTGCTTACACAAGTAATTATTTATTTTCTGGTTCCAAAACAAGAAAGGATTAAAAAAATTAAAAGAAACGTCTTGGTCAGGTTTTGCCCCTAGACAAGAAACACCAGCCTCATAAACTCTCATTAAAGGTTACCATAAAAAATAAAAAACAAACAAGGATTACTCGAAAATGCAGTTGCTCAATATACCCAGAAGTGACAGCATCAGTTTCCTCTTTAGGCTACTGACTTCATAACCTTATCCAACCCTTCAGAAATTTCCTGGTCAACAAGACTTTTCAGAAACTTTGTGAAAAACAAAACAAAACAAAAAAACATTGGTTTTAATCAGTTTCCTTTAGACAGAATCACTTCACAGAAATTCAGACTAAACAACTGTAAAAGTTGCAAAAAGTAAACCAGCTTACCCCTGTAGAGCAATAAAGGCAAACAAGCAGACAGGAAAGCTTGTTGGAAACAACCTCTTTAGACTACCAACTTGAAGGAATATTCAGATATCTACTGAATGTCTGTGCCTCTGTATTGGAAGAAAAGTTAGTGCAACCTTTTCCTTTTTTATATGTTTACTTTAAGTTAAGGTTTCAGAAACACTTATTAATATAAAGTAGGTTCTTCAAGCCAGTTTGCGTTACTCCTTTTCTAATAAAATATTTATAATTGTAAATATTTAAATTTGTAAAAATTATTCTCTATGTAAAATCATAAAGTGCATTAAAAAAAATATTCAAACCAGAGAGGGAAGATATTTTGTCAGAATATGTTGACTCTGCATTTACTGCTGTCAGGATATTCCTGTCCTGGGTGATGACATTGGTGAGATTACTTACATGAACAAGTTCAGACACACATGTCAATATTAGCACTACTGGACTGTGTGTCTGTGACTAACAGAGCCCCATCTCACTCCTAGTGATGAATATTTCAAAGAGAGACAAAAATGAACACCCAAGTGTCCAGAGGATTGTTAAGAATTAGATGAGAAAGTTGGGCTCCTGTGTAAGTAAGGATGCTGTTATATTTCTGCCTACAACCTGGGCAGCTGGACTGGCTGCAATCAATTTTAGAGCTTTAAGGCACATAATACAAATTATAATTTCAGACTTAGGTCTTACAAGATTAGCCTTAGAAGGTATGATTAACAGGTCTATATGGAACAAGACACAGGAGTTACCTTCTGGTTAAAATATCTTAAGTTACTTTTAGAAGTTTTTTCCATTTTTAATGAAAACTAGCAGGTCACATTTAAGTAACTCACAGGTTCTTCTTTCCAAGGTTTCAAAACTGTAAACTCAAAAAACTGAAATTTTACTTTGAAAAAAAGTTCATCAAGCTTATGGACTTGATGATCTTAAAGGTCTTTTCCAAACAAAACAATTCTAAAATTTGCCATTAGAAATGCTTGTAACCCAAAATATCTACAAGTTTGTTATTTTCTTTCAGCAGAGGCTTACTTCAATCATGGAAGAAGCCTCCACCATGCTGCATAGACACATGACTTAAAATGCACCACCAGTATGTACTTATTGTCTAATGAAGACTAGGTTTCTTTTTTGGTCTTTTCCTATTTTAGTAGAGTTTTGGAGGGATTGCAGAAGAGCCAGTAACTCACCAGTGTGTGTCATGAAGAGCCGAGAGAGCAGTTGATGCTCTTCAGAGGGTTACCTGTGAGGATTCTGATGTAAAACAGCATGAAGTCAGGCCTTGGCTCCCTGCTCAGTCAGATATAAGTACATGCAGAAACATTCAGTTTCAACCAAGTGTTCCCAATTGTTTTCATTGTGGGTTTTTTTGTTTTGTTTTCTTTAGGTTTTGTTTGTTTGTTCGATTTGGGGATTTTCCTCTTTTTTTCTTTATTTTTCTTATTTTTCATTTCAGTACTGGAGTTTACTACCTCTTATTTTGCTTGAGAGAAAAGTTAGGATGCTTCTAAGGAAAGAAAACAGTAATTAAAGTAAAGCAAGACACTACCAGCAACATTCAAACAGAACGGAACTTAAATTTTTACATTTCTATTAAGAGTCCATGTCCTATTCTGATTAATGCTGGTTTAACAGTTACAAACTCTTAGGTATGCTCAGAAAACTTTAAAATAGATCACTTCAGAGAGGCAAGTCCTGTACTCACTTTTTCTAGGATTTCTTATTAACAAATATTTGACTTTGTGGTTTGAGAACACAAAGGAATTTCCTCCTGGTATTTCACATGACAGACATAGCTAATCTCTCTTTCTGATTTCTCATTCTTGTCCCAACATCAAGGACGACTGCAGAGCCATCAACCCTGAGAGTGCTGACTGAGCTACAATAGGTGCTGCTCCTTAAAATACACATCAAAAATGTCCTGGTTTTCTTGAAACTTTAAGCTATTTGTTCTTGCTTTTCTGCTCTGATAGCCTATTGCAAACTTCCTGTCTACCTGCCAGAGGCATTTGATTATAGCTTTTCCACCCATACAAAGTATAATGAAATTCCTGCCCTGAAAGCCGGGGGTTGTGAGATGAAGGAAGAAAACAAGCTATTGTCTTCCTGCCTGGAAGTGTCTGCAGCCAAGAACAACACAGAGTCCTCTGGTGCCACGTCTGTCACCAGCAGTCACGCTCCTTCCTACACCATGCTTACTGTCTTGTGGTTTTGTTTGGAGCAGGGGGTTCCTCAATGGACAAATGGACAGATGACGTCCCAGGGGCAGCCACCAGCTGCAGGAGGTCAGGGAGGGCTCTCCTGGCAGACCAGACTGGACAAGAACAAACTGGAGCAAACAGATGTTACACAACCACATTTTTTCTGACATAATTTTAGCAAGACAGGGGAACCTTGGCAGTCCTAAGACATTTAATCAGTCAACCTTTCTATAAACAAGTATGTAATTTAATTTAAAATGTCGTTTCATTCCAGGGTTCAGTTTCAGGTTGCTATCACACAGGCATCTTCCTTAGGGAGATTTGTTCAAGGATGATTTCTGAATACAAAAGAAGCAAAAGAGGACAAAATGTTCACTCAATCCCAAAAAGTACAGTCCTGTTTTGAATAGCAAGTCATGATCAAGGGAAGGACTCGGTTTTCGTTTTAACAGTGATGGACTGAGTGACAAGCCATGTTCTACTAAACATTCTCCTCAAAATTCTTAATTAGCACAGAAACATTTTCTGTAGTCTTTCAATTCTCCATTGCAGACCCAAAAACCTTTGAAGACTTGAATTATAGAAACTGGTAAGGTACAATAAAACACTACAATTATAATAAAATATCTTCAAACATGGAAGACTAAATTCTGATATAGAATCATAGAATCATGGAATAATTTATGTTGGAGAAGATCCTTAAGGTCATTCAGTCCAACCATAAACCCAGCACTGCCAAGTTCACCACTAAACCTTGTCCCCAAGCACTGCATCTACATGTCTTTTAAATACCTCCAGGGATGGTGACTCAACAGCTTCCCTGGGCAGCCTGTTCCAGTGCCTGACAACCCTTTCAGTAAATAAATTTTTCTTATATCTAATCTAAACCTCCCCTGTTGCAAATTGAGGCCATTTCCTTTTGTCCTATTGCTTGTTACTCAGGATAAAACACTGACCCCCACCTCACTATAACCTCCTTTCAAGTAGTTGTAGAGAGCTATAAGATCTCCCCTGAGTGGAAACTGAGAAGTCATAATCCTTCTCTCAGTATATAAAATAGATCTGTTCCTGCTAAGATAATTTCATCTCATAGGCCCATTGCTAGAAATGCAAGACTTCATACTGATACATGTCATTTTCCTTTCCAGTTTAAAGGCATCAGAAAGACTGAAAAATGTCTTGGAAAGAAAAATGGGATGTTTCCTCAGCCAGGAATTCCTACAACATACCTTATTAATTGGTGAGTCAGGAGCATCCTCATTTTTCCTTTACATACCTCTTGGAATTCAGTCTCCTTTGGGACAACCAGAAACAGAGCACAGAAGCTGAGATGTGATACCAAACCCCTTAGGCTCAGTAGACAGTTGGTCTCCATATGTGGCACCTGGCTGCAACTGTGCCCAGAAGCATTCATTCTGCATAGGTTAAATTATCCTGCAATGCAAAGTGACTTTTTAACAGACCAAGCTAGAAAATAAGAAACAGATTAAAAATACAACTAGATTAAAACAGCATGGAACGCATCATGGAGATCACTTATAAATTTATTCTCAAATTAGGTAAACTATCTGGACATTGCCACATCCTAGCTAATTTTCTCTTTTTCAGTACAACTGATTTTCAGGCACAATTCAGGCATGTCCCAAAGAGGAGGAAATGGGGTTTCTAGACATTTGAACAGCTTGAGCCAAGAAGGAAAAAAATAAATAAATCTGCCACATCTGTTTCTGTTAGTGCTTTAAGTTTTGATGCTATTATAACATATAATACATAACCTTTTGTCTGACCAAGGCATCATCACATAATTGCAATTATATTTCACAGCTTCTCTAGATACACAGTGTGACTCAATATTGCTTCATAATTAGTCTTTTGCTAAAATTAACAGACATTCAGGCAGGATTTAAGGACACTGTAATCAGGTCCATAGTTGTGGGTGGAAAGGAAGGAAGTCTGAAGATATTTTTAACTTATCATGCTAGCTTCAAATTGTTGTGAGTGCAATACTGTCACTGTAGTTCCATTAGACTTGGAGAAGAACAGATTAAAAGTCATTTGGTCAGATTACCCGATTAAAAATATTGGTCAACACAATTAACACCCTCAAATAGACATTCATGTAGTATTAGTTTCCAGTTTTTTTTTTCCTAGGCAATGATAAGGAAGTTCAAAGTTTACATATAAGTGGGTTTATTTGAAGTTAACTTGAATTAGTCAAAGTTCGTGCAAATTGCTGTGGTCTAGAAACTTGTGGGAACAGCCTTTCATTTTTTCTATAGCATTTATGCCACATTTCTCTGCCCCAATTACAGTACGTCTTTCTTAAGGTTTTTCAGGGTAGAAAAAATTATATTCCTAACATAAGGATGGAAGCAAAGCAAAGTACAGAGAATATGTCAAAAAATAGATTTGAAACCCAAATTATAGTCTCAAAGGATATAATCAAAAGGTACAATCATAAAATATTGGCACCATCTAGTATAAAGATGTATCTCCAGGTGTAATCAAAATTAAAACATACATTTACTTTTATGTTTGCATGTTAATCTGGTTACTATAACAGACCAATTGGAGGCAGTAAATTAGATTCTCCCCTGACATCTATTTCATCCACAGAGTTAGTTTAACAGTGTAATCACCCTTACAAACACTTTAAACTTAGAATATTTCTGTTTCGTTCCCTAATGATGATGCCTTTTGTCAGAGGACGAGTGGGGAAATTCCCGTATTAGCAAGCAGTTTGAATGTGAAGCCACTGACATAACACTTCACTGTCATATTTTGGAATCCATTGAGGTGTCCAGTTCTACACAATCCCCAAATACCAGAGACATTCCGCTTGTTGGTATTTCTCTAAAGTGGATGTACTAGAAAGAAGGAACCATTCATATATCTTATATGTATCAGCCTAGTATAAAGGAAAAAAAATGGAAGTAATTTATTTTGTATACACAGAAAAGATTTTTTGTACACACATTTAAAATTTCCCAGGTGTTTTCAATTAAAAAATGTCAAAGAAAGGTGGATCTAAACAAATATGGTTTTCTTTTCTATTTTTTAATGGACCTGGTGAAGGCTTTTCTGTCCAAAATGAATATATAGTTCTTAGGAAATTCTTAGGAAACCTCTGATGGAAAAACAAGGAGACAGATTCCTGTTACTGTGAGACAGCATCAGGTTTGCTAAAATACAATGTACCAGAATGTCAGACTAAGTATTCCTTTGAAACAGACATTTCTAGTTTAGAAAGAGGTCATGTTAAAAACAACTAAAAAATTTATACATTTTTAAAAGTCATTCATAGTTTTTTTGCACCCACTTGTGTCTTCTTTTTTTTCTTTATTTTATTGTTTTGTGGATTGTTTTTTTGTTTTTTGTTTATTTTTTTTTAATTCTGAATAGGCATGTATATAATTGATGTAGGTCAAGATGCAATTAATGCTAATACATTTCTTGTTACATCTCTAAAGAATTAGTATAAGATTCATTTTAAATATGAGAGGGCCCTTTTCCCTAAGGAAGCAAAAAGCAGGGCCAGTTCATATTAGTTATTATTCTATTCTGGCAAGAAGTTAGACCATTTCACTCTCAATGTCTCTTTCTAGCTCAAGTAATAAAGACAGGTCTGGAAATCCAATTACTGTCTCTTGTCTGAAATGTCTGAAAACTTTTATAGAACTTAAAAAAGGTCTCAATGAGAGAGACCCAGAAAACATATTTAAAAGGTTTTATTTTTAGTTTATGCTTGTACTTTTGCTGTTCAGAGTTAAGAGTTTAAGTGATATGATTACCAAATAAATGCCCTATATGTCATGACTGTTAAGACAATGACTGATTTATTTCTTTGTTTTCTGGCTACAATACCAGAGAAAATACCTATAGGTTTTTTACATTCTATTTGTAGCTCTGGTACCGACTTGAATCTCAGTCCAAAAGGCAGTGGAAACAGTTCTGTTCACCAAGAGGAAAAAAAAAGTTCTTTAAAACAGGGAGAGATAAGCATTTCTTCACAAACCTAGTTTTGACCAAAAAAAGATCTCTTTTGCTTTTATTCTTTTCAAGACAAGAGTGAAGATACGTGACAAGAACAGATGTAGAAATGCAGGCTTTAAAATGGACATGGAAGGCCAGTTTTAAATTGCAGCAGGGAAAAACATCAGGATTGAGATGCTTGGTCAGTCAAAACAAACAGGTACATTTTAAACACGGTGTGTTTGCAGGAGGCGTTTCGTACATGACATGGAAAACAAGTCACTTGAGAAATAAATTCAAAGGAATGTGCTATGCACAGGAAATGTAGGGAGAGCAAATGAAGGAAAATTAACCACATAACTAGGACCCTCTCACTGATGTTTGTTAAACTTCTGAAGGGTGCTTTGGTAAAACATTTTGTGCTGGGGAAAAATAATTTATCATGTAGACAGAATGATAGGAGATGCAATATGAAGCAAATGCAAGTTAGTTCACATAAGCTACCCACAGCCACAGCTCTAGTTTAGTTAAGGTAGTTTAATTGTGTATGTAATTAGCTGATCACACACAGTCCACTGTTCAGTGCTGCCACTGTCTGTGCTTTGCCAATTAGGAAGGACTTATCCCTCAGGTATTTTTAAATTAGTTTTCTTTTTAGGGGCACTGAATTTCAAACCGGACACTTCCTAAATTACTCACATTTGCTTTTTAAAATGAAAAGGGAAGAGTGTCACTGCTTCTACTAAACTGTAGAAGTCATCACACCTTCATCTCAAATCAATGACTGCAGATAGAGCCAGTTCACAATATCCTGTCATCAAGGTCAAACTATCAGGTGAGAACTAGTTTTAGCAAGATTTACAAAGAAGAAAATCTGAGAAGAGAACGTGCATTTTTGTCAGGGAAAACTCCATGTCCAGACCACTCTGCTGGGAAGGAGGACATGCAAGTTCAGGTATCAGGTCTGTTGAGCTGCCACAGGGGACCTGTACCCAACTCTCAGACCACAAGGAAATGTCCAGATCCTTAGGTTATGTATTCCTGCAAAATTTGTTATTTCAAAAAATAAGTCTCCAGAACATCCAGGCTTCAGACAGGAGACTTGCATATTTCTGAAACAAGAACAAATAGAAATAAAAACATACACACCAAGAAGGATAAGCCCAATGGATCATCTTTTGCTCATTTGAATACCTAGGGTTACTCTCTTGGATGCTTGAGTAATCATCATAGATAGACATTAACCAGGCAAAAGAGCCTGTACTGCATCAGAAACAGATAACTGATAGTATTTGCATGAAACAGCTCAGTTTTAGAAGATTATGGCTTTTAAGCAAAAGCTATTCTGTCAGAAGTTTCCTATAGGTGCAACGTTATTTGCAGCAGTCTCTAGTGTCAGTGTTCCCACAACCAGCCCTCCTCACTAGGGAGGCTCATTGCAGGATGCATTTTAGACAAAGCAGACCATCTCACAGTTCTGAATCTCAAAGACTTTCAAACAGTAGAGAAGGAATTAGAAAAATACCAGAAAAGGCTTGCAAAATTGTTTAATACAAAAATATAAAAATTACTCTGACTTACTTTTTAATCATATTACACAACAGACAGGATCTTGAGATCCTACCTGCCTTTCGGGGCCATATGAAAGGAAATGAAGCAAAAAGAAAATCCTGTATAAACTTCTACAAGAGTTGTCCACTTTTATGGCCTCAAGAGGTTTAATGCTGAATCCTGCCATAGAGCCACTAAACCCATTCTCCTGCTTTGAATGGTTTTCAGGCTGGCATACATGTAACATGGTCATATCCTCAAATAGGTTACCTCACAACATTGTCAAAAAACCTAGTTAATTTTACTTTTATATTATTTATACATATCAATATTAAATTACATATTCTGTCATTTTATGAGGTACTTTTCACATTATCCTAAGAGCAACAAAAAATACACATTTAGTTTAGAGAAATAAGAAACACTGAGAACATCAAAAGAGGAGCATCCAGAAAAGAAGGGATGGAGACTGATCTTACATAAGGGTGACTGAAACTGAAGGTTGTTGTTATTAAATTGAAAATCTTAAAAAGGAACAAAGGTGTGAGAAAATAGCAGCAGGACTAATGCTATGTGACTACAGAACCAGAGAATAAGAGAGCCAGGACTGGTGACAAGTAGGTGGTCCACAAGTAATCAAGAATCTGAACATGAGGCAGTGGCATTTCCAAGCAGAGCTTGGTCAAAAGACAAGGGAGGCCTAAACTCTCATTAGTCTTTCAGCTCTAGGTCTCTGTGTAGCATTCTATGGGGGGGAAAAAAGGAATCTTTTTACTGACAAATACTGTAAAAGAGGTTTCTTTCAGCTGCAAATGACAGTTGGGATCTGCTTTTGACTCATAATGTGAGTAAGACTGGGAAATTCCAGTATTTTGTAACTTTAATTTCATTCCAGTGACCTGCAACCAGAAATTCCAGGAAGGTTCTCTATTGGAAACTGTGTTCGTGGTGTTTGAGAGCACCGAGCATGATGAGCCAGCTGGACTCCCTCAATTTTTTCTTCTCTGGCTGGGCCCACATGTGGGGTTGGTCTTCCAGATGGCTGCTCAGAGGCAGAAGTGACAGTCTCTTTCTCCACGTGTCCACCTATCCTCATTTCCACAAGCAGCAGAAAGGCTGAACCTTAATGCAGAGCTGCTTCTGACCTGCTGCGGATTACAGCTGAAGAGGAACCCAGGCTGGCACCAGTTTGCAATGTGACCTGCCTGCATTGTTGAGACACAACTTTCTGATTCCCTATTTGAAGCTAATATTATCTACAGCTACGGTCAGTTTTTACATCTTTCCAGCATTTGGACACAATTTGGCCAGATCTCCTTCAGACTTCTTGGCCGTGGAAACCCAACCCCCATGTGAAAACATCAGGGATACATTTTACTGCTACCAATCTGCCCACCTAGAAGGCCCCGTAGGAACTCAACTCCACCTTTTGATTAAAGTACAGTAAAGCATATATAGTGTAACGAAGAAGAAGTTGGGAAGACTGCTTAGTTTTTGGTGAGAAAATATCAATCCAACTTAAATGAAAATTAAGTTCTTAAATCAAGCTTGCACCTCTTTTCAACATACTGGATAAAATTAAATTTTATCTCTCCAAAGCATTCCCTCAGCTTCTTTCAGTTCTCCCTGAAACACCTTTTCAGTAGCATATGCAGCAAGTTGATATTTAAGCAGATGAGTTCATTATTGGCTTGGTTTTTTAAGAATGACTGCATCATGCGGTAGTTATGGCACAACTTTTCCAGACTTTCATCTTACCCAGTTTTGCTTCTTATTAAATTGTGAGCACTTTAGGACCAACAATTTTTTCGTCTTCTGTATTTGTACTTACATATGTTTTCTAAACAGAATCATAATCTGGTATATACTGTTGTGTTTGGTCTTGTTTTTTCCCAGACAAGAAGCACACAAATACACCTTCCTGAACAGCTCTATGGAGCTCCTGGAATATTATCTGTTGCTCATTTCAGGATTCCAAGATATGGCCGTAACCATCCTGATTAAATCCATCCCACAAATAGAACATAATCTGGTAAGTGGCAAGAGGTTAAAGAGATAATTATTTATCCTACCCTGCATTAAACTGACTTTGGAGATGCACTTCAATCAGGTTTTTAATTAATGTTTCCCTTAAGTGACCTCTATTTCCTTAATGACTTTGGGTATGTGTTAGGAAAATTTTCTGATGGTAGAGCTAGGGGGAATTATGGATAAAGGAGAGAGTAACTTATAATACATGAAGAATTATTCTGAGGCTTAGAAAAATAATAGTGAAATGGAAAACTGTATGAAACTTAAACTTGGAGAAAAAGATATTAATAAGAATTTCTGCTATGAGCCTGTTAGGATTAAGCCTATTATGATTTGCAACACAGAAGAACTCTGAATAAATTAATGGCATTGAGTACTAGCAGTTTATAAGATTTCCAACTAGATTTAGTATTTCAAGCAGTCATGGAGAAGTATTAAAGCAAGTGAAAATCTCATCAAGAATACTGTGGGCAATGTTCCAGAAAAATAATTCTAAAATACAGCCTTCAGGTAAGGGAGGTCTCAATGATGCAGGAAGTCTCTTCTAGGTATGCATTCCTGTGCATCTTGGCAAATTTTACTGTATAATTTAATTATTTAATCTTCACTAAAAGCCTGTCCAGAAAGCAGGAAAAATTCATTTGGCTTTCTGACTGGAGCTATGGAGCAAGGAACACTGATATTAAAATAACTTCTCATTTTCCTTATGCATCACTTTCCCCATCTGAGAAACAACAAAGTTATTTTTCCAGTTTTGTAAATATAATTAAGCTAATTAAATACTCATCAGTCTGAATGATGTATTAAGCACACTTTGCCTCTGTCTGATATCGTGATTCATTACTCTGTCTGACATTACAACTGAAGAAAACAAAAACATCTAACTTTAATCTAGTCACTGGCAGGACCTAAACTGACTATTGTCTTCTTTTATGAGCCCTTGAAGTGCTTCAGATGCCCAGAGCCCTGCTTCAGTCCAGAACCACTCAGTACTGGGCAGATTGCCGGGATCCCAGGAGAACAGTCAGGAAAGTAAATGTTTCTCCAGCAAAACTGGAAGGGGCCCAGTACATAGCCTGGTTTCAGGGAATTCCCAGCCTACACCTACAATACAAGTCCTTTCCAATATGAAACTATAGAAACTGTCTTTTCAATGAAATTACAGTGCCTCTCATCTGGAGACAGAGAATCAGGAGAACTTGCAGTTGGAGTCCTGTACTCAATTCTTTCCATGTCTTCAGAAGCTGTAAATCACATTTTACAAAGGAGTATTTGGTAACCTGTTCATTCAGATTTATGAGAAGAAATATTCAAAGCCTGTTGAACATGTGTCACTGGGCAACAGATGCAAGATTACATGAAAGAAAAAAACACGGACATGATTCTACTATCCTCATGTTAGGGCACTGGAGAGAGAAAACGGAGTTGGTAAATCCTGGTTTGATGTTCTCAGTGTCCACTAAACTCTTTCAAGAAATGAACAAGTAGGGAGTTAGTATTCCCATGTCCACCCTGAGTAATGTTAACTAGACTGGGGAAGCCAATACTTCCCCTTCTCTCATCCAGTGAAACTGGGTTTTGCTACTACACAGTAGTACCGCTTCAATAGGTAGTGTAGAGGACATCTCATCCCCATAGGCTCTCAGGGGAGGAGATGTGATTAGGCCACCATCAGCTTGAAAAGATAATTAAGCCCAGATTTTCTGTTGACTAAGTACTCAAACCACTAAGCCAGCAGTAGTGTGGACTTCCTATAGGGCAGGTAGGGCAGACACATCCTTTATGCTTGTCCTGTGGGTGATTCACGTGGTAGGAGGACACCTCCCGATGTACCATGGAGGGATTTAACATATGGAGACAAAGAGCCTGAAGGTTGAATGATGCAATACCTGTTTCCTTCAGCCCTCAGCTAGATAGGATAATCTCCTGAATGAAGGGCAAATTAGTGAATCATATTGCTTTTTTTGCCATTTTCCAGACATCCTTTGGAACTTTTCCAGTCACTGGAGCGTCTTTTTATCCCCAAATACCACAAAAGATTAAGGTGATTGAGAAATCCTCTCTGCAAAATGGGAGCTTATTTTTAGAAAAACCTTCAGATGTCAGCTGTAATAAGCACATGATGCCTGGTCTCCCTGGTCACCTTGTGATGTAACAAAATGACCTGCTATTCAGACAAAGTATTATTTTTAGAAGATTCATAACAGACTTGAGTATTGCAGCAACTTATTTAAATGTTCTATTATCTGATGGTCTTTATGGCCCTGAGGTAAGTGCAAAGGCTCCCCTGCATGATATGTAAGAAGAACTGCTACATAAAATTTGAGTTCTCAACAGTGCACATTCTGAGAAATAAGTTGCCAGACAGTTAGGAGGTAAATCCATAGAATCACGCAAGATTTCCTCTCTGCCTGTGTATAGCATGTCAGATAGGTGTATTTACAGCTGAAAATATTTTCATAAAAAGAAAGTCTTCTTAGGGCCTAGAATCTCATTGTTTAACTGCACATATATTTCAATGATAGATGGAAAAGCAGCTCCTTCTACTTTCTGCTCAGTAACTTGGTGGTTACTGCCATCATACATTGTACAGATACCCAGGTTCACCATATTTCTTGGCCTTACTTTTGATCTGTGCCTCCTATTGAGCTTTAAATAGTAAGCAAGACTATTCAAGCAAAAGAGTGCTTTTTTTCTCATAAAAGTGCTCTTGAGTGGTAAGTTCTAACAGATATTCTGGACTGAGGAGTTTTCTAGGTATTGTGAGAAAGGGAGCAGGAGGACACCCATTTTTTAAACTGTCTACTCATTCCTTCAGTCCAAACCAGCAAGATTCACAGCACCACAGTCAGTCATACAGGCAAAGTCAGGTCTGAAGGACTTTACAGGGTGTGCAGGAGAACAGACATGGTTCATCATAATAAACCCTCTATTTGCTGGTCCAGCTGTCCCTTTGGGCACTCATTTGATGAGCAGATCATTATTAGGAAGCCTCACTATCCTGATTTGCAGAAAACCAATGCAAATATTATCCTAACCTGGAGGACCAATGTAATTCCAGTTAAGATTTGCCAGCTGGTTGGATATGAGCCCTCTTCACTGAACATTCATGTTACATTCTGTTTGTAAAGGCGCACCGGGATATATCCTGTCCTCATTTCACAGCTGTAAATAAATCAATCCTAGCTTTTCAGTGGTTCCAGTGAAAGCAAGGTTCCTCACCTTCTTTTTCAAGGGTCAGATTTTAAATGGCATCATATGTAGGTGGCTCCTCTGAGTTCCTACATGAATCATGAATGTAAGCACTAAGACACTGTTCTTGCCTTCAGACCCTAAGGTACCAAACAGCTCTGCTTTCTGTTTCTTCTTGATTTTACATCTCAGTCTTTCCATTAATATGCTATGTTGTACCAGATCATATGCTCAATTTCTGTGAGGCATTTTACAACACTATTACTTTTAGCAACTAAATGTGTAATCTTATTTTTTAAAAAAGGTCCAATTAGCTTCTCAAATTCTGTCTGCCATAAACAGTGCTGAATTATTTCAATTAATGGAGAGAAATATAATCACCTTTACTTCTCTATTAATTTATCTAAGTCAAGCTAACACATTTCTTTGGACTTGGATCATTCTAGTTCCCCTTTATAAGTAACTGGGGATTTGCTGATAAGAAGTTCAAATTTAATTTGCCAAAGGACGTGACGTGGCAATGAATATGTTATATCACACTCTCATTAATGTAGAGCTATAATCACTTTTCCCAGATTTACAATACTCAGCTAGTAGTCTAAGCTTTACCAGAAATGATCAAATATTGAAATTTCCTTTAAACAACTTTCTTAGATTGGATGCAGGTCAGTGAAACCTGCTTCCATAGATGGTTATTTTTAGTAGCCGGGGCTTATCAGCCTCTTCAGTTTTTTTTTTAATATAACCTATATCATCTGTGTAGGAGAGGCTTTATTAACACACACTTTCCCATAATTGCAGAAGCATTTATTTGTCAGCTGATGTGAATATCAGGGGAATTTAGCAGGCTGGAATATAAGCATTTTGCAGCATACTTTAGATGAAAGTAAACTTACATTAAGAGGGCAAAAGGTATGATTCTAAAATTTTGTTGAGAGAGCACCATGTAGGAAAGCCTGAACTAGCACTAAACAAATCAGATACACAGACTAACAGGTATAGCCCTAAGAGCACAACACTCTTCCCTGGGGAACTATCTTCATGGTTGAATGTTTTTCATGGCCCCTCCCTGGAGGTTGGACAGGGCTTTGTGCAACCTGGTCTAGTGGAAGGTGTCCCTGCCCTTGTAGGGGGGTTGGAACTAGATGATCTTCTAGGTCCCTTCCAACCCAAACGATTCTATGATTCTATCATCTCAAGCAAAGTGCTGGGTTGAACCAATGTTATTATTCCTAGAATTTAAAAAATATCATGGAATTATTTTCCATGTTCCTTAGCAGACTTTCCAGGAGGATCTGCTCCATGATCTTGCCGAGCACAGAGTGACTGACCGGCCTGTAGTTCCCTGGGACCCTTTTTTCCAGTCAGCAGGAGCCTCATCAAACTGCCATGATCTCTCAAATATGATGGACAGAGGCTTAGCAATTTCATCATCAATTTCATATCTTAGCATAACGCATCAAAATCCTATGTTGATGAAGTTTATTCCAAATAAGTTGTTACCTGCCCACACAGGGCTGCCATGTACCATGTGGGACTGCCCCACAATGGTGATATCATTGCAATCTGCACACTTAGGGTCCCAAGGGACCTGTTGCAAGGAGGCACACAATTAGGCTGGATTTAAATGAAACTGGACCAGATGAAAAAACTCAGGCTATCTGAGAGGACTGATACCTCCTGAAGGCAGAATGCAGCACTAAAAGAGATATGTGCTGACATCCTAAAAGTAGCACAGCCATGCTAGCACAACTTTGCATGCAAATTGCTTAGCCCTTGGTTAATCCCCATACTGATTTTCACCCCAGTGAAATATTCCATTTTGCTTTCATTTTTGCAGCCATTTCAGCAGTTCTTAGTGAATATATGTCAGATGTCATTTGGTGGTTTTTACACTTCACTCCACATTCTGTCCCTGATACACCAGGGATGAGTGATGAGTGACTACAGAAAAGGGAATGTGTTGCTGGAAGGTTTTTATTTTTTTGTTGTTTGTTTCTTTTTTCCTTCTGGATGTTGCAACCTGCTGTACATTAAAATGAGCAAGTTCACATCTGCAAAGTGAGGCGTCAATGTTTATTTTGCACACTGAATACCTGACAGATTCTTAAGTTTATTATTTTCAAAAGTATTATTGGTTTATCATATTGCTTATTTTCTTTCTATGGTGTCATTACAAGTTAGAACCTGATTCAATAACCTTTAAAACCAAAATGATATTATTTAGCAGCGGTAAACATTGATCTATGAGCAGTTCTACCTAAAATAACTCATAATACTTCCCTAAGCTATTAATGCACTTTGTCCTGCAAAAAACCAAATCACTCAGTATTAGATAAAAAAACTACAAATCAAAGATAATAACCTTGGAAAAAGAAATTGAATAGGTTTGCAAAAGCATTTAGAATTTTCCATTGTTTTAACATGAAGCAGCTATTCGTAATACCATAATATTCACATAAGAATTAACTGATACAACAAATCTGACTTCAGCCTGATAACTGCATTAGCAGTTTTCAATTAGTCTGTGCAATTAATAACATTTTCCTCATCTATTCAATTAGCATTAATCTTTCTAAGTTACTTGATGCCATATATTAGTCTCAACTAAAATTACTGATGTTAAATGTACATTTACAATAACTGGGTACTTGTAGTACAAGGGTGTTTGACTGCAGGAAGGAAGAGCATGGTAACTGAAGCATCTTCTTTCAGTGGCTAGCGTAGTCCTCACAAACAGCTCTCCCACCAGTATGAGGATCTAATAGTACTGCAAGAATGAATATGGTCCACACCTATAAACCTGGTAGAAGAGACTGAGAATGAGCTTAAAACAATTATTAGTCTTGCCTGCAAAACAAAGCACTTATTTCTCTAACCATCAGAATTCTGCTGCACTACAGCATTTACAATATATAGTCTACTGGCTGTCCTCTGTTGTCTTTACCAAAGTAAAATTCACACTGCTTTCATAAAATAAGACACTGACGGACAATCTATTACTATAATGACTTGCTAAAACTTTTCACACTCAAAACATTTCATCTTGAAATATATGAAACAGGAGAAAAAAGTTTATATTACAAAATAGTTTTTGTTGGTAGGAATAGGTACACACTCAGTCAATAAGAAGATGGGTGAAAAATAAAAGAAATGTGTGAGTCCTGAATGGGAGATACAAACTGGACAACAAACAAGGCAATAACTCTGCTCTCAAGATCATCATTTAACTTAGTTGACTTAGTTGGTCATGACCAGGTGTGGCACTGAAAACAGAGCTTTCATTATTTTCTTCATCAGTAAAGATTAAAACCTATTCATCAGGCTATTAACAGGACAGTTGAGTTGAATGCAGAGAACCCACAGTTGAATTATCTTTCTCATTAATTTCCAGTTACATGAAGGACTGGGCATTCTTTCTTAGCTTTGTTTTTTGATTTTTAATGAATATAATGGAATTAACATTACTCAGTTCAGTGGTTCACAGAATTGAGCAGAAATGTGCTGAGCTACAGAGGATCAAGTCATATTTGTTTTATTTAGGCATGAACAGACTTACTTATTCTGTGTGTGTGATAGGGCTCTTCATGCAGAAGAGTTTTCAGGCTCTCATCCAATAGTGTAGTGGGCAGGATTAGGACTCTGATCCTACAAATCCATTTAGATTAGCACCCTTTATGTATCGCATGTATCAAACTGTTTTACACTTTTGAAATATGTCCTTGTAATAACATTCATGTTTTGCATTGATTAAGGGCTTCTTCAGGTCCATCCCTATTCACTCAATTCATTCTGGGCATCGCTTGATATGCTTTCTGAATGGGAGCCTAATCCTGTAAGGTACTGAGTTCCACCCCAAAAGACAGTGACAACTTCAGTACCTTCAGCTCCTGGTTAAATTGCAGGCAATTGACAATAACCAGCATGCTGAGGGAGCACTAGGGAATTACAGTATCACTGTTTATGTCTACAAATCCACTATAGATTCTTACCTAGACACAGATTATCTTCTAAGGAGAAAACAGTATTGTTATAAATTCAGACTGTAACAGAGTGGTGTTCTTTTCAAAATGGATTGTGACAGGGCACAACATACAATAGTATGAGAAACGTAATATGAAGTAAGTACTTCAAAAACCTAATGTCAACCTGCATACATTTTATGGGATGATCTGTGATCCAGATGGTAGTGAAGCTGAAGTTTTTCATTTTTAATGGTGCTGTGGGAATGAGATACTGTGTTTTGATGCCAGTGTTTGATCAATAAAGAAAAATGTTGGCAATACTTTGGAATATTGTGCATTCTTAACTGGATGACGTGAACTCCAGTGATTAATAGTGGGATAGCTTTGAAGAATTACTGGAAAAAGCTTTAAAATTATTTTCCTTTGTAGTATTTTTCCATTCAGTGGATTGGCAAGGAAATAACTAAGAGAATTCATTGGTATGAATAATGTATCATTCATACATTCTTTATACTCTTGTCCAACTGGCAGGCCTTGATTCCCTTAAGTTTTTGCCAGCATTACCTGGATTTCCAGATACAAAAACTAACGCATTATTTGAAATATTAATACTAAACTAGGCTTTTGTCTATATTTTTATGCAGTGCAGCTAGTAAATATCTAAGTAAAAATTTAACAGCTTATTCCAATGTATTTATAATCTGCAGGAATTCTACCTATATTTATGTAAGAAGGGGCAGAAGGAATCTGGTAGAATTTAGATCCTAAGCCCTTGGCAATAGCATTTTTTGTCATTAAAAAAAATCCCTGTAGAACTAAACCTGCTTTTGACACATATTAATGAATAAATGGATTAAATGAGATCAGTTTAAGAATTCTAAAAATATTAGAACTGTCACCATCTACTAAGATGACCTGATATTTTTAAAGGCTTTGATTTCTGAGTTTTGGAAAATGCATGGGATGAAAGCCTTTGTGTTCCATCTTGAACCTTATTTCTGCCAAAATAATTCAGATAATTCTGTGAAGGATGCAACTGATGAGAAACTCAGTGTTTATGATTCTCTATGCCCCCCATGTTACAGATTTTTTCAAGTTTCTCCTGAGTTCAGGTTTTAGAAAGTCATATTAACTATTTTGTCGAATATGTGCCTGCTGATATATTTTTTTTAACATAAATTACTCAAATTTAAGAACGTTCGAAAATTACAGTTTGCATGTGATCAGTAAAATCTTATATTTTACAGATCAGTTCTTGAAAGTTCCAAATGGCCTGGACAAAATTTTGGTGAGCTTCTGCAGATGATGTCAAGCCTAGACTGGGCTGAATTGTTAGCCTGTGTTCTCTCCAGTTGACTCCATGCAATGTGGAACAGGAAAGCTGCCTCATTCAGAGGCAGAGAGATTTTGGCAACAAGGAGATGTATGTACTGCAGATTAAAATAAGAAAAAACTAGGAAAAATACAAAAATTGATAGGGCAGGCGAGAAAGTGGGTATGTTTACATTAAGTTTTTTGTTTTGATAAGAAAGACACTTTCGAAGCACATCTGTTACTGTTGATTACCATCTTATAGTTGTCTTGGAGAAAGATCTCCTGCAACACATTCATAGTGTGGATGCTGAGTCTGAACATCAGCTTTTTGACTTCACTGATCCACACCTCTAGTCTATGCCAAACTAATCAGTACAACGAAAGCCTGATTAAAGTTGTGGGAAAGTTTCATTCTGTGAGACTGCAATGGGAAAAAAGGTTTGCCACAGTAAACAAGTCTGGACTAGAGACTGGTGGAAAATAGAGCAAAGTACAAAGAGGAGACAACTTGGAGTGCAAGGGAGTATCACAGGAGCAGTTTTGAAGGCAAGGAGGTGGATTAGGAAAGCTAGTACCTAAATCAAGTGTGGAGAGATAAGATTAGGATACCAAGACTTTCATTAAATAATTAGTGCAGAAGAGGTAACTAACTATTAAGAAGGGTGAACTGGAAGAGGTGAAAGAGAGGAAGACTAGAGAAGAGATAGGAAGAGGACAAAGGAAATGTAATGTGGTGAGTCAAGTTTAGGTAGCACAGATATTCCATCCACAGTAGAACTATTTTTGCTCCAGTGCCTCATAATTCCTGGATGGTTGCATCTGCTCTTCGGTTCCTGATTGCTCCGCTACTGTTAGGTTTCTGATATTCCTCTAAGCTTTGAATTTGCTTGCAACATCTACTTAGATAGATTTCTTTAACCAATTAAATGGTAATCTCAGTTTATCTTCAAGACAATGCTCTCAGGCAGATGGCACTGTCAATATAATTCATAGAATCAAAGAATGCCAGGTTGGAAGGGACCTCAAGGATCATCTGGTCCAGCCTTCCTAGCTAAGACTGTAGTTTATATGAGGTGGCTCAGCACCCTGTCAAGCTGAGACTTAAAACTGTCCAATGTGGAGGTATCTACCACTTCCCTTCGGAGACTGTTCCAATGTTTGACTGTACTCATGGTGAAAAATTTACCTCTTGTGTCCAATCAGAATCTCCCTAGGAGCAACTTGTGCCCATTACCCCATGTCTTTTCCATGTGACTCCTTGTCAGTAAGAAATCTCCATTTGGGAGATCTTCAGGGGGCCTCATCTCTTGTCTCCTGTCATAGCTCCCACAGCTCACCTAAAGCAAAGCTGCATTTACATGTAGCTTGGACTATGTATGTGTATGTAGTTGATGAAACAGTTGGAATTAATTACATGTGACTGCTCTAAAGCAATGCTCATATATGGAGATCACATGAAAGTCCAATAAGGACTTCAGTTCTCAAATGTTTGAGTCAGTTTGAAAAACTATTTAAGTTGTGAAATGCTGAGCAGAACAACATTGATATTCTGAGAAGTGTGTGTTTAAATGAGTATCTTCAGATGTATTTCTAAGTCCCACATGTCATTTTATGATTTCCAAAACAGAAATGGCACTTCATTTAGTGTCAAGATCCCAGTGACCAACGTATGTTCAGAGCTCCTTGTCTGGCTGTGTCTGAGCACTCCACACTGTATAAGCACCAAAACAACTGAAGCCTCTTTGGACTTCACTCTTTTTCTTCATTATAGTTTTGAATGTAATGTAAAAACAGGACCACGAATCTTCAACTTGTTTAGAAGTGGACATAGTGTCCATAGGAACGGACAATAAGGCTGAAATACTAAAATTTAGTGCTACCTCATTGACAGGAGCACTTTTTAATGCAGGAATAATTTTCTGTGCAATTCCATATGCAGCCTTTTCACCTCACATTAATAAGATTACAAGAACCATGTGTATTTGTACAAATGCATATTTTTCTATTTTCTATTGCTCAGTGATCATGAAGGCAGAATGTTGTATTGTTGCTTTTCTAAAAGAATTAGTGTTCCTACTGCAATTTATCTTTTCATATTTATCACTCTTCCATAAAAGATTTTCTAGAAACCTAACATTTGATAGCAGTTTTAAGAGTGCTTTGCACAAATAAAAATAACTCCATGATGTGAACAGAAGCATTTAAACCTCAACCCTGTTATACCAGCAAACAATTAATATATTATTACACTGAAATCAAGAGAACCTTGCACAAAAGCAGACATTTGCCAGTGTCCCATTAAGCAGATATTTATTAGTGTTAAATTACATGCTAAACTTTGCAAAATACTTTTTTTACTTTAGTATTATCTCACAAGGATTATATAAGCACATTCAGAATATATGGGAATATACAATGACAATTAATGGAGAAATGCCTGTTGCAATATTCAAATTAAAAATACTTGACATGCAATTTTATAGACTATGTTACAAAACCTTTGGAAGAAAAAAAAAAGTCTTTGATATACCATCAGAAAGGCTACATAGTGTAAACAAAGACCAAAGTGCAATTCTCAGCATGGAGAAAAGTTAAGAATTCAAGGCTTTGTGTTGCTAGAACTTTTAGACATATCAGCATTGTGGTCCCAACTGAAATGCAGTATTGGCAATACAATGTGCACTGGCAGGAATGACCTGAACTACACATACATTAGTCTGTCATAATTATTTAACCATTCAGAAGATTTTTTTAATGTTAATATCTCTGTGGATCACTGTACGAACAGATCTGATAAAAAGATAAAGGCGTGCATGAAAAATGCTATATACAATGAAATGTTCTGTCTTCACTGTATATGTTAAGATTAGGTCTTCACTTGGAATGTCACCTTCTGGTTGTCCCTCTCCAATAAAACATAACAAAAATAGAACTGTGAGAAGCCTAGAGGTATAAAGATATTATTAGGATGATAAATGTAGTAAAAATGCCTAGCTGGGAAAGGATATGTTAGGGCTGTAACACAGAAAATTAACAGATATTTACTTATTTTCATAATTCAAACACATATATATACTCGAGAAAACTGGATAGCAGTAACATTAAAAATAAACATAGGTAGCTGGTCATAAATGCTTAGCATTAACTTCAGAGAAGACTGGACATTTATAAGGATGAGGATTACCTCACACAATATTTTAGATTGTATTAAGAACGAGAACATTTTTTAAAAGTAGAGCCTTAATGATCGAAAATATACCCTGATCTTTAATGACGGGAGTTTTAGCATGCAAGCTTCCGCCCCAGGCAGTGTTATTCCATATTCATCCACTATGCGGGTTCTTGCATTTTCCTTTGAAAATCGGAGCCAGGATACCAGATGAAACACTGGTCTAATGCAGCCTGGAATTTCAAAGCTATGGGAGACATCAGATCCTTTATTTTTTTCATGTACACAGTGTGAGACACTAGGTCAGTGTTTTTCAGAGGGAAATTTTCATCAGTTCTGCAAAACACCAAGAAGCCCACAAAATCCTCAAGCAACAAAGGTTAAAAGTTACAGTGCAATGCTTCATTTATTTGATTAAAAAACCCCACTGTTTGTAATAAGCAAGGCAGAAGATGTGCAAAGTACATATTATTTTTGTTTCAATTTTAAAACAAGTGAAAAACCAACAATAATAATTAATAATGTTAACAATAGTAAAAGTAACTACGCGGTCTGCTTTGTGCAGCACATTTCTTTCCTCACGCACTGCAAGGGCAGAGTTGCTATTTAGGGTATGCTCCAAGTCTGTGTTTCAGAAGACAGCCCAGCTTGGCTGAATGGCTCTCAGTTGCTACTAGGAATATGGCACTTATTAGGAGCAGAGGGGATGTTTATCACTGTCTCAAGGGTTACTTTGGCCGAGGCAAAGAAATAGCTCAGTTATAGAATGGAAAGAGCTGGGTCAAAGGATAAGAAATTTATCTCGTGTGTGCTCAAGGCTCCAGTCGTGCAGTCTCGGTCTCTCTCGGGCATCCTGCATAGACACTGAGTGAGACCATGGCTATACAGGTCTTCCCATTTGTCCCCCAAACCACCTCAGAGCTATGGGGGCTGAAATCACCATTAAAAGAACTCTCCCAAAACTCCTCTGTCGAGAGAGAAAGATTTTTTCTTCCTACTGCTTGTCTTACCCTCACAAGGTCTAGTTAGCCTTGTCTTACCACTCAGACCCATCGTGTAGTCACCATTCAAACTCTGTTCTGAGCAAACTAGAAATGGCAGCTCTAGCAGATAAGCCTGAACACAGACAGCATCCTCGTAGTGGGCGAGTATCACCAGTGCTTCTAGTCCTCACCAGTGCTAACGGGGAGATACACCTCACCATAAATCCAATTCTGATTTCAGGTGGAGCAGCAAAAAGAAACCCAACCCTGTCTGCTTTGGGGAGAACACCTCACCAAGTACCCAAAAAGCACATCAACAAGAGAGGGGACAGTTGGTAAAAGCTGAAATCTTTCAATCTATGTGAATCCCAGAGATCTCATTTCAGAGCAGCCAAAACAGCAAGTTCTGTCGAAAAAGAAAAAAACAAACCAAACCAACACAAAACCAAACAAAACCCGAACCAAACAACAAACAAAACCAGAAATCTGCATCCAGAGCCTTTTAAAAACCTCCTCCTCGTGTTTTACTTCCCAGTACCAAGGACATGCTTCAGGTGAAATGTTTAACTAAGCCTCAGACACTCAAGCACGAACCCAATTACCATAATGACAGACCAGTAAACACACACTGGTAAGTCAGCGCACGACGACTCGCCCCAATTACCAAACCCAGAAATTAGCCCCGAACTAGCGTGACCTCCGCTCCTCGCGGGGCGGGAACCCCCTCC
>NW_009952973.1:3819709-3846532 GCF_000747805.2 Chaetura pelagica | reverse complement strand
GGGGGGCTGCGGGTAACAGGGCAGCGCGGCCCCCGGCAGGGAGCCCCGCGCCCGCTCCTCTGCCGTCGGAGGTGCGGGATGTCTCCTTCGCCCCCGCCCCCCCACCCCCCAAAAAAACCCGACCCGACAAAACCCAGCGCCCCGCGCACCTTTCTGCCCCCTCGGGGGGGTGGGGGGGCTGCGGGTTTTTGTGTCTGTCCGTGAATGAGGGGTATTTTGTGCAGGCTGGGAGCGAGCTAATCCTGGAAAGTAGGAAATGAGAATTACTTTCAACTTTCAAGTGTACCTGAAATGTTTAGAAAACTCTCAAATGCAAGTTCCCTTGGGCTGGGGCTGCGCAGGGTTGGAGAAAGACTCCTTTCATACAGCAAGGGCAGCTTCGGGGTGTGTAATTTGCTTAGCCTCTGAACTCCATATGATTTACATTATTCAGATTTTTAGGCCCCTTTACTCTTGATCTGCTATTATGAAGTAATTTTTAAAAAGACTTTACAAACGGAAACGTTACATACTGCATGAAATCACACTTCTTGTAGACTATCTAAAATTCAGGTTGTTAGCGTTCGTGGTCCTTAATGTTGGGGGGGGGGGTCGTGTGTGTGAAAAATGTAGGACTTTGCCTGTCAGCTAGAATGAGCTTTTTCCCTGGGCACAAACCAACACAAAAGGCCAAGCTGGGAGCTCTCAAAACTCTCTGAACTGTAATGAAATAAAGCAGAAATGTGGATTCAAGGCTAATTCAATTCTCTCAACTTTGAACTTGGGACTCCCCAGATAAAAGGGTTCTGTGTCACATCTTTTAAGATAAAGCAAAGCTTCAGAGACCTCCACCAGTGAGCGGGTAGAACATGCAGCGCTCCAGCAAGTTTTGCAGGGGGAGATTAATACTGCTGTGGCCTGCTAATGTGATGATATATTGCACCTTAGGGCTGCTGGAGCAGCTGATCAAAGAGCAGCACGGGGATCAATCCCTAATCAGAGCAACTGTGAAGGGCCAGAGGAAAGTGATCAAAAGACTTGGAGACCCGGCTATTCTGACAGGAAACCAATCAGACTTTGTGCACAGTACAGGAAATTATCTGCTCTGTGTGAGAAAAGAAATCACTCACTTTCTACCCCTTTCCAGCTTACCTGGCATTTAGAGGCTTTAGGACATCACTTGGCGACAAAATGGTCTTGGCACTAATATGCCCAACTCTTGTGCTGTTACTCTGCCTTCTGCTACGTCTGCATGGTGTGTGTATGAAGCATGGCAACACACAGAGAATTACCATTGCTTTGCTTTAGCTTTGCCAGGACTGGGAAGAAACCTGCTATGCTGTCAGTCTGCCCTAAGAGGTTTGTTACAGGATAACGAAGCTGGGACCTGAAGGGTCACTGGGGTCCAACAAGGGGAGTGCAATAATAAAGTCTAAAAGGTGGATCATAGGGCATAGAAGCAAAACTGATGTAAATAGGTGGAAATGTATGTGACAACACAAACTAGATTCTCTTCACATATATCAGAAATGCAGCTGCCTTAGGTCAGGCTTCAACTGGTTTGCAATGCAATTTGGCATGCTCTAAGATACAGCCACACCACCTTAGAACAAATGTAAAGCCAGGAGCATTTTTATTTTTTTTTAAATGCCCTGAAACTGTATTCCCTGCTAGTTTATACTTAAAACAGTGCATGTACTTCTTGTAGCTTGCTTGGAAGCTTGCTTTCTAGTTGTTTGGTTGCAAAACCTACCTCAAAAATTAGCAGAAGTTTAGGTACAGCTGAGTGCCAACCCCTTAGTTCTTAACTGATGTTAATTATTTGGGGGATCAGTAACACTGGTCAAACCAGTTCTTACTTGATTTAATTAGAGTGATTTTTACACTCTGCTGCAATCTAAAAATTGTATAGCTTTTAGCTAGAGGCAGGTTAAAACTCCCTGGAGTATGAGAATGAGATTTTGCTGTTCACATGCCAAATAATCTTTGGACAGGAGAAGGGGAGATTTTTCTCTTACATGGTCTACAAATAAAAATTCTGTCCTCTACTTGTAAAACTGCTAAATGGCCAAGAAATGTTGCCATACAATGGATTACAGCGTTACTCAGCAGCACACGTGGGTGCTGTAGCTGTTGCTTCAAAGTGATACTGAAGATGTCTATGACCAGTTATAAATCAACAGAACTGCTTGTGTTACAGAGGGTAAGCATATGCTCAAGGTTTTAGTTTTTAATTTCTTTTTAAATTATTAGCTAAAAGATTATTAACTTTGAAATTACCATTTGACTTGATGTAGTTTAAAAATGCAGACATAAAGAGTTCTTTTGTTTCTGTTCTGCTACATAGTGAGTGTCATTTTAGGTGGTAATCACCTAGTGTAAATATTTATTTGCAAATTAGCTATTCTTAGAGCACAGTATTTTGCTGCTACCTCCAAGGAATTTAGTGTGATAGTTATTGAGGAGCTAGTGTAGCTCCATTTGAAACCACTTACAACTACTTCCTTGTTTTTGTTGGCCCTCTGTTATAGTTGGATTTTCTTTAAGAATATGTTTTATTTGTAAGCTCTGTTTGACAGTAAAGGGTTTTATGTGATTTCCTTGAAAAATTAATATTTACCTTTAATGTTTTTATTTGTAATTCAACTGGGTAAATATTCATTTGGAAGATCAAATAAGTTTATGCAATAGTTTTCTGGAAACTGAACTAGCAGTAAGTGGTGCATGTAGTGATGGCTTCCATTTATCTGGATGGATTTAATTTCCATGAGTCTATGTACCGTTGAAAAGCAGATTATGCTTTGAAGAATATTTCATACATGGATGTCTATCAGTTCTCTTATGGCTTTCTGATGTATTTATTACCATTTTTTCCACACTGAAATAAAGAGTTAAGAAAAATTGATTACTCGGTTTCTTTTGAAGCACAAAAGTCAATCTCTTGCACACAGAATTTGATTACTTGGATGACTTATTTCTTCTTTCTGTTACAGTTCTTGATACTTTTCTATCTAGTTTTGAATGCTGTTTTTATGTAGTATCTTCATCTTGTTTCTGTAGTTTCAACAATGTCTGAGGGAGCTACTGATGGACTGAGTAATAACTTAATTCTCATGGCTTAACTGGTGGTCTGAGTGCACCTGCTTATGTGGTGCTATTAGTTTAATCTACATTCTATTACAGCATGAGATAGGAGGAGAATCTAAGTTTTGTTTTCTTGGCTTTCTTAGGACAAGATGTGAAAAAGATTTACAATAAGTTTCTAAGCTATCAGCTGTTACGATTCTATGAGAAATAGGATGTTTTTATAGAGAATATAAAAACTGCTATCGGGTGCCATAAGGAATGACATATATACCTTATGTGGTATGTACATTTTAAATGTAGTAATGAATGACTTCAGAAGACCAAGAAACTGGGGTCAATTAGCAGCTTACCAGGACCAATTAGTTAGAAGTATTCGTTTTCCTGCTGTCAGTCTCAAGTGTGAATGAACAGCAGTAAACAGAGTGGCTGAAGTAAATCTTATAAAACCAAAACACTTTTTTTGACTTTTGTCAGTTCTGCAGCACAGATAGTCTACTGGTAATGATCTAGCTTCTGATAAATTTTTATTTCTTTGTAGTTTTATTTTTCTTCTTACCCCACATGAATAGAAAATTTTAATAGTAAGTTTCACTAATTGATCACCTCACAATGCAGTTCTTAAATCTTCTGTAACATGCAAGATTTATCTTGCTTTTAAAAAAACCCCAAACAGGAGCCCTTGAGCTGGAGTTTTGAAACTGGCAGATCACAAGCCATCCTTGGGAAAAGTTGGTGGAAACAGCTGGAACTGAGCCAGCAGCTGGAGTGCCAGAGGAAGCTTCTTCTGTCACCTCCTAATGTGCGTTGTTTCACACACCTCCTCACAGCCACATGAGGATTCCCTGGATTGTGTGTCTGAAAAGTGAGCTTCCAGTTTATTCACTGATGGGGACAGCAACACAGCATAGAGTTTCTGATTAAGTTTGTTTAGCTTTGGCTGAACACCTGAAAGAAGGTGTGGATGTCCAAGTGATGCAGAGCATCCTATCCTTGCAGAGTGGAGTGTCAGTGCTGTTGCTTGGAGCAGTGGGAATTGACACCACTTGTGCTGACTCGTGTTGAATTGATGAGTGCCAGTAAAGTCTATTGGCATAGTGGAAATTTTCTTCATTTTTCTTTGAGATGTTAAGGAAGTAAAAAATATGATCATGTGTCATCTAAAGGGAAACTTCATAGTGATGGAATTTTTCTCAAGTTTCATCTATTTCTGTTTAGTCCAAGGCTTGTTTTGAAATGCTGTAAAGCCCTTTTCCTGGAGAGTGAAGAATTGCATCACATTCTCTTTTGTTTTTAAACAAGAGATTGTGGAGTTCTTAATACTGCAAGAA
Organism: Chaetura pelagica; assembly: GCF_000747805.2. Lineage (NCBI taxonomy): Eukaryota > Metazoa > Chordata > Aves > Apodiformes > Apodidae > Chaetura > Chaetura pelagica. Next base: position 3,842,138 of record NW_009952973.1, on the reverse strand, counting down.
GTTGTAGTGTAAGACAGTTTTAAAAACTGTTTTTTGCCTTTATAGTTGAATTCTAATGTACTGTTTGCTATTCAGTGGAGTGCTGACTGGCACTTCTCCGTAATCCTGCTGCTTCTCTTGGTTTCTTCTGTTAGGTAGAAGTACATGTCCTGAATATGTAGGTAAAATTTAATTTTTGCTGTAACTAGTTCTTATTAGGATTGCAGATCAGACTTCAAGGCTTTATGTCCTGTTTTTTGGAGGGAGTAGTTTAGTTGTTTTTTTCAGTTAGATACAGGGTTTTATAATGGGGAGGAAACACAGGATATACCTTGAGAGGCTGACAGCTATACTACTGAAGGGCTGAGATTGAACTTTGTATTCACATAAACGTAATGTCTTTTATAACTTTAGATAAACCCTTTGAATGTAATTATTACATAGTCAACATGTAATAGGAAAGTACTGTTTTGCATCCTTCAGTGATTATGCATATATAGAAGAGTGATTTCAGGGGTTTTTGTTGCTGTTGGGTAGTTGGTGCTTTTGTTTTTTGCTGTGTCTGGCAGTTTCTGATTACTAGAAAGAGGATGCACCATGCAAGCCCACTTCCCTTAGCTGGAAATAAGCCTCTTAAATTGCTTTATGCTTAACTCTTGGCTTTTTCAGAGAACTATGCCTTTGCTTTTTAGTCACAAAGTGCATGCCATGACACTTTGCAGTGTGTAAGCATCTTAGAAACTGGTTTCTATGTAAGTAGTCTTTTAGCAGAAACCTGTGGGACTTATGAAAAATAACACAACAGAAAAAAAAACACAACAGAGCTGGCATGTAGAAATGTGGTTATTTTAGTAGTACTTAGATATCTGTATAATACTTAGTTGTTTCAGATAGTCTGAGAAGCTAATTGTATATTAAAACTTACTCAGCCCTGTCATTCCCTTTTGGGGAAAACTTTTACAGATCGTGTTTGAATGTGAAATGCTTTTATTCAGGTAGGCAGGTGAAAATTCATAATGTGCTTCTGTGAAGCTAAAATACAAATGTGTGTTTTCTGGAGGCTTCATTACATTTTAGGATGTTAATTTAAGGTGGCAATGCCAGGAAAATTTATTCATGACTCCATTCATGGACATCCTAGCCTTAGGGTTCAATCTGATGTCTCCTCTTCTTGAAATCCTTCTGCTGAGATTTTATAAGCATATCCCCAGAGTTACATTGGATTATTTGTGCTTAATTTCATGATCCTACAGCATTCTAAGCAGGTTTGGGTTTTTTTTAATGTGAAGATACAAAGCATGTGTAGACTAGCACCTCTGCAGGTTTTCATAACCTAATCTGTTTCTACAGATTGGCTGGATGAGGAAAGGCAGGACTCTAGACCCTAATGTAGAAAGTTTTATACACAGAGAGTGTAGAAACTATTTAAAAAATGAAGTAAACAAAAAGAGGGAGCCAAACTTATTTCCTAGGTCTCCTGCAGACCTTCTGTGTTAGGGTTAGCAAAGGCTGTCTGTTTTCTGAGTTAAATTAGCTCTATTCCAAATACTCCATCTTTGTTAACCATACCCACAATTTTGGAATTTGACACTCACCTTGCATAAGCATGATGGAACATTTGCACTGGGCTCGTGGGCTGCCTGGCTTCTTGTCACTGTCAATTCCTCTGAAGTGCTGCGAGTTTGTGGCAATGGTGAGCTGGCTGTGGCTCAAGTTAAAAGAACTCATCAACTAAAAGAACTCAACAACTGCTCAGTCTCATTGAGCATTGAGGATTATTATTTCCCTGTGTGACGGTTCGAATTCAAACTGGACTGGTTTGAGACTTATGCAGGTTAACTCTGCAGTAATGATGTTTACAGGAGTAGTTGCTGCTTTTTTTTCTTTTTATGCTGTTTTCATATACAGGTGTTTTGGGCTTGGGAAAGAGAGTGGCCTCCTTTCATAGCCATTAGAATGGAAATGTTGCACGGGAGTAACCAGTCACACCTTACCTGTGGTTTGTTTTCTTTTCAGTGGCAATATGCCTTTTTGAGAATTAATCCTCCTAAATTATTCATTAAACTTGTGTTTTCTGGTAAATTCGCTCAAGGTATCATTATAAACACATGTTTTAAAGGAGATTCCTTTAGGTCAAAGAGCATCTCCATTCCTCTGCTCCCTGAAAGACCAGAACACTGAACTTTCTCCTTAAGTTTGTTAAAACTGATTATTGACTGTTTAAAAATAGTATACAGGCATGGTTCAGTTTGATTACCATTGTACTGTTTTCTTTACACAAAGTGCAAAGTGTGCACTGGTTCTGAATAAAGCCAGGAAGGACCAGAGAGCTGCAGGGAGGCAAATGCTCTCCTCTGTTCACACATCTTGCCAGCACTGTGTTTGGAAGTAGAAATCCTTGTTTTGAATTTTTTAGTACTTTGCTTTCTAGGTGAACAGTGGTATTAGTTTGGTAGCTATCTTTTAACTTTCCCTGATACTACAGTTCTTCTGAAGGGAAGTGAGGAAGGTCGTCCAAGCTTTCAGCAAATACCTGGCATAGCTGCTGATAACTTTGGGTGCTGGATTTAAACGCCCTTATTGCCCTTACATGGCTTTTCTTGAAATATCAAGTCTACCTCAGGAAAAGCAAGTAATATATTGGGAAAGGGAAACAATGCTTCTTCTGTTTTGTGTGCATTTCATTCTTTGCATTATTTTTGCTGTAATATTCTTGTTATGAAATGGCAATAAATTATGTAAGGAGGTGGGAGGTTAGATGCTGCAGCTTATTAAGAATTTGGTCCTATGATCTGATAAATGGGCTTCAAACAAGGTTCGGGCAGTAAAAGGTAAAGGAGGGTGGTGCTCTCTTTGTAGATTCAGTATTCTACATCTTTAAACCATTACTCAGTTTGGCACGTATCAGCAAAGTTGTAATTTTTCTGTGAGGGAAAAGTCCAGGTGTAAAATACCAGGGAGTGTTATATTTGAAGACTAGATTACACTGGAAAAATGGAGACACTTTTACCACACTTTCCATGTCAATCCATAGTTGTAAATTTCTCTATGCGGCTTTTGAAGTGTCATTTGTCTTAAAGCACACAAACTGGGAAAATTACTTTGCTGGCAGAGATTTGTGAAATAGTGGATAATATTGCCTATTGTAATTATCTTTAGTTACAGCCTTTTCCATAAAATTAAGTTGTCCGGTCTTTTATTGAAGTGTTATTTGGGGACCTTTGTGGGATGAGCCATTGCATGATGGCAACTAGAATGAAAAGTTGTTTTGTTTTGGGGTTTTTAATTTTTTATTTATTATTTTTTTTTGTCTTGAAATACCTCACTGAATAACCATCTGACTTCTTTCCTGCTTGTTCAAAACAGAGTCTCAAGTCCTAGGAGTTACAGGTTCCTCCTCTGATTAACAGAAAACCAGCAGTCATACAATAGTTAAAGAGTTATTTAAAAAAACTTTAAAAATACTTTAAAAAGACACATCGTGCTGGAAATTCTTGTGCTGTGTATGATGGTATGGCATTTCCAAACTGAAAGTGTTGTTCTGGTAGTGGTGAGTTACATGAGGCCAGTTCCATCTGCAGAGTCTTCAAGTTTCACTTGCTTGTGGTTCTGGGGCTTATTCAAATGCTCTAAAACAAAATAAAAGGAATGGATGTAATAACTTCTTTATGGAAAAGTCATAAAAAGCTACAGGGCCGTGTAAACAAATTGGGTCATTTACAAGATGTTTAAGTGGTGGATATGCAGTCCAAATTCAAAGGTGTGGATTAGGTTTTACAGTAATCTTGACTGAATTTTGCCCTCAAGAAGACTTTATTTCTCTGCCAGAATGCCTTTGACAGTATAGATGACAAATTCTCAGAAACAGTGTTTTAAAAGATTTTGGAGCATTCAGAGTAAATGTGAGAAACAGGAGAACAATTCAGTAGTATAATTTGATAGTATTTTTTTTTCCTAGGAGAATGAACAGCCTTTCTTGATCCGCATGGCTACGCTGTAAAGCTGTAGCGAAACTTTGTAGTGTTCCTGGGGAAAATAAATTAAAAGAGTTTCCCTTCTGGATTCAAACAGGCCTGAACTAATTACAAGGCAACTGTTTTGGCTCTCTGCTCTTTTCTTATAAATAGGCCTGCAGAGGTGACTGTGATCCAAGTTAAACTGCTAGTTGCAGAAACTTCTCTCAGACCAATTGAAGCATTAACCATTGTATCTATGGTGTGTCAACTCACAAGACCCTTGTGACCCGTTTCATAATTTGTTGGAGAGTACTGAAAAAGTGGAGTGGAAAAGAGGGTAACTAATACTTCTGCATGTTCAAATACATTCTGCACCATTATTTTTGTACTTCTATGTAAATATAAGCTTATGTATGGACAAAGGTGTGGGAAGAGCCATTGATGTTAGCTACTGTGGGGTGCTTTCCTTTTCTCAAGATAGGTTGCTCAGCTCTGCTATTACCAATTCCGCGTCAGCTACCTTTCATAACTCTTCATGCACTAAAATCTGCATGTCACTTCAGAGTGAAAATAACTTTACCCAGCATAAGTTTGGAGTTAGTTGTAATGAACTGTACAAGGGTGAAGCTACCTATTTGTATATATGGTATTAAATAATCACCTGATGACTCATCTTTTAGATGCTTGATACTGTGCCTGTGAGAAAAATAGTTGTTACTAGGGAAGTGTGTATGTGTGATTATTCAGTGTTTGGAGAAGTCCTTCAGAAAATTATTAAAACGAATGTTGCATTGTATAGTGTCAGTTGTAAAAGGGTTATATTCATATTATTGGCAATTTGCATTTAAAAAAACACAGTTTTGGGAAGTGTTCTATCTTAATATTCCAAGGCTTCGGTGTCTTACTATTTAGTGTGCCTTTTGTTACGCAGGGAGGCCCGTATCTGCAAGCATTTCTGTTGTTTGTGTAACTAGCAGTGGACCTGAAACTAAAGTAAAGCCTCATAATTAAGAACTAGCAAGTAATGGTTCCAAAACAAACATGATTTCTAGACAAGAAGATTAAACTGTTGTATAAGACCTAACCTAAATGCTACTTTTTAAAATATGGCTAAGGATTCTTGTTGAGCCTGCTTTCTTTGCTTTGTATTGTTCAAAAATACCTAGTCCTAAGGAGCGCTATCCTATAGTCCTATCTATCTGTAGTCAAACTAAAGTTTAAAGCTTGAAATACTTGAAAAAGTTCTAAGCACTCACTGTATTTCTCACAGTACTTGCTGGTGTAGGAATTCACAATATACTTACCTCTAGTGCCACTACAGCCTTGTAGTTATCCTTCGGAAGTAGAAATTGAATTTGTGATGAACAATATCTTGCCATAAAGTGTCTTTGCCAGTAGAGTGTTTCAGCAGTCTTTACCTGTATCAGTCATCCTTTTGGTTTCTTTATTGGGGATCTTTACTTTATCTCAGTTCTCAGTACCTCCAAGAAGTAATCTGTGTGTGGGGAAGCAGATGTCCTAGGCTGAGTCCAGACAGGACAAGCAGAGTTGTTGAGCTCATTAATTTTCATCATCTCAAGAGAGACCTTTGAGATCATATTCAGTCTTGCCTAACACCTCAAGAGTGCCACACTTCAGTGAAGTGAGTGTACTAGTAAAGAGAGCTCTGTTGCTTGAATATCTTCCTGATTTGCAAAATTCTCTTACTACTTGTGAAGGAAAATATGGTTTTGTATAGTTGCCAAGTAGAAACAAACATCTTTCCAAAGATGTGCTTGCCTTATCAGTGAGAATCCTTCAGAACTCTGATTGGCTTCATTAGTCAAGATGCATGTGAAGGTACTGTGTAGTGATAATATCCAATGTTGTGGTATGTTTCCATATTGTTACTGCTTTTCATGTAATTTCATTAATGAAAATTTGGACCTGATAAGTTCTTTGTGTTAGGGAAAGAAACTGGTGATGTGTCTGTAGTGTACTGTCCATTAGTTATATAGGACCTGTAAGTTCTCTTTCAGATTAAGTTTCAGAATCTATGACATGAGCATTAAGAATACTGTTTCAGTGTTGGGTCAATGCACTTTAATAAAGCTGATTTCTCTTGCTCATAATTGACAAAAACCCCAAATCTTGTTAATGGTTCTGATTAATCTGAAAATTTTTTAAATGTTTCACCATAGAATGGAGGCTTACTTTTCTTATGGACGATTTTAACAGCACAACGTTTATTTCCAGTAGCAGCTACTTAATAAATGGCATTTAATTACTCAAATTTATAGTTACATGCACTTGTATGTGGTTTATTTTGACAGTTTAATGTGTGTTGATGCTTAATGTATGTTTGTTCTAATTCATTTATTGAGGCATATTCTTGGCCTAGATTGACTTGTTCAGATTTTTTTTCACTTTTAATACTTAGTAAACTTTATGTTCGGTACTTGTATTTCAGATGAGAATATGTTCTTTGTGGTTTTTTTATAAAGCAAGAATCTCTTGGTTTGGGTTGGCTTGGGCAAGCAGTGGTAAATATTGGAGCTGAAAGTGCTTGAATGTATTCAAAACGGGTTAGCAGTATATTGAACAGGTCCCCAAACATTCAATAAATTAAATTATTACTATTTAAATGATATATTTTGTATGTGTATATGAAGATCGACTAATGGGACGTAATGTAGCAAATAACACTTATTTCACTTTTATTTTCTTGGGTTTGGAAAGAAAGGAGTCTTCCCTGCTCTTCTATGTGTCAGCTGCTCTACATTAATTTAATTCCAGGCACTAGGAGTTGTTGAACATGTGGATTGTAGCTAAAAATGCAGCTTGGATGTGGCCTGTACACTCCACAGGCAGATAATGTGTCATCCATGCGGCTGCAGCTGGTTCATGCAATCTGGCTTTGGAATGTGCATGTGCACCCAGATGTTGGTATTGAATGCAGAACAGAGTAGCTATAATAGAGTCCTGTCACCCCTGCCCATCTTCAGGATCTTAGAATACACCTTTGGAATATGGTGGTTTGTTGTTGTCATTTATTTTTTATGTTTGTGTGGTGGTAGAATTTTTTCGGTGTTTTTTTGTTGTTTATTTGTTTTCTTTGTTGTTGGTTGGGGTTTTGGTGGGTTCTTTTGGGTTGTTTATTTTGTTTTTAGGTGAATGGCTTTATAACTACTACCTTCCCTTGGCTGGCATAAGATTTCAGGGATAGCTACAACATAATGTTAATTTTTAGTCAGAAGTAGCTGGTTTTTTTCAGTTATATTCACTCCTTTCCTTCATCGCTTTTGCACAGGATGTTAGTTGCTTAGAAGCTTGAAGTCTACCCTAAAAGACATTTTGTAAAGTACTTAGTATTTGTGGTAACAAATTGCATTTAGTTATTCCTGCCCCTTCTTTAGTCAAATCCTTGACATAAAGACAGGTGTAAGCTTGCTGCTTACTCTGATGCATGCTATTCTATGTACTAGTAATCTGTTGTACTTACTGTTCCTTTAATTACAAATACTAGCTGTTACTAGCTCTAGCTAGTAAGTAGTTACCAGCTGTCTAGCTCTAATTCCTAACTTTCCTCACCAATAGTACTTTGGACAGATGTTAAAGATGCAAAGGTAAATTGAGGAGTTGTTCACAAAGATACCCAGAAATTTTTCACCATATGTGAGGAAATCCAATGAAGTTGAGAAGCGACTGGATCTGGTTTCTAGGAAAAACTTACATGATACATATTTGCAAGATCAAGCTGTTGTCATTAATTCTAAGGTTGGAAAAAGGAAACATCTAGGGGGATGACTACTTTTTCAGACTTGTGATTGAGTCCACAAAATGCAAAATTAAACTCAGCTATGGTATTCCTGTTTGTCATCGTGGTTGTGCTTGTCTAGTTATAAAAACAATTTATTGCATATGAATTGCTTTCTCATCTGAAAAAACAAATTAATTACGGTTGAAGTATAATGAAGTTTATGTATGGAAAGTAGTATTTGAAAGATAAAAGCTAATCACACTTCCATATTTTGAGTGTTTGTTTTTTTTTTTCTTTTATAGTTTTCTCGCATTCAGTGCCTTTCCTAAGGTAAGGGATTCAATCTGTTTGTAGAACAAGAAGACTTCTACCCCATTTGCCATAAAATCTTAATGGAGAGATATGGAAATCCGTACTGTTGATGAAAATTAAAAAATAATTTTGTAAGAACTGCAACCAAAAAATGCTCTGCCTTTATGCTAAGGGAGGAATGGTCTTTTCTATAGCTTGCAGAGTAGTTGAAAAACTTTGGATGCATTTTGATATAGAGAAATGGTAGATGTTGAGAAGTAACGATAGAAACATGAAAAGCAAATCAGTGTTGAAGCCATCTATAGGGAAAAAAAAGATGCTAGCAGTCAACTACATTGTATAGAAACTGTCTTTCTGTGTATCTTTTTTCTTTCTATAGTAGAATGCTGAATAAAAGAGCTCCAGCATAGTAGCTCTTCTTTGATGATTACCAAATGTTTCTTTTCATACTGTTGTGCATGAGTATCTTATTTTATAAGTCTGCTAGGTAGGTATCACCTGATTTTTGCATTGTGTAAAGGTATTGAAAAGAAGGGGTTGAAAGTTTTTTCACTGTAACAATCAGGACATAAAGCTGTAAAGTGCAAAGACTGCACCATACTGCACTGCAACATACTGGCTGTTTTGTGCTTCTACAGCATGACTAACCGAGAGCTCTTTCTGAGGTACCGTTCCTCAAAATAGTGTGTGTGGTGGTGGTGGTAGTGGGTGTTGCTTGAACAGGTAGGGCTGAATTGTCATTCAGCTAAACTTCTGGTAGGCAAGCTTGTAATGCTTCTTTAACTGTATGCTGAGGATGACTTGTTACAAAGCAGTATTGGTAAACCATTGGCTTTGTATTTGTTGTTATAATGATCAGTGGGAGTGGAGATCTACTTTTTCAGAGAAATACATGGATAGTGTGCCATTTTCTATCTTGCTTCATGTTAATCAGAGTTCATATCCCAGGAGTAAAGAGAGAAACCAGTACTTTCATCTCTGATAGTTTTTCATGCTAAAACATTCTTCTATGTCATGTAAGTATTTATCTGTCTGATGAAGCAGAGATAAAAGTAGCAGACTCTTAGGCTTTATATCAGTATCTGATTCTCAACATAAACCATCTCTGTTTTTCTGTCTTCTGCACCAAAATCAAAGTATCAGACAAGGCCTTTCAAATTGCTTATATTTTGTGTAGCTAGTACGCATGGTTTTAAGAGACAACTTTGACCAATAATTTTACTTACTTGAAACAAGAACAAATAATAACACTTTCAAAAATCAAGACCAAAGTATTTTAAAAATGAGACTTAACAGCAGTGGAAAAATTGTGTGTCTCTCTCTGAAACTTCTCAATATACTTCCTTTTCTGGCACATGCTTATGGTGCCACTAGGAGTCTGATTCTGAAAGCGAGAGGAGAGAACATGACAAACTGCAATGGCATCTTGGTGCCAAGATAGATTCAGCACAACCATATTTTTTTTTTTGTTATTCCTGGCACTTTTGGACAGCATGATTTCATAATGTCTGAAATGTTTCTGAGGAGAAACAAGATTGCCACCAAGACCTCTTTCTTTCCTTCTTTCCCTTAACTTTTAATTATTCCTATGCATTGGGGAGCTCTGCTTACAGCTTGTGTTATACATCATACTGGTAAGCAGTAATATTTTTTCTGTGTGTCGTTAAAAAAACCCCAAGTCATTATGCCCTCTTTCAAGAGCTTTGTTTATTGTTGAGTGCCTATGTTTATAAACCATGGGGAGACAGTCTTAATGGAAATAAATAATTGCTATTTGTAGGGCACAGAGAAGCTCATGAGAAGGTAAACCAAACTAATTACTTACTGAAAATGTTAACACTAGTTGTTTTGTCAAAGTGAACATTGAACATTGAATATTCATTGCATTGGTATCCTGATAGTTACTGTAGTGGAATTTTCTTCGTGTTGTATTAATAATAACTATTATTTCCTTCCAGAACTTAAGTCTTCTATATGTAATTCAACTTTTCTGGTTTTATTCTTTTTTTTTGGTCTTTTGTAAAGAGTACCTGGTCCATTGGTTCACTGGCCTTTTTTTCCATACTTCTTCAAACCTCTTATTTACAAATACTAACTCAAATAAGCAATATTACTTTCAAAGAGATTGTGTCCAGAAAATAACTCTCTAAATAGCTTCATGTACCTCATCATCTTTCTTACAGTGAAAAAGTATTTCTATGTAGTTAATTTCTTAGGCTTGGTATGATTCTGTTTCCTTGCCATAGCTTTTTCATAAACACATTAATCACTTGAAGACCTCACTTGAGAATTTTAACATATTAATCTAACTGCAGAGGATTACCTAATGATGATAATGCCTCCTCCAACTATCATTTTCAACTTTTCAAGTTCTAGCTATGTATTAGGCTTTAGACAGTATTAATAACTTTCTTGAAGTACCTGCAGAAATCTTGCAGGATCATGAAGCTAGAAGACCTTGATATTGCTTCCTTAATGTAAAAAATACTGCTGGGACTTCACTTAATGACAGTCTATCAGTGTAACACTTCAGTTATGTTTCTCAATATCATAGCATTATTCAGATAGTAAGAAAGCATAAGAAATTGAAAGCACGAGTTCTAGATATTTGTCCACTATTTGAGTAGGCTTCCAAAGAAATAGGAAGTGTTAGATGAAGGGAGTTTGGAGGCAGTGTGGTAGTCTTCTGTCTGTATTGGTACTGAATGTAATGCAATGGTGTTCCTGTAATTTTTTTTTGCTGTTTTTTCTGTTTTTACTTCCTCTCCCATTACTCATGCTGGAGGGTTGAGATGATGACTGATCACCTGTCACTTGGTGCAAAAATAACACACTGCTTTTATCAAATAACTTGGAAAATTGGTCCAATGGTCACAATAAACACAGTTTTCTTGCTCTGCAATAATGCCTTTGGTTTAGAGGAGCCACTAGTTACTGACTTTTATCCCCCATTTGGATCTGCAAAAATGTAATTGCCATTCTGCTACCTAGTCTCACACAACTGTGGATATATTTTAGAATTGTTTGGGTTCTTTGCATGAAGGATGTGACTAAGTGTCCATTTATTATGTTTCATTTTTTAAATTATGGAAGCCGTAGGAAGAAAAGCTCTAGCAGTTGTGGCACTGGGGTTTAACAGCACTTTGAGAGAGAAAGTAAAAAGAGTTATGAGCAGAGGACAATTACGAACCTCACTCAGACATGACTCCTAATAAAATTTCAGTTAAGACCAAATTATCTTCTAAATATGGAAATTTTTAAAGATGTAAAACTGAGAGTTAATTAGCTTATTAAATATTAGGTGGAGGCAAATTAAAACTATTCCTGGTTGTACTCAAAAAGAAGTGCTTTTGCATTTGAGATGAAACGATTCTATCAAAGGTAGACAAGGAGAACTAATTAAAGATACAGAGTAAGATGTGAATTTTTAATATGATCAATGATAATGAGGCCAAAAGGAAGACATAAGGTTAAATATAATGCTGTGATCTACAATGCTGTAGATTAAAAGAAAGCACTAGTAATGTAGCCTTGGGTGTTAAGGCAACTCCCTGAGAAGTGTCTAGAAGGGAAGAGCAGCCATTCCAGGCCAAATGAAAGGCCAAAAGTTAGCTCAGTGTGTTGTGCTTGACACTACAAATTAAGGGCCATAATATTGATTCCTTGATCTATTCTCCTGACTTCTAGCATTTTAGTAGTCAGAAATGTTTTTAAGGTGCAAGCAGAATTTTGGGGGTTTGTAGCCCAACAACTTTTTTAAACCTTGTCAACTTTTTATCTACACTTTCTAGTGGTGAGAAGTTTTAACCATGTAACAGATAATGATCATCTTCTGGTTGCTTCACATGCACTACTGGGTCATTTTATTCATATCATCTAGTTATTTGGTTTTTGCCTGTGATTTTTAGATTTGACCTGCTAGATGGAGCCTCACTTGAAAGCTGCTCCAGCCTTTGAATCTGCCACATTGTTCTCCTCTGTAATGTTTGTGTGTATGTGTATAGTAAATATGCACAAATGTGTGTGGGTATAAGACATATGATTGATTAAAAATGCATGTAAATATATATCTGCTGGTATTTCAATTATCAAAAGGTACTGCTGGGCAATAATTGAGATAAGAGTACCCCATGGATTTATACAGTGACAGTCTTTTCTCTGGTTCTCTGTGCTCTTCTTAATTTTCAGGTTTTTCCTCTTTGCAATGTAGTTGAGTCCCAGAAGGACAGACAGCAACTCTGCACACGGGAAAGATGCTGAGAAATTGCTTTGTGTTGTGCTCAGATCTGGGAGTGATGGGAACCACAGTGAGATGAAGACATAAATTTCTTAGAAGCAAGCTTGTTTCCATGTTCCACTTCAAGTGTATAATTGTTAATATGGGTAAAAGATGTTGTCAGGTGATGGTTGTAAAAATGGAAAGTAAACTTTCTAAAGTATTCTTTCCTTAGCATTAGGTTATGGTTTCAAGTGGTGTTCTGTTTGTTTTGGCCTTGATTTTTCTTCCCATAGACTTTTTTTTTTTTTTTTTTTTAAGCCTTCAGGAGCAGAATCTACTCCTCCATTAGGCCTCTGCCTAAGACAAGCAGAGACTTTTTGTTTTCCATTACCAGCTTGCAAAATGAACAGGTCTAGTTATTGGGTTTATATCAAGAGACCTGTCAGTACTGTCATTGGCATATCTGAAGGTGATATGGAGGCTGTGAAAACTGATCCGTTTGCCATTCATGGGAGGGAAGGACATGTACATGTAGGAAAGTCTTTGTTTTGTATTAGGTTTAAAGATTTTTGTCTCAACATCATAATGACAGTAAAATGTCCTCACCAATTATTTTAGCTCCTTGCTTGAAGGGGAACCTGTCCTAGAAGCAAGCAGGTTCATCAGTGTAGCTGCTATTTAGGTCTTGCAAAGGAGTTGCTTGTCTCCCATCCTTTTCCTTGCTCTCTTTCTGTCTTGAATTTTATTTGTGAGAAAGTTGACTAGTATGTTTCACAGGTAATCCCATGTCTTTGTCTACCTTGTGATTAACAGATTGATGAATAATTTCTCCCCCCACCTATCTTTTAAACAGGATATTTTTCTGGGGTTTCTTGGTTGTTTTTAAATGAAGAGAAGCACATTCTTCAGAGTATCAGATTATTAACCTGACTGTATCATTCTAGTTTCTCTAGGGGCAGCATTCTGTGTTTAGGAATGTGGTTTTTGCCTGTAACCAAAATAAAAATATTTGTTCATAGAGAAGTATATCAAAGAGAGAACTTGTGTACCTCTAGCTTCCGTGCTTTCAAGTTCTAGTTATTATGCATGCAGTAAATAACACCTACTTAGACAATAATCCTCATAAACCTCATCAGGTAGAAGTGACAAGATAAGCACTGGGGAGTAGCAGCTACTTGTTTTTGAACAGTGTTTTTGAATTGTACATTTCTGGAGTTAATGTTGAGGACATGACACTATGTTTACATTTGAGAATTGAAATTTGGCTTTAACTTTACCCTGGTAAGTTATTTAGTAAGCATTTTTGTATTTAAATTAACTTAGAAGATATTTTCCAAGTTGCCTTCTGTTTTTAAAGATAGCCTAGCAATTGAGCTGCTAGTTGTTTGTTTCAGGGTGTTTTTTTCTTTAATGGGTTCCCAAAGGAGGAATGAACTCTGTAGTCCTGAACAGCCTTTGCTGATACTGTTTTGTGTGTGTGTCTTCAGTAGTATTGGATGACCGAGGTAAGTAAAGCCTGTAGTGATCCAAGCCTTGTTCTTCATGGGCACCATTAAAATCAGGGACCAGTGTCCCTGAGGATGGTGTCAGTGGCACGCTGCTTGCCAGCAGTTCTCATCTGCAGGAAACTTTCTGAGGGAAAAGGTGCTTCTTGTGAGATGTTTCTTGATTGCTGCTGGATCCTGTACTGATCTCCTGGGCCTTTTCCTCCAGTCTCTTGTCTCTGCCTTAGGAGAGGCTAAAGGTATTGGGGCAGGAAATAAGAGAAATGGATGCTTGGTGCACAAACTGAAAAATGCTCATTAATACAATTAATATTTGTCTTTATTTGGAGAATGTTATCTGACTTTATTAACTAAAATAATTTAACTTCTATGAAAATGTAGGCTGAAGTGATAGAATGCTAGGTGAAATGTAATAGAAATCTCAGATCAAGTTGCTAGTACTTCCTTTTCTGGCTCACTTTCAGCTGTGCCTGTGAGCGCAAAGGAATGGCATGTATTTATACATTTGTAAATAAGATCCCACACATTTTCCGCTTGAGAACATGCACTCAGACCTTTTATGGTCAGGAAGGGGTGTTTCCCTCTGTCTGTGAGCTAGTCAGAGAACTACAAGTTTCCAAGTATGCAGTTCAGAAACTTGCAGATAATACTTTGTAAACTTGAGTTTAAATACAGAAGTTTGGGGGATTAAAGGCAAAAAAGTAACTTTCCTCCATTTTCCAGTAGAAATACGCTTGAGGATAATTAAACAGGTTTTGAAGTCAATGCTCATGAAAAGCTGAATTGCCTCACTCAGCTTTACTTCTAAAAATAATGCTTAGATCGAGCTCTCATGACTACATTTCTCCTTTTCAAAATGCCTGTTTATCAAGAGATTCAGTTTATAATGGTTTATTAGGATATCCAGAACTTATCCAGAACTCTTTCTTGGATATTCAGTGTCAGTTCATCATAATGGATCAATGTGCTCTAGCAATGATATTCTTAAAAAAGTTGTTTTTTGTTTTGGTGATAGGTCACCTAGGTGACATGTTAAAGTATTACAAAAATAGTAGCTATTCTCAGGTTGATCATTTCACTTACGAAATTCCTGATTCGGTTTGACTGATCTCCAAGCACATAAGATAGATGCAGAACCCTTAAATGTCACTGCTATTAAAAAGTATGGTTGTGATGAGTTACACAGAAGGCACAAATGCTATAGTTTACTTATGAAGCAATTGAGCTGCAGAGCACATGGTAAATCTGTTACCTTTATTTTAGATTAAATGGTGAACTGTTTAGGGAAGTGGTAGTGTGCAGTAGGAAATGTCCATTTCAGGTTTAATTTTCTAGCAACTGTCTGACTTCTGATCATCAGAGCTTTGAAGACTGCAAATAATCTGCAGTTGAACAGTGTGGAACACTTGAAATACGCTACAAGAACCATAGGATTTTTAGCTATTAAAAATTATTTCAGTACTATGCTGTGATGCACACAGTACTCTGCTCTGGCTTTTATATTAAGACATTTTAAACAGCTTTTCTTTAAACCAGTTGCTGTCTTTAATACTTGCTGATGAAGAAAAATGCCTACAGGAAGAAGAATAATCACTTGCTGATGACTAAAAAGGGTGGGTTTCAAAATTTTCATTTAGTTTCTCAAAGATGCATTGCACTGAAAGATGTAAGACTTGCCTTTGAAGGGCTTTTTAATTTCTCAACTATTGCATTAGGTCAAAATAAAATCACAGCAAGCTAAACATTTTAATAACAGTATGTATCATTGTAAGTGACAATATATTGAATTCTAGTGCTTTTATGTGATTTAAATATTCAGTTACAATTCAAGATAAGCTTAAAGTGTTTTTTAGGAAGCTTGCATTATTTTTTCTAGTCAGAAGGGATGAATTATAAGTGATAGCCTGTTCCCTTTGACTTAGGCTGCCTTTGGTTACATCACTCTGCAAGGGTAGATTTGATGCATTCTTCATTTTAGGTCACAGAAGTCTAAATTTGCCATCTGTGGAGATGTTCATAAAGGATTTGGCTTAAAATTTAGGGGGAGATGTATTTAAGTTCTCTGAATCAGTCCATACAACTAGGAATTCAGAATTAAGATTACCTTGCAGATGCCTCTGTAAAGAGAGAGCTTTCTTCTCCAAGGTTAGGTTCTTGCATTAACCACTGTTTATATAATCTTTGACAACATACAGGAAACCAATTCTCAAGAGTTAGGTAGTACTTTTATTTGTAAATTCTTGCACAGGGAAAACTCTTTGTGGTATTCTAGGTTTTTTTTTTCTTAATAAGGAATACAGAATTGGCTGAAAAATTAGCTTTTTGTGGAAAGCAGGTTGCCAAGGGTTCATTGAACAGGGGAAGAAAGGGCACGAGGCAGCAGAGAAGTGATAATATGACACCCAAGAAGAATTAATTTGCCAAATCTGTACTATTGATGCTCTACTTTCAGGTGAACTTTTGCCTGCAACTTGCTGTAACTTGTTTGTGAAGGAATTCTTGTGTAATTTACATGTGTGGAATTCAGGAAAGTTTTGTTCAGTAAGAAAGCAGTTATGTGACTGTCTTTTGCCCTAAGATGAGCTAAGAAAGTAATTTCTGTTCCAGAGAAGTAAAAATCAGTGGCATAATAGACTTTCTAGCATATTTTATTGCTTTGTGTAGGCCTAGAAATCCCAGAGCCACTAGTTAATTAGTGGTGTAATCCTGAACTTTACTCAGCCAGAGGCAAGCAAAGCTATTACTTCAGTGGAAATAAGTGAGCAGGATTAAAATAGAGAAAATACAGCCTCAAGGCAATCAAGTGTATTCCTAGAACTCAATTGTTGTCACTTAATGTGTTTAATTATCTCTTCACAGGGTATGCCACGTGTAATTCTTGGGAGTTACACATAGCTAATCTGCAAAGTGTTGATTTAAAGCTGCCTTTTAATTGATGTTAGACTAAAATAAGTCTTCTGTGACATCTCACCCTATGAATCAGGACACCGTTTTGCTGTTTTCCTGTTTTCTTTAGTTTTTGTTTTACTTGCCTCCTCAGATCAGACTAATTACCTTTTGTACTGTTTTTCAGTTTCTAACCTTTTACAGTTGTTACTGGTAGCCCATTATAGTTATCTTGTCCTCGGTGTTATTTATGTAGTTTATGTTGGTTAATGGGGCTTCTGAGGGCAGGAGGGTGGCCTTGGTGACTAGGATCTTACTGATCTCTTTCTCCTGAAATTATATATTAAACTTGTTCCCCAGTTAGTCATATGCTATGTTATGGACCTAACCAATGTTTTGGGTGAGAATCACATCCATGACTAGATAGATAGGCAGTTCTCTTCTGTTAGATATAGTGAGCACTTCAGTCCTGAGCAGGAAGCTCTCCAGAGGTACTCTGTGCTAAAAGTTGAGCTCCTGCTCAGGTGCTTTGCCAGATCAGGGTCAAAGTGTATGAGTATCTTGAATGTTCAGATAGATTTTTATTTTTATTTTTTTTCTGACTCAGTGAGTAGTGATGTTTAAAATGTAAAGATTTGTTACAATAAGGTGTTTTGAAATAGAAAACCATGCATTATGCCCATGTAGTCAAGTACATCACAAATTGAGGCTACAGAATAGTAATTTGAATCTGACTACCTGTGCAAAGTATCAGATGGCTTTATAAACTGGAGAGCTCTTGATTTTGTATCTTATCTGTGTTTTTTTTTTTATGGTCTGTCTGCATGTAGTGTAAGTTGTCCTCTGAACCACACAAGTGTGTTTCACCTCTTGCTTTGATAATGAAGCAGATGGCATCCTCTATTATCACTGAAGCTGAAAACATGGCATATAGAGAATAAAGGAACAAAACTCTGCAGTTGTGGAATCATCAGTGAAAAGCTCCTAAGACAAAATCTTTCTGTGATTCAAAGCCTTGTTAAAAATTCCAATAGCTCTTTCCAACCTAAGTTGATAAGAAGGCTATATTTTGTGAGCCCGGGGTATTTGTGGGAGCTGTGGTTGTGGTGGCACCAATGGATTAAAGGTCAGTCTTGTGGGGGTTTTTTGGTTGGTTTTTGTTTGGTTTTCTTGTTTTGTTTTTCAGATCTCTTCACTTTTAAAGCAGCAGGTGATTAGTTTTTATGTTCCCAGATAAAACAACTCCCTGGTTGTTTTATCTGAAATTAGAAGGGGAATATTTTTTAGCTGTCAGAGCCATGAAATTGCACCATCAAAAAAACATGATGCAATTTTTGTGATGACCATGAGTGCCATTTTATTTTATTGTTCTTTCCAACAGCAATGTGATCTGCTTTTTAGTACAACTGCAGGATAGTCTTAACATTAATTTTAATGTCATTGTGGTTAGTTATCAGAAGTCTGGCATTTGAGTGAGGAGAAGGTAATCTAAAACCTTCCTTAATAACAGGAAATATTTGCCATTTCACCTCGAATACAGAAGAATTCATGTTTGCTGAAAATCAGGGTCCTTCTAAAGGTCAGAACTGTGGAGCTGTTGCACCCTTTGCTTTCACAGCTCCTTTTAGTTTCATCTGTTTGGAGTCAACCTTTCTTGCATTCTCAACAGATAGTGATTTTGGTTGGTGTGGTGTGGATGGGCTTTTTTGCTGAGTTTGATTATTTATTTTTTAAATAGGATGCAGGAAAATGGTATGAAGATCAGGTTTTCTAAGCTTTTGGGCAGAAGAAATGAAATACTGTTTTTAGACTGATGAGGCTGGTAATGTGACACTGAGTCTGGGTATTAGTAAGTTAGACTCAGCTAAAGTAGATTTTATTGCCAAATTTATGTTTGTAATAGTATTCTCAGTTACTGCTGAAGTTCAGGGATAAGGTTATTAATGTATTAACATTTTAATGAAACAGAAGAATATTTTTGAACTGACATAATTCAAACTTGAAGTAATTGATAAAGTTACTTTCTTTGTCTTTTTTTCTTTTTGTTAAAGAGCATACGGTTTTCAAGGAGCTTGTGAAAATATACGCTATGGCTTATTGTATTAAAAAGTTCAGACTTCAATAGTTCATTTTTCAATATCAACAGATAGTAGATCTTGCTGTTGATGAGCTGCATTTCTGATAATCTCATTCCACTTGGTAATTACAAACTTAAGAAAATAGCTGCGCTCAAGTCAGAGCACAGCTGTGGTCAGTCAATTTCACTTTTTGAATTACTTGTTTCAGCATTATTTCTCTTCCAGCCTTTTGTTTTGTTTTGTTTTTCTCTTGTTTGAATAAAGCCTACAATGAGCTGTAACCTGAGGTCTGTGGACTGTGAGATTTCCAGGAGTCATTTATACTTTATTATGAACAAAGATAAAGTACAAAATTTAGAGAATTTTGCCTGTGCAACAGGTAATAAATATAAACACTACTTAAAGCTTAACAAATTTGCTATCTTCAGAGACTCAGTACTTGTCTCAAGTACTCATCTAATTTGCTAAAGAATTTGTTACAGCTTTGGTTTCTAGAAACATGTGAGCAAAACGAAGGTATGAAGTACTGTAAAGGCATTTATAACAGTTTGGATGTTACTGTGAGAGTATGAAATAATATTTCTGTACTTAATATTAGGGTGCATATGCTACTTTTTAAAGAGATAAATTCAAGCAAAAATAATGAAATCCTCCTCTTGTTTAGACATCTAGTGGAGATAAAGCAGCAAAAGTAGTCTTGTTTCTCTCTTGTATGGAAATATTGTAATGTGTGTCTTGTAAATCACAAATGTAAATATGGATAGACAGCATTATACCGTACCAACTTCAATATGCATACCAGCTGGAGGACAGATCTATAAAAAGGATATGGAAGCTGTGATTTGATGGCTTTTCTGGTGATCTGTTTTCATTCTGCATTTTTGATGTTACCTAAGTGGAAAGAAAGTCAACCAAGACAGTTCTGACTGGGGCTTTCAAAGGTTCAATTTTTTAGTCAATGTGAAGTTAGAAACACACCCAGCTCAGCTGAACTCAGGGTAGGCATTGACTGTCATAGTGTCACCCCAATTTAAAGCTGAAATTAGTTGCAAGAAATTTGGAAAGCTCAGTGCATATGTAACTAAAAGAGGTGCAGCTTCTGATAAAAGTTGGTGTGTAACTCCTATTACCAATTCTTGTTCTCAAAATATCTAGTTTGCCTTGATGTAAATATCGCTGACTTCTAAAATACTTCTACATGTTTGTTTCTTCTTTTTTCCACATACAAGTTTGTACCAATGTTGTTTTGTTTGGTCTGTTTTGTAAGTTGAAAAGGGTACTGTTAGTATGATGGTCCTATTAAGAACTGGAGTATGGATAAACATGTAGATCTTCACTGACCACAAAACTCTAATTGTATGACAAGTAGAGGAAAAATCAGATTTTAATGTAAGCAACTTGTTGAAGGCCATTATAGCAAAGTCCTAATGGAAAGCACCTATTACATAAAGCCATTGTACTATACCATAAAAGGAGACTTCTCTTGCTTTACATTGAGGAGCTGTTAAACCAGAGAGATAAAAAGAGAGACATGTAAAATTGAAAAGCCTTGTAGTTTATCATCAAAGATGTGCTGTCAGCACTAAAATATTGTGTTGACAGGGTAGGAGAGTGGATGCTGTCCCTTGAATGTGAAGCAGAGAAGCACTCTTCCATTCAGTCTTTATTCTCCTCTATAATAAAACAAGGAGACCCTGTTGGGCATGCATATTTAGGCAGAGTCAGCCTCAGATCTTTTGTGTAGAGCTTTACACAAGTAGTGGGATCACTTACCAGTTATGGAGTTGATCCCATAGCAATGTCTGGCTAAGAGCTTATAGGATCAATATTAACATTTAATTGCTAAACTGATAAATTGTGATTATGTTCTATGTATGTGTGTCTAGAAAATACCTTGTGTGTGCTGTGCTCTGCAAGATCATGTATACTCTACAAGTTTAGGCAGTAAGAGAAGAAACATTTCATAAAGTCTTGAAAGGTCTGATGTAATATATGAGTTTCTTTTTCTCTGTAGGAAGGTGAATGCACTGAAGTGTTACGTTTAGTGTTTCTTGTTGGCATTATCTTTTGTGAGTCAGTAGGGTTTACAGTGTTCCTGAAGTCCTGAAACCCTATCCTTTGCTGGTGAGAAACAATTGAATGATTAGAGCTGATTGCAAATTGTACAATAGTTTTGCATCTAAAAAATTAATTATAGGACTTCCATCTTCCCTCCTGTGTCAGTCCTGCCCTGCCTCTGTTTCCTATATT
Organism: Chaetura pelagica; assembly: GCF_000747805.2. NCBI lineage: Eukaryota > Metazoa > Chordata > Aves > Apodiformes > Apodidae > Chaetura > Chaetura pelagica. The sequence continues at coordinate 3,821,214 of NW_009952973.1, read as the reverse complement.
TCTGTCTCTGTATGTTTTTCATGCTAGTTTTATTACTGAAAGTTAAGCTCACACAGGTGGTCCTGTCAGGCTATAAAAGTGGTTGCTCGAGCAATATGAGGAGACTGCCCCAATAATGCTGTTTTTGACATTTAGGTCTGATCTTGCGTAGCAACTCTCAGGGTGTATGCAAGAGAGCAATAAATTATACATAACTTGTAAAACATTCTGGGATATGCATGGGATACGAGATCAGTCGGCAGTACAAATTTTCCCATGAAGGGTATGTTTTTGAGGTATCTGGCAAATTGCTTCATCAATCTTGCTTCTTACCCTTTAATAATGGTGATAGTTTACTTTTGCATATTATTTCTTTGGGTAAAGCCTGTTGAATGGTCCCCAGGATCATGTAACCAGTGGCTGATGGAGTTCCATTTCCAGCCCTAAGAACTCTCTTGGCTTAAAAGTAAAATTTGAAACTTGCTGAGGTACAGATTTCTGTCCCACACATTCACTTTTAACTTTTCCTTTAATTAATTTTGTGGCCCTTGAGCTTGCATTAAAAACCGTTTTTTATCTTTCTACGCTTTTACTGTCAGTGAAGTTTATATTTTTAAAAATCGACTCATTGTGGAAGTAGGTCCTAGATGTGTTCTGAATAAATATTCTAAATGAATAATGGGTATATAAGAAAGTGGGCTGATGGAGTGGTCTTGCAAAGTAAAATAGCTTGGATGAATGAAAAATCAAGGACAGTAATCTGGATATTTTTTTTTTCCTTTGTGAGGGGGTATATGTGTGTATATTAAAAAAAACCCACATATAAATGTATATATATAATTTTTTGAAAAATATTGTAATGACAAAACTTGGAGTCTGGAAAGGAAGGAAAACTTGTGCACGTGGCTAGAATCAAGTAAAGTTTTCAGAAATAACAGCATAGTAAAGTGACACATAATGTGTAATGTAGTACAAATTTTGAGGCATGTCAACCTTAACTTAAGCATGTAGTTGAATCTTTAGCCCTATAAATATGTAAACACACACAAAACTGGTAGTACTTTTGAAATTAAACATGGTAAACCATTCCATTCCAGGTTGGTTAAAAAATATTAATCTCTATCCCCATAAAAGCAGGAATTTACTCAGAGAACGTGGACATGTCTTTAGAACAAGAAATCTGGGCACTGTCTGTGTAATATTGTGCATGCTATTTAAATAATCCATGAATTAGTCACACACCCATCAGTTCAGCATTGCTCTATTCAACACCTCACACGGGACTGCAAGCATTGAATCCCATAAATGCTTTTCCCAAAAGCTAATCTGAGAAGCTTTATGACTTTTTTTTTTTTAAAGAAAAAAAAAAAAAGGAAAACGAGCCCCACAAAACCCAGAAAAATAGTACACGTTTGTTATTAATATTTTGAACTGGTTTTAAATTTTTATATGTCTGCATAATCTCATCTTTCAGTGAAGTGCTGCTGTCACATTCTGTGCTCCATTACTTGGGATTTAGATCCGAT